>NC_091941.1:32681996-32994808 GCF_041260155.1 Ptychodera flava | reverse complement strand
TTTTGATATATTGCAGACAAAGAAGAGGGATTTGTGAGAAAGCTTCATGCAAGTGTGGTGCATAGGTGGCAATCAATTTACACTCTCAACTGATAATTAAAGCAATTTCAATTTCCCTAATTGTCCCTTTTGTGAAAATTGCAGTGTTTTCTTTGTTGAGGTCAATAAATCATGCCCCCATAGTAATATGCAGTACATATACCACACCAATATGTAAATAATCCAATTAACTCCTGGTGTCTAATTTCATTTTTGCACAGCATGGAAGCACAAATAAACAATTGCATCGTTTAGGATTCCGTATCTGTCTCACTTTATTGGTCGTCTAGGTGACCAGTCTCCTCCCATTCCATGGTCAACGCAACTACAAAATTGCAGCTATTAAAGAAAATCTCGTCTAATTTTGTTTTTCCTTGACTAGAAAATGCCTAATTGCCACCATGAAAGATAATGGCTTTGCTGTGGTTTGATGATGATATGATCTGGATGAAGTGATGACTGCTACATATAACCATGCCAACTTGAAGTGAACTAGATCTTCTGATCATTTCCATGGCAACATCTGCGCTCTGCTAATCATTACGTCACTGGTTATATATTTGGCTTTAAATTCCAGGTTATGCACGCAGAATGCTTCAATTTTATGATGTCCTCACTGTTTTGTAACGACTATCCCGGCCTTTTTTTTTGTCCTTCACATTGATGCCTTGTGATGACCTTGAACTTTAATCAATAATGTGTTCTGTGGGAGAGGAGAAATGGTTCTGAACAGGACTGGAGGATACAGCTCAGAATTTCAAAAATATCAGAAAATAAAAGGCCATGGCATCATATCAGAAAAAGAGGGCCTTTGGGACATTTCTCCTAAAAAGAAAATGAACTGCAAGTTGGAGGACACGATACCGAGGTTTCTCAAATGCTTCACATCAAGTTGAAAAAAAAATTAACTCACTGCGCCCTCTTATTCTTTTCATTGATCCTGATAAGGAGCGTATGAGTGCCCGTTTACTGGTCGTCGTCGGTCTCGGCATCTTGTTGCATGGTGTACACCCATATACCTGGAAAAAAAAAACACAACAAATTTATCATGAGCCAATTGTAATGTGTATCAAAAGCAGACATTGGAAAATTGTATGATACAACATCATAGATTTTGAGTTGAAGTCCATACAAATATTAAAATCCTTTCTTTAGAAAATGTTGTGTTCTATAACACTGTGATGGACTGGTAATTTCCATTCAATTTATCCAATGTACTTGTCATTTAGTCATAAAGTATGACTCTCTGCAGATTTTCTGAGCACAAGAAATATAATGAAGTGTCGAAAAAGGAAATGAAAGAAAGATGAATAAATCACACAGTGTGATATGCTATGAATTCATCTCAGTATCAATGCATAACAAAAGGCTTACATTTTCCCTTAAGCGCTGCTGCATTACTCACACCAAACTGACTTTGGAAGAATGAAAACTGTCCAAAAGAATTGTGCCTTCTCAGAATGGTAACATTAATGAGTAGTATGGTGATGTGCAAAGCGCACGGGGGAAAAAAACCCCGTCACAGCTCGGAATCAGAAGCTGTACTAGAACCAGCTATGCTACACTCATGCATACATGCACGGTTGAAGGAAAGAAAGGTAAGACTGTGGTAAGATGGTCCTCATACCTGTGCTGAGATGGGTTGGAATTCTGCTGTCATGATTGACTCAGCCGTGACGTTGAAAAACCAGATTATTTTGCATGGTATCTACACCAAGGCAAATGCAACATCACAGACAAACTCATAAAAGCAAGTCTAAACCATGGGGATTATTGTTTTCTATAGGCAAAAGGGACACTGGGAAGAAACCATTCCAATCTTGGGGGCGGAGGGTAGGTGTTTTCATCAAAATGCACACTCTGTTATTGACAATGCTTGCAATATGCATCAGTTATTAGTATTAAAGAATCTATTTTTTTCCTTTTCATGATACCCCTTGCTGAGCGCTCTTGAAAATTTTTGCCTTGAATGATGGTTAATGATCTTTTACATCAAAATGGAAATCAAGCAATTATTAGTGAAAACTCGTGACTGCATCACAGTCACTACAATAAAAGAACTACGCAGTTTTAATATTTGACTTTTGTTCTGTTGGAAAAAAGCCAGTACCTTTTTTATGACAAAGCAGAGTGGACAAGTTACAAACTGCTGATTTTCATACATTATGGTTTGATTGACAGTCATGGATTTCAGCATGCACACTTTCTAAAGACAGACAGGGAATAACTTGTCACCACTGACTTTTCACTTTTTTTTTGCCCAGAGGAAGGCTATTTTATTGCACAACATATTCATAGAGGCGGAACATCACACATGCATGCATCCCTCCACAGGGAGTACCCCGTTCACAGAAATGGCAGATTCCATTTGGCGCTTGTCTGATGACGCACATAGGTTTTTCGGGAGGAATGATAAAGAAGGTGTCGAGAAGATGGTGTCTGTCTGCTATGTAAAAAGAAAAATCAAAAATCAAACAGTGCAGATGATCATGACAAGACACCATCATGTACCATCCATCTTTGATGCTTCTTATTTTGATGAGATATCTGTCGTGTGATGTCACGTATGTGATTTTCTCCAAGGGTCAGACAAGGTGATACCAAGTTGAATCTATTCAAGTCTGTGCAAAGTGGGTCACATATGGTCATCTGTATGTAAATACAATGTAATTACTTTTAATCTGGAGAGTAAACTATAACCATATTACCCAAGTCAATAAAAAAAGACAAACAAATATCATTGTAAAAAAAACTGAAAATTTTGCAAGGGAAAATACTAGTACTATTATTTGCTCGTTTATTGAGATCCAACAATCGATTTCCGAGAAGTTTGAATTATAGCATATTTTTTATTGATCCCTTTCAACATTTGATGTCTTTGCTTTTACGACAATTGATATTAAAATAATTGCAGGAAAAACAAAAGTAGTATATAACAGGATTACTTGGTTGGGTCCAGGGAGAGGCTCCTTGGCTGCCATGGCAACAGACTGATGTCAGTTAGCGTTTTCAAATGCTTATTCAGATAACCCTGATTGTCCCTTCCAAAGTGCATTACTATGAAAAATTTAAAACTGCCTTGAAATGAGATCAAATGTCCTGATTTGTCATGTACTATATTTAAAAAAAAAACAGTTTTGTGCTGTCGATATTAAAACTCAAAGAAAAGACGACGGCAAGCATGTATCACTGCTTTGATACTACAGGCACTGAAGCACAAAAGAAAACCTTTGCATTTATGAGTGAAATACACATCACAAAAAAATGCAAAATTGGTTTACCTTGACCTGACCCGATTGTGCCATTTCGTGATAGTAGGATCAGTGAAAGCTAAAATCGAGACAGAATTCACAAACTGGGAATCCCTTCTTTTAAAGGTCAAAATTTCATGACATTTTACTGCACTAGAATCATGCAATGCTTGTTTTTTTCATCCAAATCTTCAAAGTCTGTTCAATCTTACAACAGCTGAAATGTTTTCCACGATGCATTTCAAGCAAATTGATGCCTGGAGGGACCCAGTTAACATGAATGATATTCTCAGGGTTTTATTTTTTTGGCCTTCTTTTTCACTCAGGCCATTAAAAATGCATGCATAAGTATATGTACTCATTGTATTCCAGGGTACTGACTCAGCTGCATACATCGGCATCATTAGTCATTTCTGCAGAGTCAATACACAGCCACGAATCCATGGAAGAGATAAACGCACGGCATCTTAACCTCATTACCCCCAATGCCACTATCCTGATTTCACCCTCCGAAATCAATTTAATTTCATCATTGTCACTAAAATTAACACTGTGTTTTTTCTTGCACAATAAGATTCATTGCCAGTAATTGTCCTGAAATATTATTACATTCTTACAACGAAGAAATATTACACAGAACAGTGTTATGATTCCCACACCATATTTACACAATTGTAATGTGGAAATTCTGAATTCAAGCATGGACTAGCTGGCATGTTGCTTGTTTGTTTTCCTCTTAAAAATATTGCAAAATTTCATAATGCATTTTCATACTGTCCCAATTTGAGGTATGAGAGCGCCCTCTATGAAGCTTACTGTGAACAGTATTTTTGACTGGGTTTTATATATATATATATATATATATATATATATATATATATATATATATATATATATATATATATATATATATATATATATATATATATATATATATATATATATATATATCAGTGTTTTCTCTGCATGTTCATTAAAAGGGGCACTTTCTGCCCCATTCATCAAAATTAGGGGGCAGACTTGACATTTTAGGGGGCAGTCACTTTTGATGTGAATTTTGCCTTCTTATGAAGCGCTTCCTTGATATCATTACGATCGTCACCCAGTTCAGTTGTGTCGTATTTGTCGTATGCAGCACATATGCATAAACATCGACATGATGACGTTTGTCAGCTTTTGTTGTGCTCGGCTGCTGTCTATCTTCTGTCTAATTGTCACCTACAAGTTTCCCCGACTCAGGATTTGACATACATGTTCCCTCGGATACGATTTGATCCGAATTTAGGGGGCTTAAATCCATGAAAATATGCACCGATCCCCATGCGCCGATCAAACGATAGTGTTGCATTGCTATACACGTGCCTACACAATGCTAAAGCTCGAAGTTTCCCAACTTCCATCATTCATTCACACAGTTCGCTGTACTATGTGCTTTGGTCATCCTCATATATCAATATATGTGGACGCCTTTGCTTGCTGTGTTCTGTGCGCGATTTTCGCGCAGTCAGTGACTTTTTCAGGGCAGACAATGACTCGAAATGCGCAATTTGCGCAATCGCGCAGTCGAGAGAAAACCCTGTATATATATATATATATATATATATATATATATATATATATATATATATATATATATATATATATATATATATATATATATATATATATATATATATATATATATATATATATATATATGCAGTTTCAGCTGTTAGACAGCTCCACAAATCTATTACAGTACACAAAAGACATCGTTTCTAAGTATACATGTGGCAGACTCAAAATATATGTTGGTATCTGATCAGCATACTGCTTAAACTGTCTTTGTTGTCTTTTGTTTAATCCAAAAACATTTTGTGTTGGTAAGCAAATGATCAATATTTCAGGAGGTTTTTGATGATCTTCATGCTTTGGAAAGTAACACTTGTTCATCATGTAGTCTTACTCACTGGATTTCATGTTGTCATATTTACCATCTTGTGCTATCATATGGATTTGACATCCACATGATCATTCAGAGATTTTGCATTTGAATGATGATCAAGATGTTACATGTATCTCACTAAAGACCACATACATTTCTATTCAAAATGTGTGTCATAAACTGTATACCAAGGCATATGTATACGTGTCCATATACAGTAGACCGGTATATACGCCTGCCTGTTTGTCTATTGGCTGTGCTTGGACTAAGTGTCATGTACTAAAGTCAGACAGATATAGATGCTAGTCCTCAAAACATGCTGTTTTTTTATTTAATGAATGTATTTCTATTGATTTTTTGTCAAGAGAACTACTTGCCAAAAGGTTTTCAGTTTCGTTCATTAGTTACTGAGAACATTTCAATCAAATCTTTGCAAAAATGCAAATATAGTATATTAGATATTCAAATTCTTGGATGTGAAAATTTATCATATTAGATATCTAATATAAGCATCCTTGATAGATTCCCAGGATTCTACTGAAATCCACCAATCTTGGGATAATAATTATTGCATTACATATGTGTATGGACAAATTCTGATCAAATGGGAGCAAAGAATCACCACTGCTACAAATTTTAATGACTGTTTCCATAGCAAACCTATCTTTGTAGATAAATGACAGTTTAAAGTTGCCTTATGAAAGGGCTCTTGACAATACTTTGATAACATGTTGGCATTTAATGAAAGGTCATATAAGTCACCAATTACTATTTGCAATTAATGTCATTAGGTCTGTTACACAGTTACAAAGGAATCTTCAATTAATTGATTTTTGATAATTGCTGGGAGCTTCAATTGAACGACTAGTAAAAATGGATATGCAGCCCGCTGTGTTAGTAATGTTAGACCTATATAGATGGGAGGCACCATGGACTAGTGGTTAGGGTAACGGACTCATTATCAGAGGATGGTGAGTTCGAGACCCAGTTCAAGTCCTGATAGATCCTGAGTAGCGGATTCACTGTCAGAAGACGGTGAATTAGAGACTCTAGTTTGGCGTTGTGCCCTTGAGCAAGGCACTTTACTCCTCAGTTGGGGTAGTGGGTTATGGGTACCTCATCCTGTAAATGGGCTAGCACCCGTTGGATGATGGGCTAAATAAAATAAAAAAGACTGTGTTATCTCCATGTGTATTTTACGGTGTATTCTAGATCTCTACCTGGCAGCATATTATTTATGGATTTGAAACTTCACTGAAAACCACAATAAAAGGCCTTGACCTGTTTCAAGGACATACCGGTACTCAATACTAAAATCCAGCTACAGCTGTATATAATCCTCCTCTTTTTCAGACATCAGTGAAGCGATGGCTTGGAATAATGAAGATAATCACAAGCTGGGGACAAGCAAAAAAGCCTACTGAGGTTGAAGGACAATCTCATCGATAATGTGATTAAATGCACCTCTTGTACAAATTCAAAAATTGGTTTAACAGAGCAAAAACACCAACAGAAACGAGCCAATCACAGTGAATCTTATGAGGTCACTGCAGGTCAGCTGCAACAGCTGGGTTGTACAATTGGGTTAAACTTTCTGTGGTAGTAGAATGATAATGTTTTCAAACTAAATAGATGTAAGTTTTCACACACTGTGACAGACTTGTCCAAAAAAAGTTAACCTAGTTGTGAAAACTTTCAATATTTGGATAACATTCTATGACATTGGAATTAAAAATGATAAGAAATTTTTATAATATTTTTTCTGCTCATTTCTTTGTTGAACAGGCGCAATAATATATGACTGCCTTGATGTAAATCGATCTGCCTCTGATCTTTTGTGACTCAATTAGGCCACATGGAAACATACTGTTTATTCAGGACCCCGTTGTCACTTTGTGCATTTTAAGGTGCACTTGCAGAAGTACTGTACCGGTATGTATATGCAGCCTTTAAAACAAGCAGACTGAGTATGATACACTTCTGGTTTATAGAAGGCCTACCAGTGTGCTCTATTATTGTCTACCGGAACTATGATTTTGATCCTTCTCAAATTTCAGGAACAATTTCTGTTCCTGTGTATTACACAGTAAAGTAACTTCAAGCTTATACTGTGCTTTATCTGTTGCTAGAAAAAAACGCTACACAGTCATTAGATTATTTTCCTGGTATAATATATCATACATTACAAGTATTGAAGGAGTTGCCGTAAAACTTACCATGGACTTTGAAAGAAAATCAGCCCATTACTACAGAACTCTAAGCTGCGTTACAGTTCAACATGATCTCACACGGCAGTTTTCACTTTTAAATAATAAAGGTAACCTACAAGCTGCTAGATTATTACGACAAAGTGGGCATGGCTCCGATATCCTTGTAGGCACATATGCTACCAGGGTTGTATCATGATTGTGAATTGACTGTTCAGTGTGGGTATAGGAAACTTGTGAATTGAAAGTTAAATCAGAAGCTTGAATTGTCCTGTTAATATCAACACTTTAAAGAGGCACTCCCATTTGGTAACATTTTTAAAACACATTTTTTTAATGCCAACGGTCGATATTTGACATGGCAACTGCGCGCGGATATGCGAGATATCGATAAAAAACATGTCATTTCCCGAGCGTATTTTTCACATCCCGAAGTTTTACGATCGTTTCTGATTATGACGTGAAATCCACCGAACGTTTGTTGTTCTGCTGATTGATGATATTCTAGGGAGTCCATAATAAGTTTGAGCAATGCAATTTTACCTCCTACTGCGAAGATTTTATATACAGCATTATGCCTTTACCACAGGTCAGTTTTTGAAATCTTCTTCTTAGCTTTGTCGTTGTCATTATTCTAAATCAGTTGTATTATAATTTTAACCAATACCACATAAACATAAGTTTTTACGTGTTAAATATTAGCCGCCTCCGATGACTACATTTTGTCGTCTGCCACACAGTACGTGTGGTTCGCCGCGTGTGGTATGCGTCTATGCATACCACACGGTGGCCGCTATGTATCAACCGCACGTAACTGGGCTAGTCACCTATGCGAATTCTGGTGGAATCAGCAAAAATTGTTTTTCGTTTTATCACCAAGTAAGTAAGACTCAGCTTTCTCCCACGGGGCTTGACCGATCACCGAGGCAAGTGATACTGTGGCGTACAGCAGCGTCAGTGTAGACTCGTACTCCATAGCTTAGTTGACAATGGCCCCAGTGCCAAACGTTCGATGTTCGGAAGCTGAATTCAGGTGGGCCACCGGAATTCAAACTTTTACTTTTTTGAAGACATGTTTTTATCGATATCTAGTGTTCCGCGCGCTGTCGCCACGTCAAATATCGACCGTTGGCACTAAAAAAATGTGTTTTAAAAATATTACCAAATGGGAGTGCCACTTTAATGTGAAGACTGTCAGATTAATTTTAGATTTCTTTCTATTTAAAATGAAGACCCTGTAATTTTTGTAAGTAAGTACAGCAGAAACAATCAAATAAACTTGAAATGAAATTCAAATCAAATCAGAAGCCAAAATTGCCAACAGTCTTGATATGGAGACTTTCCAATTAATCTTCGATATTAATCTTAGATTTCTCTTTGTTCAAAATGAAGATTACATTATTTTTTCAGTAAGTACAGCAGAAACAATCTAAAACTTTTGGGAATAACGTTCCACTTCGGAGGAGGAATATTAACATCAAGGCTGCAAGTTGTTCTAGATGCCATTGAAATGTACAAATGTATAGAAGCAACAGGTTCATCTGTACTATCACAATGTCAGTGTCAAAACAGGCTGAATAATATTTTGGTATATCCTGTTTTTCAAGGCTAAAAATACCTGCCGGAATACCGTAGTGACGGACACTGAGAATATTAACAATGGAAGAACCTCAAGTGACCTTTACATAGTCTTGTCCATTGATAGCCATGGCCTAAAGCAGACTGTCCTCAATCCTCAATTTTCGCATCAGTCCACGTTGACATTGACTATTAATATGATATTATTCCTTTGTTCTCCTATGAAACTTGTATCAAATTAACCAATTTGTGCAGAGATAAAGCTGATGCAACAAAAAACCTGGCCCTTTGAACTATTATTTTGTCACTATCTCATGGACCATGCAATCTCAAAGTAATTTCAGAATTCCATTGTCTCCATTTCTTGCGTCTTTTTCTCCACTTCAAACGTTTGAAGGTCATATCACAGGTAACTTAATTGACTCTTCAAAAGGTCACATAATGCTACATCATAATGACAAAGAAGTGATCAATCTTGTTGCAAATGACAAGAACTGAGCAAACAGTCATTAAATTGTTAATCATATTAAAAGATTAATAGTTAGCTTCATTATCCATCGTGCCTCTATAAACTATTATTGTAAAAAAGATGTTGAAGAAGAATCTGACACAAAGTTGAAGTTACAGATATTGAGGATGTTGAATATCAGGCAAACATATACAACAAAAATACTTGAAACTACTGACTAGATGAACTGCAAAGTATACGTGGCACTCTAACAACGCTTTGATTCTCACTAATACAAGTGTGACATGATTTATTCAGGAGGAAGTTTAATCTATTGTATAATATCTTTCATTTTTCATTTCTGAATCAAAAAAGTATCTGGTGTAGCATATCAATGAGAAAAAATATTGATGGTCACAGTAGGTAATTGTCAGAGGTTACATGATAAAAATAGAGAAGAATTGAAGTTACAACTTAGTGCCAAAGAGTAAAATGCATTGAGCCACAAATAAAAATAAAAAGAATTATTCCAGAAGAAAATAATGCTAGCCTTCAAGATGTTGGGGTTTCCACTCAGACTTATAACTCTGGTATTTAACAGGGCAATCAGTTGCTGTATCATATTATCTGTGCAAATGACCAAGCTAAATAAAAAATATAAGCTTTTATGTAATTTGCATTTTGCAAATATCCTTGTGTAGATTTTGCTTCAAATGACAATCTTTGGGAAAATGAAACTTATTTGCTTTAATGAATGATTTGATACTTTACTTTAAATATCAAGAAGTTGCAAACTGCAAAAAAATTATAATAACTTTGTCTCTCATTGTGTGTCCTTTACAAAAATGATGCAGTATTGTGGTTTTCCATTTTGGAAATTTTTGAGCTTGCAAAACCCAACCACAGAAACGCCACCTCCAGAATGTTTCCATACAGGGTTGTTCTAACATTATCACTGAGATCATGAAGATGCTGGTAAATTCAATATTCTGAATCTCACAGTGTAAATTATTCTACAGATATACAGACATTAACATTTTGTGATATGTCTGTAGAAAAACAGAAGTTGCCATGGTTTAGTCTGGATTGACAAGTATGTGGAAGCAAACACAACATTTTGTTGGCGTTGCGCCACACATGATATGTTTTCACAGCCACTACAAGCCTCTTCTTCACTTACTGCAGTCTCAAAATGTTAAGGTGATTCAGGCTCACTTGAATTACAAAACTTGATGAATTTGAGGGCAGCATCCAGGCCATTTTGCTGGCCCAATGGCAAAAATCATGCTAACAACAATACCACTATCAGCAAAACATGTACAAAAATTCAAACCTTATAAAAAAGTTATCAAATTCTTAAAAAATTAGCTCATATACATAGATTTGGGAAAATTACGAAATAAGCTATACGTACTTTAAAGATAAAACACAAACACCACATTGGAAAATGAAGGGGTTCAGTTTTAGCAAAGTTTTATAATAAATTCTTCCCTATCAAGAAACACCTTCTTACAAGTCAGTTTCCGATCTTGTCAATAGAGGGCAGCAGTGATGTCTTAGCACAAACCCGATTCGTATACCTATCTATTTTCAGAGAGACAATGTATCTCATATCATAAGTCCATAAAAAGTTACTGATTAGGCAACAGAGTAATGCTAGATCACACACTAATGCTTACACGTCAAATACTTCTGTTGAATACACATATTAAAATTGCAATACAATGATAAAATGCTCCAAAGTCACATTCCTACTTCCTTCTCAGTTGATGATTAAACAAGTTGACACTATGACCTGCCACAGCAAACTTTCAATGTTTGTTTAAAGGTTAATAACATTTATGCTCGGAATAATACTCATTAAGTGGGTGGATGATCACCAAAGTTCCTGAAGCAAGCTCACATTGAGGAAAACCAAAAGGAAAAACTCAATATATTGGTATTTATGATTCTATATTCTTTCCAGGAAAGCTGGATAACTCAATCAGAAGGAAGTTGACAGAGTCGTGTAACATTTTTTTCTCTTGCCTGTCAAAACTCAATTTAGCAGAGAACTACTATCTATCGTTGAGCAATGTGAGAAACATAGTACTGTACATACCTTTACATAACGGAAAATATGGTATAACACACTGCCAGGAAGCAAAGTCAATGAAATATTGAAACAGACTTCTTGTCTCTGTGGTAACTCAGGAGCCAATTTAACTCAGTGGTTACAGCAATAGTACACTATCGACAACTTTCGAAAACTCTTTTGATTCACACCATGTGATTCTGAAGACAATGACACATGATGATCTGAGATCAGCTGCTACTTTCTAAAGCCCTCCAAAAACGGACAATGGGTCATAATCATGGAAGATCGGACTACAGGAAACTTTTCCCTAAGCAGGAACTGAAACTCTATCCTTGACACAAGTTAACCTGCAGCTTTCTAGCTACACACTGTGCCACATACAGGAACTGAGATAAGCAGTTTTTTGTAAATTTATGTCAATGACACTATGGCATACTGATGAGTGTTGGCTTGTGATTGTATGAACAATGTATAAACTGAATTTTCAAAGGAGTTTGACCATCAAAAGAACCTTACGATGTACTTGACAGCCATAAAATTACCAGTACATATGATCGATAGGACAATTGAAAACTACTGTATTTCTGAAGTTGTCATAAATTGAACAGAACTTTAAAGGTAGTACATACCTCAAAACTTTTGCTGAAACTTTCCTAAAGAAAAACTTCAATTATTTCTTTCAAAATCAAGAATAAAAATCAAAGGGTCACCATATAAGTTTTGGCACCACAAGAACAATTTACCTTAAATTTACCGATATGTGGAATTCAAAATGGCAGCCATCTCTGTGTTAACTCTATTGGAAGAAAATTAAATTTTCAATTTTCAAAAAACCAAGATGGTGTAAACTATTTATTCCACAGCCTTCAAAATGAGCCCACACAAATGGTAGATCAGAAAAGAATTGTAAAATTTGAGTCTGAATATCTGCTCCTGAGAAGGATTGGATCATCATTTTGTATCTGCACATTGAAGTGAACAGATATATTACCATATCTGACCTTCAAATAATATGAAGAGGGAGAAAATACACAAAAAGTTTCTGGGTGCAACCTTCAAGAAAGCAACATTTTGCAGCCGTTCAGGACACATTCTAAAAGATTTGTTATCATAATGACTGCACTATAGGCGTCAACAACAAGCCAATTATCATTGTGAAAATCAATTTTTGGAGTCTAATAGGTTAAATCATCCAGAGATCACAATCAAATAAAATAAATCAAATATGAAAACAGGAACAGCGCTTGTGATTATGCGGCTGGGAATAATTGAAAAACTACACTGTTCTTTAACGAAATGAGGAAGAAATTCTTCAAATACAGAAAAATTCACATCTATCTGCATTGGCTCAAATCTGAATAAGGTACCCCTCGCATCTTAGTAGAGTATAATCACAAACTTGAATACTATTAGACAGCTGATCTTAAATTATTACAAGTTTATGAGAAAAAATGTAAATGATTTTTTTTCATCAAAATGAAAAAAGTAAGATTATTTTTATTACCTGAGTGAGACAATCCAAAACCAAATGTGAAAGATCTAGGCCTAGCAGTTTTTTGAGGGATGCACTAATTGACAGACGTGTAATGATGCCAACTTACAGTGATGGAACATTACCTGTTTGAAGGGTCAGCTTGATCATGTTGGCTGAGAGTAGAGCTAGGACAATATACATAAAACAACAATGTTGCTAGTCTTCTCATGTTTTATTTAGATCAACCTAAATGAAAGTATTTCTAGCAATCTGCATGTCAATTTTACAGCCATAAAGCATAAAGTACCTGGTACTCTGAGAAAGGAACATGTTGTGATCAAACAGGACAAAAATATCTCTGAAAAACAGAACTGGTACATTGTATCATTTAGTTTGTCTCGATTTGAACAAATAGAAGATCCCTGAGAACTAGCAAACTAAATTTCAAAAATTGAGAAATACCCTTCTAAATATGTCACAATTCCAACAAACCTGAATGAGAACTTTCTAGGAATATACATACTAATTTCAAAGGTAACTGGGTTAGTCTCTTCTGATAAGATTTCTGAATAAAAAAATTGAAATTATGACAACATGAATCAGCAAAAGTAGCAAATTGTAGATACCAGTATAAAATAAACAAATCTACCAAAAAATTTGCATGTATACACAAAATGCAAATTCAAGCAACCTGACAAGTACTTTCTAAGTTATTCATTTTTGTTTTGAAGATATTAAGTACAGAAGATAGAAAGTATTAAATGAGCTAAGAAATGTGGAAATACCGTACTCGTCCGAGTATAAGCCCCTGCTCATGTATAAGCCCCCCTACTGATTTCAGAGGATTTTAGAAAATGCATTACATCCGTGTATAAGCCCCTACCCTAGTGTAACTCAAATACAGAAAGGTTACGAGAGTATATTTGGTCATTTAACTTGGTAAAATTACTTTTAGATAATAAAGAAACTATTAAAAGATGTTAAAACAATGGGAAACTGGAGTTCCCTTGACAGCATCGTAAGGAAAATGACACGTTTTCCCAGTACTATCTTGATTCTTTGACTCTGCTCACCCCCGTCCCCTAAATAGAATAGTCTCACTCACGTCGGCCATTGTTCATTTTCATTCACGGCCACGATGTTTTCATGCTGGAAACATGCAGTTTCTTTTGTTTGAAGCAATTATCCTTTCATTTGTGAAGATTTTCCTGGTGACTATTACAATTTTCACTGCTATGTTGTTGTTTTCACAAAATGTAGACAGTTTGATACTGGAATATTGAGTTGCCTTTCCGTGTAGGCAATGCATGTGTGTTCACATTACTGTTGATCAGCAGCATACATGACGTCTTTGTTTCAAGTTTAGGTTTTTTTCGATGCTGAAATTTCACCAAAATGTCACTTCTGTATTCAGAGATTGTATAATCAATTTCTTTGGAAGAGTAAGTCGATTTTGAAAGCGATAGAAAGATCGAGTGGTGTTGAAAAAAATCGTGCATAAAATTAGCATAAATTAAGCGTCCATGGCAGATAACATGGGGTTGCTCGAGTATAAGCCCCTCCCCTAGTTTTACCGCTGTTTAGTGTTGCCGAACCGGGGGCTTATACTCGAACGAGTATGGTAGTTGTAACTCAACTAATAGTTGAATTACAACAATTTCCACAGTTCTTACCTCATTTAATCTTTCTATCTTCTATACTTAATATCTTCAAACCAAAATCACATCTTAAACAAATGAAGCATCTACACATGAAATATCTTTGAATGTTGTGAAATACTTGTATTTTGATTTTTTACAGTATCAACAGCATACATGTAGTACAGGGAGATGATGGACGCTATGTTGATCCTATGCTGCTGTTGCCATCTTAAACATAAATAAGCCTCACTGTATTAGGGACGGCACTCAGGTGACCATAAATTGCCCAGAGCAGAGGAAATATTGGTTACCTCTCCTATCATCAAGGTAACACAAGCAGCGACCTCCAAAACAATGGAGGCAACAAGGTTGGGAGCTGTGGATGTGTAATGAATACTGGTAAAGTCAACATCTTTCCAGTTTCACAAATTACATACCACCAGGCAATTGTCATGTTGATCATGTTGATATCTGACTGTATGAGCATGCAGACATCTGCTATTAAACAACAGATTCTCACAAAATTTTACGATAGCCAGAACGAAAATAAATATCAAATATTTACTCAGGGCGTGCTGTATGACAGACAGTTGAGAAACAAATATCTGGATCTTTGGGGTAAAGGTAGTAAAACAACAAGATCAAGTGAAACCACAATGTAATGATGCGGAACATACAATATTTCCTATTTGCATATTAAAAACACAAACACATGTATTTCTAAAGTGAAACCCTTAGTGCATAATTTTTCAATTGTATTTTTGAGTATGTTCTGCTTGAATTACACATACTGATATTTGAGAAGTGTCGGTTTCATTGGTTACAAGTATGGTACTCACAGCCTTGCGTTAGTACATATGCAGGTACAGATACCTGTAGATTGTATAACTTCTGAAGGGCTGTGTGTATTCAGAGAGTAAATGACTGAACCGGTCACTGATACATTTACATAAATAGTCAGCAAGCACAGGCAAAGGGTCACAATCCTCTTGCCTGTACTACTTACTGTCTCATTCAGATAAAATGTACCTCGGGGACAGATATTCCGACTCTCAGTTTCTGATCTACCACTGATGTGGGCCAATGTTGAAGTTCTTGGATAAAATGAAGTTTTCACAGTCTTATTGTGTGAAAATCAAAAATTTAATTTTTCCCCATTGAGTTAACACTGGCATGGCAGCTTCTTGGAATTTCATATTTTGGTTAATTTTAGGGAATTTGTTTCTCTAGTAACAAAATTTGCCCAGAGACCTCTACTCTTATTATTGATTTTCAAAGAGATTGATTTAAAGCTTCCTAATGGAAAGTTTGAGCAAAAGTTAAGTCTTTCAGTTTCCATGCCCACACTACCATAACTATACACAAGTTACAGCATCATTCCAGGATTAAGTGCATGTGGTTGCTAAATTTTAGCAATGCCAAAAATATTTACTCTAGTCTTGTAGTGAAAATTTGTCTACTTTTTAGGCAGCTTTATCCTTAGGTTTTGGTTCCTGTTGTATTCACATACTGTAAAAAGTTTGTATACAAAGTTTGTACATTTTATTATTCTGGACACGAATTTCAGCAGAATTTAGAGAAGAGCCTTGAAGTACGGATAGGCTTAAATTTTCATAACATTAACTGATTAAATTTGAATCTTACCAGAGAGGGGACTCTTGCAACTTTAAATCAGGGGTTTACTGTATAGAACAGAGAAATAATCCATTCTAGGGTACATAAAGAAATTTCTCTTGTACATACACTGTAAGTTATAAATCTTTTTGACAAAGACAGAGTCAATGAAGCATTTTCAAATCTTGTGAACCCAATTTGTATTTCTGAATTCTGTGATGTAACACGCTGCGTAAATGTATGACACACCAAGAGTTAAAGGGGCTAGTAATACTAACTTTTAATGAATTTTTATTATTTTGTTTTGTATGTCAATTTTAAGTTCTCATTCTACTCCCAAAAGAATGTTGAAACCTTTTCTTAGTTTCATATTACTTAACATCCTTTTTTTAAGTTGTAAAATGCATTGTTATTGTTTATTTTTGAATTCTAGTCTGGAGTAGAATTCAATTGTCAACAATAACAACAAAGTTTACACATCATACATACTGAGTTGACAAGCTGAATGCTGTGTACATCAACATGCTTTGGGGAGTAGAACAATGAATTATGGTTGATATTAAAAACAAAAATAGTGAAAAAATCATCAAAAGTTAGCATTTCTGGCCCATTTCAAATCATTACCTTGAATTCACTTGCATTCAAAAAATACAAGAATTCAAACTTGAGAAAGAAAGGGATGATTTCAAGGAGTAACTCCAAAAATCTGACGTCTCATGGCTGTTTCTGATTTTGCTCAGATGCACTCTGAAAGTGTGTTATCACATTGCTTTACACTATTCTAATAAGACTTGGAATATCTACAATTGTTCTATTCCAATGGCATATTCTATCTTGAGGCATAGCTACAGCCTGGCGGATGGACACCATGTGCTAACAATAAAATGATGTCAGAGATTTAACAACTTCAACAAACATGTTAGATTTGAAATGTAAGTGATAAAAGTCTCACAAAACCACTGAGTTGTATTTGTAAATTCCATAAAGCTGTTTTATTTTTAGCTACCATATTCCTATGTCAGCTTAAGTTAGTTATTAGAATTATTACTCATTCAAGATACCTGCATAACATGCCTTGGTATAAGTCCGGAATTTCACAATTAGTAACATCTGGTCTGCACGAACTCACTGAACAATAGGTATTACAATCCTAATTGTCTATCAAATGTTAATATCTTATTAAAATAAGAATATAAATGTGCATTGTGACATTTCGTTAAATTTAGATTGCAAATAAAACTTACTTAGACAATTTTTTTTGGGTTTTTTCGTTAAAATTCATATAAACAGGAGAAAAATTCATTTTTTCATTTTGGTTTACATGTCTTCTGCATGATATTTCACCTGTTTGAATTTGAGTACCAGTCAGAACACACAGAGAATTCACTTTTAACTTTTTGAATTTTATCCTAAATATTAAAAAAAAAATTCTGCAGTTTGCTACTATACCAGTGAATGCCTGTCTTGCAGTAATGCCATAGAACCAGTTGCAAAGTGTCATGATGAAGTTTGAACGCATGCACTACAACTGTTCTTTCTGGTATAGCTAGTTACCGATCTCTGTATGTACAGCTAAATTAATTGTGGTACTGTTGTTTGTACAGTATTTTAGGATCATATCATTTTCTCCTTTGTTCTTCCTGAATGGTTTCATGCATAGGAAAGGGAGCTTCAAATTAACATGATGATTATAGTGCTTGTCCATAGTTTTACTCAATTTGTATGATGTGTTGTGTAGAACTCTGTATTGGTTTCTGTGGTGCTGACTTCAGCAAGCATTAATCCTCAATCAAATACCAACTGGTCTACACATACTCTGACAGTGTACAGCACTATATCTGGGGTTGACACTTTGTTTTATGTTGTGAGTTATCCATAGGGAACTGCATATCAACCACAAAATGACATTGTAAAGCAAATACAAGTCTTTCTGTTTGTTTCTTTTCTCTTTCTTTATTTATTACCTTTATTTATTTATGTACACCTCTGTAACTCCAGACAAACAAGCTTCTTTTATATTTCTTTAGTATTTTCTGTCTTTTGTCACTAGGGTTTAAAGATGTGATTAACCATGCCTCATTACTGAAAATTTCAATTGTTGAGAATTCAAACTGGCTCTGACGTCAAAAAGTCTGGCAAAATGACTGACAATGCGTTTTACGGTAATATTAATAAACTAAATATTGGTTTTACTTATCATCATCAACAAATACAATAAATGAATTTCGAATAATTATCTGACTGGTTCTCTTATCCAACAATTCCTTTCTTCCAATGAGATGCTTTTTCGAACAGCCAGAATGTCTGACAGATTTAAACAGCAAACCACCGTGACTGTATTCTTCAAACTCTTTGTTACCTATATCTAGTCATCTGCCAGTGTCTCTGACAGTCCTTTAACCTGTTCATCCCCAATTCCCTGTAAAAATGTCCACATTCACCGTTGATAACAATGGGTCTGGGCCAAACCATGGTGGTGGAAGGCCGAAGGGTTAAGTTCAATATTGCTCTAGGACAACATACTCATTTATTATGACAAAGAATTTCTAAAGTGATTATTGTAAAATGGTCTTCCATCAAATGCATGATTGACATGATATATCAGATTCAGGACTTTGTGACCCAACTGATAAGATGAGAAAAATTGTGTACTACAGATGGTCCTTTGTACATAATATGTTGTCCTTTTTCGTCATGTCTTTAAATTGCATCAGAATTTGCTCAAGAAAACCAATGGAGCATATGCCATTAGGCTTCAACAGGAGAAACCTATTTAGTATAGTGCTTTCAAGGTTATTACAAACTTTTTTTTAATTTTGATGCACTTTTAATATAACTTCAATTATTTCTGCACCAGTTTGACATTGCTTCAAAAACATTTGTATGACTCATTACCAGTGATTACATTAGCATGTGGAAATTATAGCAATTAACAAAATCACAAAACCAAAATTAAATGATCATTTGAAATTATAGCAATTAAACAAACACAAAATGAAAATTTAATGAGCATTCAGAAATTAAAAGCAATTACGAAAAAACATTAAACGAGAAATAATTATGAAATATTTTGAGATAATAGTAATTCAAAAAATATAAAACAATTGATCAGCATTCAGAAATTATAGTGATTAAGAAAAATACAAAACGAAAATGATATAGTGATGTTTCCATCGATTGTCCAATAATACTTTATGTACAAAATTTCATGATTCAAATATGCCTAATTTTGATGCAGACATCTATACTGATACCACGATCTTTTTCATTTCCTACACCAAGCCAACCTTGTGAATATTCCTGAGATATTCCTATAATATTTCTTTTACTTGTAAGTAAAACTCCCGTCATTGCAAAATATTAATCACACTTTGAAACTTCCAAAAACTTGTAACTTTGGTACACCACAAAACTTTTGCGACGTCCTTTAAGGAAACCTCTGTTGAAATATTTGACTCGTATTGGCTTGATTATATTTGCTGCATTGATGACAAACAGATCTGAGTTGTAATGACGAGGAGTGATGATACGATCAATGAAGTGTGAGGCTTTGAAATATGACGATATTAAAAAAATATATTGTAAATATGAATCTACCAGTGCCTTACAAATTTTGCACATTAAACAGGCAAGCATCTTATAGTTTATAAGCCTTACTGTACATTATTTGTAGACAACAGACTGACTGTAAAAATAAAATTATCTGCAATTTTTAAAGCTATAAAATAATCATGTAGAATCTGAACATAGTCCCTATAAAAACTAACTTGGCAGCACAGCATATGCTAAACTTGGCCGTGGAATACCATTTGATTAATAGTTAACTGGCTTTCTTACAAAAAAAATATAAAAAATATTTTCTTTTATTATAATCTATAAATGTACCTTCTTCAGGTATTGTTGCAGTTGTAACAAAACATGCCCTTGACACTTGCTGTGTGTACTAATTAGTTAACAGGTCACCCTCTGGAGACAAAGGCCTGTGACAATTCTAAATTTGTCATATCAGACCACAGCTGTTACAAAGGGTTGGTTCGTTCATGGTATTACACACATACTGGAAAATTATTGCATTATTCGCCGTTCTATTTCCACTGAGGAAAAACTTTATACTCACTCGTTTCCATTGTTGTTTAACTGGAGATGCATGCAGTTATACCAAGCATTAGCTGGGCGACAAGTCTCATCTGTTCTGACGAAGGCACAGTGTCTTCGCAACCCTTAGTGTGATTGCTCTGAAAATGTATGAAGAAAAATTGAAGTACGTAATCTATAGAAACTAAGAAACTGCCTGGACGATAATAATAATTCATATGCATGTGCGCTAACACGCTTACAAAGTTGAGGCACTGTAAAATTATTTTCCTTGTTCTGTATATGTGTTACACAGGGCTATGGGGCGTTTGTTTTACCAGCGCAATGAATGTTTATCGGTCGTCCCGCGCTCTGGCATACGTATGGGAAGACGTCTTCCTACAAGCACAGGACAACCATGGAGGTAGTACCTCATACCCATGTATGTGGTAGAACTTACCCTTGCAGTAGGTTCTCATACATGCAGCACACAAGCAACAGAATTTCGGATACCAGACATGAAAAGCTCTCTGTGATATAAACGCACAGGCGCACTCGACTCTGAAAAAAGTAAAGTGACTTCAGAAGAGTCCTGGAGGTAATCCCTGATGATGGCGCTCAGTGAGACTTCATTTGTTTTCATCCGTGCATGAGTTCGTTACGTGCGTTGCATGCCTATCAAGAATCGAGTATTATACCTTCGTCCGGGGGATCTTCCCATTTTTCAAAATATTGCGCCCTCAACGTTTATTTGACCATTCTCGTTATGTAAATTTAGAATGGGGCGACCAATCACATCACAGAATTTGCAAAATTGCGAATGGTAACGAAAATTGAAATCTAAAAAAAGAGGGCACCATGAATGCAAAATCGTTTCGGTAGTTTAATAGTGTAAAATCTTTGTTTTACGAATTATAACCAGGATATACAGCAGCATGAAGGATATTTCGCAAGTAGAAGATATTGACTGCCTAAAATATGCGATCGGCCGGGAACTAAAGAGCAACGGCATCAAGATACCCAAGGAGAAGAAATCGAACCAGGTAAAAGGATTTGCATTGAGACTCAACATAGACCCCAAGAGAGTTCAGTGACTGTGTTCAATTTTTTTTTTCCAACTCGGTAACCATCTTCCCGGTTAACGGAAATTCCAGTTTATTGATTTGGCTTTGACTGTGAAGGCACCGTGTGTAAAAACACATGTCCATTACGACAAATCTATCCCTGAAGTGTCCCTGAAAACATCTTGTAATCCAGCGGTGTATCAATCATGAAGCCAAAAAAAACAAATCACGTATTACAGAATGTTTATGCTATAAAAACATCTAATCCATAAAATGACAAGCTATAACGTGTGTAAGACTTTGTCACGCATCTCCTTATTTTTCTCTAAATAGCCTGAACATGGAAGCATCGCTGGCGTCTTTGGAAGCAGGCTGGGATACTTGCCATCTCTCATAGTTGATCACGAGACAGGATGTACAGTACCAAAGTACGTTAATCAGTCATTTTGTATTTCGATTCTTTATATAATAGTATAGTGTAGTAATAGCAATACCGTACGCAAGCTTGGTGCTTCTTCTTTCAATAATAATAACAATAATAATAATAATAATAATAATAATAATAATTCCCTTAAACACTAAATTAAAATGGTGTAGGAGTATTGTAGTAACATTCAGTTGTAATTCTTTTGCATAAATTACAGAACAAGGGGTATACGAGACAAAAATGGAATTCAGTTTCGACTTGGTTTACATGTAATTATACACGTAACATACATACATGTAGTCTATTTTGCCATAGGCAGACAGTAGAGATTGCTTTGGACATGGAGGTAGCAGCTTCCTCCATGCTCTGGATAACATTTTGGTTTGTCAACTCTCATATGCAAACTGTACACTCGATTGGACACTCGATATTTACACAGTGATCACTGATATATTTTTTTAACAATTACTCTTTTAGACTTGTAAATCACTTTTGAACCAGCTTTATGTGTCTAGCTTTGAATGTTGCCAGGTTTATTCACTATTGTTGAATACTAATATCAAGTGTTGTCTGTTTGAATTTAGACAAGAAAATAGACTCATTGCCTGCTATCTATCTGCATGTTCCAAATTACACCAAAACCATTTAAAAAGAAAAGATCTTTGACATTTTTTGCTAACAATTAAAGCCTTTCTCTGCGAAGAATTGCTTTATATATCTCTTTATTTTATGCGTGTAACTATTTTAACCAGTTATTTGATAATGTATAATAATGTGGGGACATGAATAATGGAGATCAAAAAGAGAACTTTTTTGGATCAAAATTGTACAGACATGATAAAAATATCAAAATACCATTGATGAAAATGGAGCTTTTACATTTACATCATTTAAACATCACAGTTTTTGGAAGATAACCTTAAATGCCTGAATTAGAGTTCAAGGTAGAAAAGGGAAGGAAAACATTACCTGGCTCACCGAGACCTCTGCTGTAGTTTGGGTTTCTCGGATTTCTCTGAGTCTAACTACAGTATTTGGTCCCAGTTTAAAGGTATTATTCATGAGAACTTGACAGCTGTGTGAATGTTGAACGCTGCATATTTTCTGTAGACGCTTCATTGTCATTGATGCTATTGTTTCAGGTTCTTGGTTGAAGCAGTTGCTTTCTTGGAGAAGCATCTCAAGTGTGAAGGCTTATTCAGAAAGTCTGGATCCCATTCACGGCAAAGAGAGCTCAAGGTAATTACAAGCCATGTGGAAAGTTTCTCATGGCATTTATACAGAATACATTGATTTTCTACTATTTTACTCATGCATATGTAACAGTTATTTGATTTTACACTTTTTATTGCAAGATTGGATGAAAAAAAACATGCAATAGTAAATGCTTGTACTATGCAAGAATTTTTACAACTTTAATATAGGTTGTTTACTTCTGATCTAAAGTCTGAATGAATGTATCTGACAGTATCTATAAAGTTTGATTTAATATTCCTGGTAAAAATTTGTTTTCCAGCAACATATCCAAGATGGTGGTGCCATTCCTGACTCAGCTCATGTTTATGATGTTGCCAGTCTATTTAAACAGTTCTTTCGGGAATTAAGTGAACCTTTACTCACAAATCGACTACATGATACATTCATGAAATGTCAACAGTTGGAGGACTCACAAGAAAGACAATACACAGTCTTGTTATCATGCAGTCTGCTTCCACTGAGCCATCTTCACTCATTGAAATACATTATGACATTTTTGAAACGCGTATCTGAAAATTCTGAGGCAAACAAGATGGACATTGGCAATATCTCTTTAGTGCTGGCACCAAACCTGATGGGAAACATTGAGAAAAATGAGAAGCTGAACACAGCGGCTGAGAAATTGCGGCGCACCAGAACTCAAATCGTTGAGCAACTCATACGGGATGCCGACAAGATTGGACTGATCCCAGAATCTGTCTTGACCAGAATGTCCACACTGGGTGTCCAGTCTGAGAACTTTTCCTGCGATGGTCTGACTTCAGAAGATGACTTGGACAGAAGTACCGAAGTGATTCTTGAAAAGAAAAAATGGAAAAGAAAGAAAAGACGTAGTGGATCCATTTCTGGTGAGTTAATCAGTAACACTTACAATAATTACCTCTGCAGCAAGGCGTGCAGGTTTCGACCACAGTCACACCACAAATTTGACCGCAAACTTTAACACAACTCCACCAGTCACTGTTATCACTAATGTGTCTCTAAAAGTTCTGTTCAAGTAATACTATTATAGGCTTGATTTGTTAAAGAAAGGGGGGTCTAGTTGATAAACATGGCCTCTTCCCAGGAATTGGTGATAAACGTCAAGCATAAATGTGATGCGATTTCAGCATTTGAGGCTTGTTTATAGTTTTACAAGTGTTGTAGCTTTCCAATCGCAGTAAGACTTTGAAAAATAATCTTTTGTTGCATTGCTTCATTCATATGAAGCTATTTTGCTGTGGTCAGCAGTGTCGGTTCAGCCTCCAGTTTAAAATTTTGGATATGTTGTGCATAGCAACAGACCTGTTGTATGGGGTTCCATACAGGCAACCGCAGAAGGGAGGACTCCCCTCCCTGTAAGTACGTCAATAAAGTGTTAGCAACCTCGGTCTGACACTCAGCTGCATGTCAGTGCACTGCAGGTAGTGACGGGGGTGGGGGTGTAATATTCTTGATCCCTTGACACAGATAGGGCAGTGTACTGAAAACACAACGGTATATGTCAACATCCTTTTTTCCCAACAAACTAATTAAATTCAGTATGTATCGTGCACTTGAGTATGCTCAGCCATAGCTTACAGCTCTAACAATGCGTACATACTTGTAACTGGATAATAAAACAGAGTGGTTGTCAGAGTTTATGTTGCATGCACCTTACAGACTGATTTCTGAGGGCTGATGTGCAGCGTCTCGGAAGCTATTATCCAATTGAGTGGCTGAATCTTACCATATAATAATAATACAAAAAGACTCCGTAAGTTGCTGTGAATAGTAACAATTGACCAATCAGATATAACCTTCTCAGCATGCTGCACATTGGCAGAATTCTTACTCAGAATGGAATCCATTTTGTCAAATTCCTAGGAAGGGCAGTTGATTATACATTAATTGTTAGTCTTTGGCTACTTTTTATTGTTCATCTGTCAATAAATATGGTTGTTTATTTAAACCATCTTCAGGTATTGTCAGCGGCCTTGGTCAAAGCCTTGGATTGTTGAAATCTAGCAGCAGTAATACAGTCAAGACACCAGCATCATCAACTGCTAATACACCAGCGTTCTTTGATAACAATGCTGTACACACCGACTGTAAGTATTTACATTACTTTATTGGTTTTCGACACTCATGTATCATTAATAAAACGGTGGCTTTGCTGATAAAACAAACCTTTACTTGACTGGTTGCATCTCACTTGCTTAGAGAACTGTATTTTAGATGCCAGTTCAGATAAGCTTGTTTGATCAACAAATCATCTCCACATGTGAGGATGTCACACACATGTCACTTGTTCCAATTTCTTGTGTACTGGGCCATCGGGGCTTTATACAAGAATGTTTTTATTTGTTAAATAGATTAATATCAGTTGATGCCCTGGATAAATCAAAACAGATACTATAAATTGTTTACTCTTAGCTAAATGGATGATTTCCATGGATTTCTCCAAAACTGCTCTTTTAATTATAAATTTTTACAATGAATATTGGCCTATTTTAACATTGCCCCTGAAAATATCCCCAATTATCTAGCCACAGTTAGGTTTATCAAGTTTGCATGTGATCATAATGCCAATGTTTTGGGTTTTGTTTTGTTTGGAAACATCACAATGGCCTCTAAATACCAGGAGTTTTACAGTCACATTGCTTTCATGTCATCAGATATTGCCAGTCCACATGATAGTGTCATACCAGTTGGTGAGACGCCAACCATCAGACGATCAGCAAAGAGAAAGGCCCATGAAGACATGGGGTCGTTTTCTGCTGCCAAAAGGTAGGTCACTGTTTGTATATGGTATGTTTGTAACTGTGAGTCATTGTATCAATCATAAAATAACAACTGTTGGTAAATCCTGACATCACCATCACGTAGGTCAATATTTCAAACCAAGGTATCTGTGCTGAGAGCCAAAACAAGTGAGACAAAGTATACTCAGTACTAAAGAGCAGAAAAGTTTCCGTCTGTGTTCTGAATTACAGCAAAGTGAATATAAAATTATTATTTCCTCTGCTGCTCCAAGAGAACCATGATAATTTTCAGAAAAACCTTATATTTCCTATATTCGATATATGGTCAGAAACCATACCATTGGTTCATTTTGGGTCATATCCAATTTGGGTTAGAGAAAGGAAAGTCAACTTGTTTACTATTTTTTTTGCAGAAAAGCCATGCTGCACCAAATGACCAGTGATCCCAAATACAGCAAACAAGGTATACACATACACAAAGGTACGCCAGGTAGCCTTGGCACGCCAATGACTCCACTGCGGGCACCGTCATCAGCCATAGGAGACAGCAGTTAGTAACCATTCCATGCTTTATGCTATATTTTTTTATTCATGTACACATACCAGTAATACTAGTTCTAGAATTACCATCTAAATCATTCCATCACAACATGCGCTTTATCAAATCATCAATAGCTTGCAAGAAGTCATAAAAGCCTTTGTACTGCTTCTAAAAGGAAGTTGTTGATTGTTATTAGTCTATATTAAAGATTCATGAATTAATGATGGTTCAGTCTTCTTGATACTGGATATTTGAAATCTCTATAGTATCGTTCCTTTTGTATTGCAGTATTTTGAATTTTTTAATTTGACTCATGCACACAGCCCTCACAGTCCTCATATTTTCTTTATAGTATACTATTAGCCATTGAAAATGAAAAAGTATAAATGTTTTACAATGTTTTATTGACACATTAGTACAGATATTCACAGATACCGGTGCAGATATTTACCATTTATAAGTTCCTGGTATATGCAATAAACTATTCTGTAAAAAATGTATGTGTTGTCCTGCATAGGGAAATGAGAATCTAATAGAGTTCATGATGAGGGCAATCCTCAGGGCATGAGAGGACAATGTAGCTAATTACTAATATTATAATATGTAAATCAACCCAGGTGCTGCCACAGAGTTGTTTGGTTTCCTGTCACCGTCAATCAAATATGCTGATGATTCCATGGCAAGCATATCATCCAGCCCCAGTGTGAAGGTATTGGATGAGAGCGCGGATCTACTACTTGATTCAACACTCACTCCTTCCAAGCAAAAATCAAAGATGAAGTTGAAGAAGATAAAAAGGTAAGTTTCCAAAATGTGGTATCAGAATAAATCTAAGCAGATGGTAGAGCACCTTACAGGCAGCCTCCACACTGTACTCTTCAATTTTGCCAAAGTTTGCCTCTTGCCATAGCCAGAGGAACCTGATTCCGTTACAGATGCTCTATGAATGTTTACTGACCAGAACTCTGTATTCAACCTAGTGTGGACCTTTGCTGACTAGATTTCCTAGATTTTTCTTTTGGCAAATTTTGACTCTTCTAACTTTGCTGGACATGAAGTCCTGCACTGCTATTGTTCTCCAAGTGGACTCTTTTCTGATGCTCATCATATGATAATTATGAACATTCTCCTGATGAAGACACTGCTGTTGGTTACTGTATTCACCACTATGCAATACTCCTGTGAAATGCTACACCTGCTGAACAAAGTATTAGCCAATGAAAGACTGCCAACACCATGCAGTCTGGAATGTGATCAACACCTGTAAACCTGTTTGTATCTGCAAACAAGACCAGCAACTCATTGTGGTGTCAGGGCAGACACTCGCTAGCAGAAATTCACCTCAAGTGCTCCACAGCTGCATCAACACATTCTACCCAATAACAACCAGTTTCCTTCAGTCTCACCAACAAGTGACCAGTGTAAGCCAATACTCAGACAAACCAATCTCCTAACAACCAGGAACGTCAGGTCAATTTGCAACAAAGTAACTGAAGTTTGTGATGTAATCACATCACAGAACAGAACATTGGTTTATAAGCTATGACTGAAACCTGGTTGAAAGACACAAATAGCCATGTCATCAATAAGTGCACTCCTACAGGATACTCAGTTTGTCAAACACATTGCAATTGTCATCTGGTAGTCTTGTTGCTCTAGTTCACAAATCAGTAATGACACTGTCTTCATTGAATACATTAAATTTCAAATCCTTTGAGGCGATGCTAGCTACTCTTTCATACCATGGCATCTTAATCAAACTGATCTATATTGTCCACCACCAGATAAAAAGAGTAAATTAACTGCCCTCCTGAAAGTGCACAATGACATTTATATATCCGTGGACTCTGGCAGTTATGTTCTACTCGTTTTCCTTGATCTCTCTGCATCATTCGATACAATTGATCACAAGATATTACTTCACAGACTCTCTCATCTTGGTGATCCCCTGCATTGCACTCAAGTGGTTCCACTCATACTTGATCCAAAGGGACCAGTCCGTCAAAATCAAGGACATCATCAGTTATCCATCAGAATTAAGTTTTAGGGTACCACAGGGCACAGTCCTAGATCCTCTTTTGTTCACTATCTACATTTCTCTACTGGGAAAATTTAATTCACAAGCATGATCTTAACTTTCACCAGTATGCAGACAACAACCAGCTTTATCTTTCATTTGCCCATCGTGACTCTCCTGTAGGCTTGTCCTCAGTCGAAACATGTTTTCATGACATCAATGAATGGATGACTCACAATAAACTCCAGCTCAATGACAGTGAAACACAAGTCCTCCTGATTCACTCCAAGTTCAACTGTGACCCGCTCTAGTCAATAGTGACAACATTGGTTCTACTTCCATCGTAACCAACTCATCTGCTCGCAATATTGGCATTGTCTTTGACAATAATCACATGTTCAATCGGCACATTAAGTACACTTACAAATCAGTCTACAGCAGCTCAAAATGCCTCAGCGAGATTAATCACAAGCACCAGGAAAGTTTGCGTTGATCACCCCAGTTCTCACCCATCTCCACTGGTTTGCAGTTCGTCTCAGGATTGACTACAAAATTTTGCTGTTAACTTTCAAGGCTATTCACAACTAGACTCCTGCGTACATCAGTGATCTACTCCAGCCCTATATTCCAACTTGTATACTCCGTTCATCCACCAAAAAACTTTAGACATGTACAACCTACAAACCCATATCACCTATGATGGCCGTGCATTTTCATATGCTGCTCCTAAACCATGGAATGCACTACCACTTGACATCAGAGAACCCAAAATGTGGAAACTTTAAAATGAAAACTGAAAATGCACATGTTGTCCCGAGCATACAGTGTGGTTTAGCCATTGAGTGTCATAGAGCAAAACACTGTTTTTGGATTTGGGCGCTATATAAACTCTGCTGATTGATTGATAAGGAAGATTTACAAGTGTAATAAAAGTTGAAATAAAACTGACTTTGGTAACAGTATAGTACTGAACAAAAGTTGAATTTTCAATGGAATATTCATATTTTATCACATAAGAACATTGGTAACTCAATATAAATGTTGAAGTGTATTCTGTTTGCTAATTAATTATACAATGTACAGATATGTCCATATTATCCAATTTTGAAAAAGAGTTAGTCAAAGTTTCCATGGCAGCATATTTTCTCACATTCCTGGCCAATGGGACAGTGGGAGTGCGGGGTCGACAGTGTGGGATATTTTGTCTCACACATGCAGCAGGCAACTGTGAGAAAAAATATCCCCAAGTCATGTGAGAAATCTGATCCCAGGTCCTTGGGATGTGAGATTCTATCAGTCTGAAGCAGTTTCAACAAGATCTACTAATATAGTCATATTTTGAATTTAGAACCTGACCACATGCTTGCTAACATTGTTGCTGAATTTGTCATTATAAAGGGGAATATAACCCTCTATCTTTATAGAACAGAATTTACCCAACATAAGATTTTGCTACCTGAAGATTTGACTGCATGCCCACTCAGTAACAATGCTATGTGTTCACTTTCCACACAGACGATCTTCCAGCAATGCTGGTTCAGGCTGTTTCTCACCCAGAAATGACAATAAGAGAAGATCAATCAGGCTGAGGCTACGTCAGAGATCTGCCAGTGTCCAGGTATCTACAATGTTACTACTAAATCACATCATTTTTATGTGTTTTTGCTGTTGGTTTTTTCATAGTTTACTATAAGACATATATTCCTGACATATATTAAGTATTTTGTACATATATAACCTAAATGTGAAGTATCAATGTTATAAAGTATCACTTTACACATTTCATACATATTGGGTAAAGTGTATAATTTCAGTTTATACATGTACCAGAATTCTTAGCACAATCAATTCAGGTTTTCGAAGGTGGATTGGAATTGCTCTACAAATCACGGCCATTTTTCACCCCAGAAAATGTAATTACAAACTGACATATTCAAGCATTGTGGACAGAGATCTACACCGCTATGTATCACTTAAGTTGGCCATTATACAACCTAGAAAAAACTAACAAGAAAAACCATATTGATGTCCCTATCTGTTTGTTCTTCTTGATTGACACAGGGAACACCAACAAAATGCCACAAAGAGGATACCGTTGGATGGAGACTGGCCAATGCGCAACCAAGAGTTGGACTGGACACTCTAGACTTTAATATGCAACAGAAGCAACCCACAGCACACAGTACATCCTCCACTCCAGCAGAAGACAAGAAAACCAAGGGTCTGTTCAGAAAGCACAAGAAAGTGCCAAGTTCCCCAGGGAGGCTGCTGTCAGAATCTACTCTGTCAAAATCATCAGCTGCCAACGATTCAGTTGTTATCGAGAATCCTCAAATCCTTCAACCACCATCTCCTCTGTCAAAGTATAGGGTTAAATCTCACTTGACCCAGGTGAAGAAAATTGATGAGCAAAGTTCAAGTTCACCTAAGGTAGTCACTGTTGATGTTTGTATGCAGTCACCAACTTCTACAAGGAGAATCAGAAGCCATTCTGGTTCCAGAGCCCAACTGAATGCCACTGTCACATCCAAGCCACCTGCTCCAAAGCCAAGTGGACAGAAGCACAAGATGGCAAATACCAGAAGTGTGGTAAACTTGAAGCCACCATCACCCATACAATTAAAGAAAGAACAGCTTGCAAGACAAGCCAGATCAATATCAATGACAACTGACAATGTCCAGCTAGATTCCAGCAACAAGACCAAAGAAGCGAAATCAGAACATTCCTCTTCTGAGCTTTTTGTTAGGCCCAAACCTGTCGTGAAATCATCAAGAAGTTTGCCAGAGGAAAGCAACATAGCCAAAGTTCATCTGCCTTCCAAGACAAAACCTGGCATTGAAACCAACCAGGGTCGCCCCATCCTCACAGCCTCTGTGAGTCTTCCTGAAGCTCTTGACAGAGTTGCAGATATGGATTGCACTCAAATCACTCGTTCAGCTAGCTGTCAAAGCGTCTCTAGTATCCTGTCTGCATTAAGTGCCAATGACAGATTTGTGGAGATTCCATCACCTGTTGAGAAGCCATCGCCTGAGCCAGTTGAAATGCGGCTTTTTGATGAGGCTGAACCAATGTCAGTTGATGAAGATGTTTCCACTGAGAAGAGTTCCACAGCTGAGGTGCCAAGTGGAGAGCCAATGATAGGTGACCAAGAAGGTGAAGTGGCTGTCAATGCTGAGACTTTCACCAAAAAAATAATCAGTAAATCAGTTTCAATTGACAGTGGTAAAGGAAGGTCTATGTTTGATCTGACAGAGATAGACAATAGAGAGTCCAAAAGTGCAGAGGTGGAGGTCAAGGAGAGCACCGTGAGTGCTATGGAGTGTGAAAGTTCTCAGTGTGAGCAAAGAAACATCTCTCTTGGAAGTATTGATAGTGCTATTGATACCACAATGGTAGATGAAGCAGCTGACACACCTATGGAAGAAGAACCTCATGATGGACCCGGTAACAAAGTGACAACAGGGGAATCGGAGATGGGGAAATCGAAGTGTGAAGAGGGTGAACATGATGCCAATGTGCATCAAGATGCTAGCACTAAAGAGGAATTTGACAAGGTAGTGCTTCCTTGCACTGAAGAAATTTCCCTTAAAAAAGACAGTTGTACAGAAAACCGTCATGGGGAGGCAGTGTTGAGTGACAGCTGCCAAAGCAATGAAGAGAATCTAGAAAATCAGTCTGGGCAAAATGCCATGGTCGGTCATACTGCAGCCAGAGAAAGAATGGCTTCTGTTTGTTCTGATTCAAATATAAAGGAGAGTGAAGCATTCATTGACTTTGATGACTCTGATGACTTTCTGCCAGGTCGACTCACTAAATGCTATACGCTACCGGAAAGACGACCGCCCAGGAGGGAGGCTTCCTCTAGCAGCGTTGATTCAGGCCTTGTACAGAGACACATCAAACACTTCAACTCTATCACCAAGACAGAAATCACATCCCCACTTCGAGTTTCTAAAGGTCCGTTGGCTTTCAGGCGTGCTCCGGGCCGCGCATCTGCAAGGTTTGCCAGAGATGATGACACTGGGCTTGATCAACAGCTGAAGTCCCTGAAAAGAATGAGATCAGACCAGGCTATCATGAAAAAGCCAAAGATTCCAATAACAAGTACTCTGGTTAAATCTATGAGCACAGATAGTGGACTGTCACGGCTGACTTGTGACACCTCCTATGTGACTGGAGCCGGTGATTTCAATAGGTCATATGAAGAAGCCATAGCATCATCCATAAGGCATGTATCTTCCACAGCAGCAAACATCAAAATCCCCAAAGCCTTACAAGAAACCATAGATGATGTCTGCACACCGAGAAATGAAAAACTTGTCAAGACGCCACTCCAAGATAACAACACAGCCGGCAATGTCCAAGGAAAGTTGACTCCCATGAAGACTTTGCCGAATAAATTTCCCCCCGCACCTCATTCCCTGACACCTCTACACCTGGCATCCAAGACCAAGATTCGTCTTGCCTCTGGTAAAACCAGCTCAGCACATAAACCCAACACTCCAGTCAAACCTGTCAGGCACCTGACGCCGAGTAGATCTCCAAGTGTCAAACTAGATCTAACAAAGGGGACGCCAACAGACAGAGAGATGAAGAAATACAAGAAATCACCCAGATATCCCAAATCTCCCAGGTCACCTGCAAAACCAGTGGTAGGATCGAAAATGGCAATGTTTCCATATCGTGTTGCTCAAGATTTCTGATGAGGAAAGTAAATCATGAGCATTGACAATTATAGAACTTCCAATAGATTGTTTACAATTATAAGATTTTTACATCCATAAATTTCATACAATGTTACAGGTGTCATCTATCTGAGATATTGTGTTTAGGGATAATGACGGCTTTACTGGAATATTTTCTATGGAAAACTCCCGAATATAACAGAACTATACTCCATTGGTGAATTCTAAACTATGTGGGATGGGAATTATTTCATTCAAAAGTTTATAATCATACGGTTTACCAATACAAGTATAGTTTTGAAAATAGGCAGTGTTGCTTCCAGCATACGTAGATCATGAATTTTGTTAATGAACAAGTTTGGCGGCAGTAGAAATAATGCAAAAGTAATCGCTCAAACAAAAGACATACTTAAACTTTTGGAATGCCATATGTAGATCAGACAGTTGACAAAAGAAATGTATTTATCATATTCATTTGTTGGATACATGCTACAGGCGAAATGCAGGAATTCCAAAGAGTAAAATGAGTTAATTGAGTTTTTGTTGTTGTCGGTTATTGTAAAGCTTTGACACAACAGGTTTTTGTTCCATATGTCTAATTTTATTATCCAAGCAATATCCATCACTGCCAAATTTTGTAACAAAGCTATATGTTAACATTACAAATTGATTTTAGAGGATAACTTCAAATTATTTACAAGTTCCACTTTTGCAATATTTGCATGAAAAGTATCAAAATAATTCATACAGAAATGTAACCAAATGGTAACAATTATCAAAATACTGCCATTATGTATTCAAGTTTTTTCCTGATTTTTTTCTTCTTTTTAAAAGCAATAAACAAAGTATTTGTAGTTTGATGTATAAACGGCTTCAGGGCTGTAAATTGTTAACAACTGCAATTCATGAGAGAATTTTAGACAATTGACATCTATGGTCGCTGGCAGCAGGATCGAGGAACAAATTTGAATGATTAACTTTCTCCAAACCAAGCTTGACATTTTACGGACAAGATGTTAATTTTCAATTATTTCAAAAAGACTAGCTTCCATGAACTGTGTTTCTGAATCTGACACATTCTTGTATTATATTTTCTGCTGTATTTGATATTTTTGTTATGTATAGATTAATGTTTATCTTTCAATCATGTAATGCAATAATTGTAGACCACTGTCTGTAGATCAATCTAAAAGTTTCTTGCCTTTTTTCTCCCCTTTATAGAAAACTCGGTATTTTATAGCTAGAAACAGTAACAATGGCCAACATCCCTTGAAACAAATCACATTTTGTTCTCTTTTTTAAGTTTGGTCAAATGTCATTACTGCTCTGCATGCTTTGAAATTCCTCTCTGATTTCATTGGGTTGCAAAATACAAAATACACTAACAAGTATGCATTCAAAATGTTGTTTTCAGTCCAATGAACATTACAGTAAATATGAACAATCAGTATTTTTGTGAAATGCAGGATTAGACCTGTTACCACCAAAACATGATGATGAAAAGTCTTGTCAGCTGATGTACGTTAGTTAAAGGACCAGTAGCTGTAACTTTTGATAATTTTTTCACTATTTTTATTTTGTATGCCAATCGAAAGTTTTTTGTCCTACTCTCCATAGCAAGGCACCAACTATTCAGCTTGTCAACACAGCGTGTAATGCGTGAAATGCACTGTTATTGTTGAAATTTGAATTCTAGTTCAGACCAGCGTTCACTTGTCAACAATAACAATGCAGTCTACATATGTACAGGCTGTATTGACAAGCTTCGCACGGTCATGCTTTGGCAAGTGTCATGCTTTTGGTAGTAAAACAAGAAACTCTAATTGGCATTAAAAACAAAAATAGCAAAAAAAAATCAAAACTTAAAGGTGTTGGCCCTTTATATAAATAAATTAGAGAGTATGTTTCACTTCAGTTCAATAAGTACCCATAAACCTCATAAATATGTGCGATAAAAGTACAAATATTTGACCATTGCTGAAATAAGGAAAAGCTTTGGAATTTTGATATATAGAATATACAACAATAATACAAAAATTTATGTGACATATATAGTTTCTCTCCATTGTAGACAAAGAATTTCTGGTAGGTGAACAAAAAGTATAATACAAGGGAAAAACAACTAGCGTTTAGTATTGTAACTTCTGAACGCTGTTGGTGATAGAGCGCTTAACATTTCCCCAGACCAATTGGATTGCTGGAGACTAGCATGTGAGTTGCGCTGTATGAATAGCATGATGTCTTGTCAGGGACAAGATAAAGGTTAGATGGCACATGGAGGCCTGGTTTAGGGTGGTGCCCTGGTCTTTTACCAAGGTTTCCTCTTGCATTAGAGGACAACAGAAATGGTATAAGTAAAACCAATGAGGTCCCCTTCCTCCATAGTCAAGCCTCTGGGGCTCAATCAACCTTCATTTACACACATACACCACAGGTCAGGCAAACCAAATCTTGAAACAATGCAGTTTACAAGCCAACTGCTTGGCATTTCTCAAATCATCACTGGTAATGATAGACTGAAAGATTCAGTCGCGTGCGGGCGCTCTGCGACCTACGACCCTTTACCACAGGGCACAGTGGTAAAGGGTCGTAGGTCGCAGTGCGCCGGAGCGCCCGCACGCGACTGAATCTTTCAGTCTATGCTAATGGCCAATATCAGTGATATACATCATTTTTCATCACAAAATTCAAGGCAATAGGAAATACTTTCACACTACCATTTCACTGTAAAGTACACAGTTAAGGCCAAAAAAAAATACTATTAGGTTTGTTTCTGGTCATTGACATATGGCAAAAGGGATACGGTGACGCAATTTTTTTTCATTTTTGGTGGAATTTGATACATTTTCCCCTTTTTTCCAGTGGGGCAAATGAAAAACAGGAAAAAAAACAGTTGACGCACACACTTTGAAGTGATGCGGGTGGTGACCAGAAACAAATCAATTGTTTTGGCCTGATGGTACAGTTTTAAAAATATTCACAAAAATACATAAGGGTCGAAAGTTGCCATCCAATAACACATGAGACAGAATTTCTCATATTTTACGCTACAAATACCTAAATGATAAGGGATATACATCTCCCTATACGGTTATAGTCTTTGTGTGCATGGATGCTGTCATTGTCAATGAGAATGTTATTGGGTTGAAATGAGCACAAGATAAAGTGATGGCAAATTTTCTCACTGTGAGTGCATTTAGTGGTCAGTCCACACAATGGTGAAAGGCAATGTCTTTTGACTTTTAATGCCTGAGAAAATCTGAACATGTTAATGTAAGCCTTTGGTATTCATGCATAGTGATGGCTTATTAGTCCCCGCGGACGAAGTCCGGCGGGGACTTATAGATTGGGTCCCGTCCGTGTGTCCGTCCGTCCGTCCGTCCGTCCGTCATCAACAGTTTCTCAGACACTGCTTAACTGATTTTGTTCAAACTTGGCACAAAGGCATAGCACTATGACCTACAGATGCACGTCGATTTATTTTGTGATACGATCCAATATGGGCGCGAGGCGGCCATTTTATTGCGATTTTTCATGTCTTTGGACCATAACTCAGACATCCTTGAGCACATTCTGCTCAAACATGGCACAAAGGCATAACACTATGGCTTTCATATCCATGTCAAATTATTTCGCGATATGTTTCAATATGGGCGCGTGGCGGCCATTTTGTTGCGATTTTTCATGTCTTTGGACCATAACTCAGACATCCTTGAACAGATTCTGTTCAAACTTGCCACAAAGGTATAACACTATGGCCTACATATGCATGTCAAATTATTTTGTGATACAATCCAATATGGCCACGAGGCGGCCATTTTGTGTGCGATTTTTTGTGTCTTTGAACCATAACTCAAAGATCCTTGAACCGATTCTGTTCAAACTTGACACAAAGGCATAACACTATGTCCTACATATGCATGTCGAATTATATTGCGATACGATCCAATATGGGCGTGAGGCGGCCATTTTGTTGCGATTTTTCATGTCTTTGGACCATAACTCAGACATCCTTGAACCGATTCTGTTCAAATTTGGCACAAAAGCAAAACATTATGCCCTTCATATGAACACCAATTTATTTCATGATATGATCCAATATGGCCGACAGGCGGCCATTTTTTTGCGATTTTTTCATGTCTTTAAACCATAACTCAAACTTTCTTGAACCGATTTTGTTCAAACTTGGCACAAAGGCAAAGCACTATGGCATACATATGCATGTAACAAGTAACCTTGTGATAGGATCCGATATGGCTGCAGAACTGCCATTTTGTTGGAATTTTGCATGTCTTTAAAGCATAATTCAAAGGTCATTACACCCATTTTGTCCAAACTTGGCTCAAAGATTAAATTTACTTCGTGACATGTTCCAATATGGCTGCCAGATTGTCATTTTTTTCCAATATCGCTGTCAGATGGTCATTTTGGATTTTTTCATGTCTTTGAGGCTTAATCATATGCAAATATTCTTTACCCAATGTTGTTGAGACTTGGTACAAAGATAAAGTGCTATGGCATACATATGCATGTCTACTAATTTTGTGCTATGATCCATATGGTCAATAGACAGCCATTTGATTTAAATTTTGGTGTGATTCTTTATGTCTTTGAAACATAAACATAGGTCACTGTCCCTCGATGGACTGATTTTGTTCAAAGTGATACGAAGATAAAGTACTATGGCTGCATTCTTGTGCACATTAATTTGTTTCATTATATGATCCAAAATGGCTGATTACAACAACATACCCGATCCCATACCATTTCGAAAATTCCACCAAACCATGTGTATAGTACGTGCCAATCATGACACGGGAAGCAGTAAGGGCATCGTTATGTGTGATGTAATCAAAAGTTCCTTGAGTGGTCATTACCGGCAGAGATGAGTCATTTATTGAACGTTCCTCAGATTACTTTATTATGCAAGTCACAGGCCTGATGCACCCGTTGCATCAATGTCATTCCACAGCTACCTAGACTACAGCTACCTAGACACCAAAGATTATAACAAAATGGACAAGCGGGGACTGTGTCATCAACGATGACTTGTCTTGTATTGAACTGAATTGAACCATTTGATTTCATGGTCAGATCAGATTGATATGGTCATAGCATTATTCAATGTACTGCAGCAGGGGAAAATATTTTTAATAAAAGCATTACTACATAGCAGTGATCAATTTCTTGTCATTCTTTCAATTTCTTTTTACCGCCTTTATGTTGGGTCATGGGTTTTCAAAATATTAAAACAGTCCCTTTGGTGGAGGGACTACTTTTAAACCTAGACCAGTTTGAAGTGACTGTGTCTTTTTTTGTAACATCTTTCTAGACATCTTGTCATAATTATAGTGGCAAATAATTGACCAAATTTTGCACAGATCAGGTTCGAACTTGTAACATAACATACAGTTCAAAGATTGGAGATCCTTGACCTAGCAAAGACATCACAGTCAAAACTGCTTTGCCAAATCCCAACAAAATGGCAGCAAGCAACAGCTTCCATAGACTATTTCAGTTTTCTAGCATTACAATTAGCAAAGAAGTTTGTTTCATTATTTTACTGTGTTTTGATATATTCTCTTAGTAATTTGTGTCACTCAAATATGACATTGAGAATGTTTTCATTTAATTAATTAAAGTGTAAATTAGTCATTTTGTCTCGCAATGATGCTCCAATCTTTGATGATTATCAGCTTATATACCTGCAAGGACACACTGAAAGGAATGTGTGAAACAAAATTTTTTATGCTTAAAGGGAAGTGGTCGTTGGAACTGCACATATGCAACTTTCTTGTTTACAACAATGTACTTCATGCACTATATATGGATGCATCATGTTAAAATAGCTGCAACATTTAAATTTTACCATGTACAGTAAGAAAAACATGTTTTAACTTTCATCAATCACCAACGTAGCTTGGATACAGTGTTTATATCAGTCGTAGGGGTCCCTAGCGACCTTTGAGCGCTGTTCCGACAACCACCACCCTAAAAGCATTTGTTGAGTAAGTAAAATCAAGAAGATGGAAATCTTTAGTTTTGCTAAGGAATGGTGAGACACATTATACATTTATTTTGTGCTTGTTAAAAAATGATTGTTCTCATTATAAAACTACCAATCACTATCACAATCGCCATTACCAAATTTTAATATCATCAAAATTATTATTATCATAGTTAGGCCATGTTGCACTGTGTAGGTTCTTATTAGACCTTGCATACTCCATTTCTTGGAACTTCATGCATAATAAGAAAGAACTTCTGTTGCAATATCTCTAGATTAAATTTAAAAATTCATGTCCAATGAAGAGAAAATTGAAATATATGTGGTGGTCAGATTGGATTTAACAAATTAAGAAGTCTTTTTGAAGATAATGATGCAATAAAATAACGACAAATGATTGTAAATCTTTCATAAAATGTCAAATTTAACATGATACAATGAACACAAATAGTTTATCAGGAGCATTACTACTTACATGGTAACCATATCCCATGTTACCAAGGCAACTAATTCCTCAAATACTTTTGAAATATATGTATCTTACACAAAGATTAATATATCTAGTGGTCATTTACCCCGGTCATTTACACAGCATCAAATGCTATATAGATGATTAAAACACTGTATGGGTCGCTTGGGATGTCAGCACCAATTAGGTGTCTGCTTTGTATGCAAATCAACTTATAATTGAGATCCCAGTGTTTTAATCAATTAAAGTATCTAATGTTGTGTCAAATACCACTTGTTCAATACATGCAGACTCTCCACCATTTCTTACAATTCAGTATGACCCAGTTTCCACAACTCTTAAATTGGCACAATGATCAGTTGGTCAAAAGGATGGGTTGGGGCGACTTCCCCTTCCTTGGGGATTACTATTAATTGCTGATAGAAGTGTTCAGGATCTTCTTGAAGTATTGACTGTGCAAAGACATTGAGTTTGTTTCAACTATAAGTATTTGTTCTGGGTTGACACACTGATAGTTATATTGCACAAGATACAGCTTCTCCCACAGCTAGGTGTATCTTGCTGTATACCTTGATTGATGAAGGGGACAAGTGTCATCATCTTACTTTATATTGCTGAAGCATGGCATTTTAAGAATACTGTAAAAAAGTGGCATCAATCATACAATATCGAATTACAGATTAAAAAAAAATTATCCTATCATAAATATTAGTATAGCTCTTGAAGTAATTATACAGGTTAATGATGACAGTCATGGACGTAGATCAAACAAGCTCTACAAACATTACAATTAATGAAGTTGCTTTCGAAAAAACACGTTCATAACACACAATTAGCCTCTCTGTGGATGTTGCTACCAATTAGGTATGTGTCTACTTTGTATGCAAATCGGCTTTGAGATCATAGTTTTTGAATTAATAACATTGCATTTGATGTTGTGTCAATGACCGCTCTTTGTGAGATAGAATTTTAGTCTTGGAGGAATGAGTTACCTCAGATCCATAATACCCGTTTCACATTTATGCAAATTTTTAGACCCCTCTTTCATTAATAGATTTTGACAATGTTATTTCTGCACCTTCTGAAATGCATAGTGAACAGAAGATTTACATTGCTCTATAGTTATATATCTAGCTTATAGTTATGTTTATGGTGACATCGAGAGAAAATGAAGTGTTATTGAGGCCAAGTACAATTTATGCAAATGATGAATCTTTCTAGGATGAATAAATGTATTCAAAAACATTGCCTAAATCAAAAATGAAATGAATAACCACACAGATTCAATGAAATGTTGTTTTGCTTAAAACTAGATATACTTTTTCCTGTGGAAATTTGGTACCCGTTGAAGTTTATGCATATTGGGCCCTGTTGTACCATTTAGAGTTTCTCAGTAATTTATGTGAACGTGAAAGGTGCAGAAATAATTTCTTTTGCTTCAAGTTATTGGTCAATTTATTTGTTTCATGCAAATTTGAAATCTTTCTATTACTCTTATATTCAAAAATTTTGACCAAAACAATCATATAATATATAACCACAAAGCTTCCATAAAAGATTATCAAGTTTGCTTAATAAATTGAGTAAGATTTGAAGCAGCAAATCTGACATCCATGATCCCCTTTATAATATTAATGCAAATTAGGCCGTTGCATCACTAATTCAATTCAATATTACTCATTCATCCCAAAACTGTGAAATTAAAATTAAAACTAAAAAGGGAGTGAAGGAAAATCTTAGGATGAAACGTGAACTTTTACATGATAAATTAAGCAAGCCTTCCCGAGCACCTGTTGGTTCTAAAACCATGACAAATTTCGTTGATGACACAAATGATCTTAAAACTGATAGCAACACTTCTAGAAAACTTCTTTTTTCTGAATGACAGGTTTTGTATCACACATAAAAAGAGAAAATCTTAAGGTGGTTGGAAAGGCTATTTTTGCACCAATTCTTTTCTCAGAGTTAATGTCAAGTTTCAAGTGTTAGAATCAAGATATTTAGTTCAAATTTTCAGGATAACTCCCTTAGTTAATATTTTCTCCAAAGAATATAAAAATTGTATATTTGCAGCCATGATTTTGAAATATGACACCAGTAAATATTAAAATTTAATTTTTCATATTTTTTTTACATATTTGAATTTAATAATAATTGGATGGTATTAATATTACCAAATTAGTTATAAATACGTTGACACTATTTAGTGTAAGATTTGTACGGCAGGATTTGTAAACAAAATTTGTTTTTATGATTTTACATGGGTTTATATATCAAAAATAGTGTCAATGACACTGTCCTCCCATTTTGCAGCGATACTAAGTACTAGTACACACATGACATTGCATTCTTACAGGTTGACTAAGAAAATTCCATAGCAAGTCCCAATTAATTTTATACCCCAGCAATATGAAATGCTCCATCTCATAATGACTTTTACACGTCTGACAGAAAACAACCCTAGGATCAAGACTATCATGTTTTACAGCAATCCAACTAATACTTAAGGAGAAAATGATTTTTTGACAAAAAATGGGAAAAATTGCCCCCAAAATACAAATATGAAAATTTCACCACAATTTGAACAAATCTGACAAAGGTCAACCCTAGGATCATACATACAAGTTTTCAAGGCAATGGGATGAGTGCTTTAAGAAAAGATTTTTTGACAAAAAAACAGGAAAATCGCCCAAAAAAATACAACTTTCAAAATTTCACCACAATTTGAAGAAATGTACCTTAAGTCACTATAAAGAGCCTGCATACCTAGTTTCAACCAAATCTGGCCAGTGGTTACAAAGTTTTAGCAATTTGCAGGATTTTTCCTTTTTTCCCCTTCATTTGCATATTTTTGACTTTGACAGTCATGTTTATTTCAACAAATTCACATCTCCACCCCTCGATGCACCTGTCCATTAAATACTAAGATGGTGGGTGCTGCGATTTAGGAGTTTTTAATGTTGACAGACATACATCCGCACATAATAACTAACATACATACATACAGACAGACAGACCATAGACCCTCCAAAAAACGCGGGTCCGGACAGACAGACGGACAGACAAACAAACAGATAGACATGCATACATGCATACATTTATTTTTACAGCTTTTAACCTCCAACAGCCGACCAACTTGTCAATATTCGCTTGATCAACTTGATACTACTGCTTATAATAATATAAATGAGAGTTAATTACATTCTAATTAAAGTAAACAAGACTTGCTTATCAACATTTATGTCATAAAAAAACAGCATATATGTATCTGTCAGGTTATAAAGAATCTTAAGCTGGTTATCTTTATCAGTATTTCATCCTATTAACCAAGCACATTTTAATTTTCAAATTACCATTGCAAGTAAGTTCTGTTGAATAAGTTGAGCCTGTAGGTACTCAGAGAAAGCACACAGAAGAGACAAATGTTTGCAACTTAAGAAGTTCAAGGTCATCAAAAGCATTATAAGGAATCATGTAACACTTTCATTGCACTGTTTACACAGATTGCATAATTGCTATAAATAGCACATTAGGAATCTTACAGTCCAGCTTTACCATAAAAACCATATCACTTTGACCACTCTTTTAATTGATTACTCTATTTTTTTCCTCAAAAAATAATTTTATTTTATCCTTACCAAGTCAACCATAAATGGAAATTGGAACTTTCTCTATCTCTATTTATTTGACCAACCTATCATGACAAACTATTATAAGCAATTTCTTTTAGATAACATACAGAGCACAACATATGACGGTTCAGAATATGTCAAAGTTGGGATTCAGGAAAGTTGCCTTTACATGTTTTAATCCTCCAAGATGGTAAGCATTTCACCATGAACTGTCAAAAAAGTTGAACATTCTAATAATTCTACACTAAAATTATTTTGGCTTTGTTGATATCCTCATTAATTCAATTATTTAAAATCATATTAATTATTTTTTCTGGGTGAATTGATAAGGTTTATTCAGTACAAGAGTTACATACAAAGTCACATTCAGTTTAAACATCAATTACCGTCTAACATTGCATCATTCCTATAAATAGCACCTCAGCCTGGAACAGCACAATCATAATCTGCTCATTCACACAGGCAGTACTTGACTTTGAATGAATGACCTACTACATTTCACCTATGTACTAAATTTGCAAGCATGACAAAAAGTACCACAAAATTTGCAAATTTCAGCTTGAGTTCACAGAGTCATCTTCAGGTCACTCCTAGGAACCTGTACACCCAATTAGAAAGTAATAGCATACACAGTTTCAAAGAAGATTTTTTTAACCAAAAATGGCAAAAATTGACCAAAAATTTAAATTTGCAAATTGTGCCATAATTTTGATGAATTCTATTTTGAGTTTTCACAAGGTACCTGCACGTCAAATTTTAAAGCGATCCAACCATTGGTTTAAGAGGAAAAGATTTTTTACTAAAATGGCGAAAAAAGAAAAAAAAATTCATTAAAAATAGAAAGCATCAATTATTGACATCAAATCTATATGTTTAAATGAGTTGGGCCCAAGGTACCTAAAACCCAAATATGACAATGATCAGATGAGTAGTTTCTGAGTTATTGATTTTTGACCATTTTCGCTTTTTTTTCTACCTCATTAGCATATCTATGGGACTAAAAAGTTCATTTTAACAACGGCACATCTACATCATATATGGCATCACTACACCAAAAATCAGCTCAATACGTGCAGCAGTTTTTGAGTTTTTGCGTTGGACGGACAGACATCCATACATACATACATACATACATACATACATACATACAGACAGACATCTCACATACAGACTTTTTTCAACCATATAACCTCCCAATTGCCATATATGTATGGCAAATGGGAGGTAAAAATTAATAAAAACATTCTTTAAAATTTCAAAATGTGATTTTTCAAAAAGTACTTCAAATACAGGAAATTGTGCCGTACAAATCTTATCTGTAACCTTGTTAATAGGCTGTAAAAATTCCATGTCCATATCTCATTCAAAGTTGGATTAAATTGGTATACAATTATGTAGGAAAACTGTTATTCTGTCAAAAATGTTGAAAACAAGCCATATTTGCACCCCTCTTTTGAAGTCATAGAGCAGGTTTTTTGGTTAATCTCACTTTTCACACCTCTTTGACACTCAAAAAATCTAAAAATGCATTTACAATAGCAGTCACTCACTCTGAATGCCAGTACCGCCTTGTCAAACTTTCCTGAAAAACAGCAAATAATGACTTTCCCTTTTCAAACATTTTATTAAAAGCTAGGGGACCTCTACCATAGTTAATACACTAAGGACTCCCCAACTTCTTCTTATTTGGTCAGTTTTTCAGAAGTTTTAACAGGCTATAACTCTGCAACGCCTTTGTGCCCAAATGTCTAGTTTTTTTATTCCACAGAGAATGTTGACTACTTTTATATTTTGATAGTTTTGTTGAAATTTATAACTGATGCTCTAGCCTTTCCAACCACCTTAAAACACTTTCAATAAAAGTTTCCCAAATAGGGAATAAAATATTTCTATCAACCTTGAATGAATTCAGTTTTATCAGACAGTACAGGCACTGCTGACCTTTTTTACAGTGACCAATTTCATTTTGTTATTAAAAAGTGGACAACGTAAGAATAAGTATAAATGATTTCCACTTCTTTGATATGTATCCCTTTTCCTGCCAGACAGTAATAACTGTATCACTTTCCAATCAGCCAAGTCAGTAAAAAGCGGTATTGAGCCAAAACATGACGGATTTTCACCCACTTGGCTTGGTATGTTATAGCATCTTTAGTCCAAATAAAATCAACTTTACAATATTATGTTTTCAACAGCCTTCAAATGTACAGTATTATGTTAAAATACATCATATGGAAAACGTTGTGTTTCATTAATTTTAACCATCTTGACCTGGTGGTGAAATATGGACTTGGCAGGAAAAGGGTTACAGTAGTTTTCTCATGGCAGCAATTAATTAATTGCATGGGCAGCAGCTCCATGTTTCCCCCAAATCAATAATCATATCTTTCGTCTTGGAAATACTGATCGCACCAGTCAATGACCTTACTGAGCATGGAGCCATAGTTATTATCAGATGCCACTAGGAGTGAAAGCACTGTCGTCTGCAAACTTCACTAGATGACTACTCTCATTACTCCTGCAATTATCAGTGTAATTAATGTAAGAGAGACCTGACACAACCCTATGGAGAACTAGTTGATATCCATAGCATACCTAACCTACAACAATTTAACTTTTTGTAATCCATTGGCAAGAAAATTGATGACCAAAAGAACAAGTTGATTTTCAAGAAATCTGTTTCAGCAGTAGTTTCTCTGCAAGGATATGTTGTTTAATGGTGTTGAAAGCGCTGGAAAAATCTGCAAAAACTATTCCAGCTTGTGTATCCTTGCTTTTCAGGATGTTAGATTTCATTAGATTTTTACTACATCATTTCTAGGACCACCTGAAATGCATAATTTGTTGCAATTTGGTCAAGGTTTACCCCCTTTTTAGCTTAGATTGACTGGACTCATAATCCTGAAGAGAATGCCGTTTAAAGGTTTTGAGGAGGCTTAGAAAAGTTCCACAAAGAATCAACACAAACTCACACAATGTGTACTTGTGTGTTATATATTTATTGCCACTGCTTTCAAAGGTATACAGAGGAGCAGTAAATCTGTTTATTTTACATATTTGATTTCATGATTTCTGCTTTATGATCTGTATCACAAGAGCAACATCACATACATGGACACATGTAAAAATTCTTCATTAGTTCACTAAATATCCCCCTTCTGAAAACAAACATCGACTTCTGAGTATCAATCATATTTTCATATTTTAAAATGTCTGAATAACATTTATATTAAAATTCAGTGGCAACAAAAATTACAAAACAAACTTCTAAACTGATGTGATTTGTGATTTCAAATTTTGGCCCATCAGTGTACACTATGTAATGTGGAATTAGTTTGCTAGGATTGCGTTGAGCTATTGTCAGCATCTGTAACTTACAAAGATATGAGACACATACTACCCTGTACATAGCCTCAACTTTATACTACTAAAGATTAGTAGCTTGAGGGCGCTCTTTACAGGCTGATTATACAGTCATAGAGGGCGCATACATTCTTAAAAGCGAAAGCAGGTAAGCAAGGACTCTCTACTTGACCATAGGTATTCCAAATATCATGAAGGTTGTCACTCATATTAAAGTGCAATGTCCAAAAAATGACTTAAAATAAAGTATAGGGAAAATTCAAGTGACAAATATTCAAAAAGACAATTTCTAATAGTTATAGCACATTTGAAAAACAGAACTAGACATCATACACAGAGAATATCCACATGTTAAGTTATTGACAGTACTCAAAGTAACTTCTACAAGTAATAGAATATGTTTCAGTCAAGGTTCTGCAGCGTAAGAAGCTGTTTGAGAACTTTTGTTTGACTTGTCTCTCTGATTTCTCCCGCAAGGAACATTTCATCCACCACGGCATAGACTTTGTAGAAGTTGAACACCAAATCCAACTCACACACATTGTGGAAATATTCATTTAACACCTGCAATAGATCAAGACAATGAGCTGTCATTTTTCAAACATTCAATGATAAGGTGATAACTGTCCTATCTTTACGAAATGGCCATTATCACAATGTGGGATGAAGAAAAGAACATGTACCTGTATGTATATTATAAATCACATTTCAGCTTTGATCGAGTGATATTTAGTTTGACAATTAACATAATTTCCCCCTTGAACTCTGAACCCCCAGTTACCTATGACAAATTGCAGAGATTTTAAACCAAGCGGAGGGGAAATAGGTTGAATGAGAAGAGAGCTACAGTGGCAAGCTTTGACAGAATTATGCCTATTTTTGTTTTATTCATTACGCATGTATACCACTCTACACCCTGAGAGATGTTCACATTTTCAATGTCTAGCTCATCAAAACAGCCTGTGTTCATACGATCCATTGACATTATTTACAAGACCTGAATTATTTTGTCACAATATTATCCAGCACACACTCAAAGCTACAGGAAAGCACTAAGGAAGCCATCATCTTTCAACATACAATATATTGTAGCTATCTGTAACAGGCATGCTAAATGTAAATCCTTGTTCCCGTCCATTTTACAGTGCAGTACTTCCATGTAGTAAGGAGATTACTGGTTAGCAAAAGCAGACAACTGAATGGTTGTCAGCTTTTCAATCCGTTTGCATTGTTCCTACTTTCTTCATTTCCTCCTTCACTATAAAATTGATTTGGGATCATTGATGTCATGAGATACACTACTCATTTACTCTGATGGTGATTTAAAATCTTCTAAAATTTTATGAACTAGAACAAACCTCTACAAAGTTGTGAATTGCCTCTAGGTAGGCTAGGTTGTTGTCGTTCACATCTACACATATACAGAAGTAAAGTCCAGCGTACCGCCTGTAAACAATCTTGAAATTTCGAAACTGAAAAAAAATAATACAGAGGAAAATGGTTATGAGTATGAAAGCAGTCTACACAGTACTAATTTTGAGTAAATTTTAGCACAAAATTATCAATAATATAAAAATGAATTATAATGCAGTTGAATTATTGTCTTGAAAACTGTAAAATTATTATTTTTCAGCCAAATAAATTAAACATTATGATAGTTTCTGCCATCAATTTCAATTTCACTTCATCTACTGGTAAATCCAACTATACTCATCAATGAATCAATCTTGTCCCAGCATCACTGTCAACCCTTATCCTGCCAAGCTAACGTCACCATCACATCAAGTTGGTTAAAACCAGTGAGGTGTAACAGGTCCCATATGTGGCATTTTAACAAAAACTTGAAAATTTGAAGGCCCCTAACACACAGATTTAAATATGATTCTTACGCACCAAATACCATGTAAAGTAAGTGAAAATATGTATAGATTTGGCTCCATATCACTTTTTACTGACTTGGCAGATGGGATAGTAATACTATCTGGCTGGATTAGGGGTAAAGGAAGATAGCTCACTATATGAAATGTTAAAACATTAATTCACTGGGTCATTTCATGGCTAATAGGATGCCTTACCTCAACAAAGTTTGTGTGCTTTGCATCTCGGACTGTCACCAGTGCATGTACCTCTTCAATCAGTTTCTGCTTTTCATCATCATCAAATGCCATGTACCATTTTGCTAAACGTGTTTTACCAGCACGGTTTTGAATCAGGATAAAGCGGATCTACAGAGTACATAAACATTTCAAAACAGACTTCACTTAGAGATCCATGGAAACATTTCAAGTATTTTCCAGTATTTTCATTCCACATGTATTTGTTAATACATGTATATACTTTCTGATTCTACTTTATAGATTATCATTAGATGTCTTGTGTTTGACTTGTCATTACTGCCTGATGTGTGCAATGCAAACTATTATTGTTGACAACTGAATTTAGTCTGGACAGCAATTACTTTGTCAACAATGACACACCACATTGAACGCAATGTGCAGTATTGTAAAGTCTGATACTTTGTATTTCAACATAGAAGCAAATGCACTTGTTTTCTTGAACAACAATGATTAAAATATTACAAAAGTTGCTGATAATGTCTTTTTACTTCATCTTATATATTTCTTTTTACCTAAAGAGGAAGTTCACCAAGGCTAGCTATTTCATATGTGCTAGGCTTTGGTGTCGTTAAGTCTGGTCAATCAATTTTCCCCATTTATAACTTGCGCGATATCTTACAATGAACGGATATAAATAGTGGTGGTAGTTGCAGTTGAGGGCAATGTATATTGAATTATGGGAAAAAAAAGCACCAAGCTTGGCTCTTTCATCACGTGATATGGCAGGGACCATCTTCTGATGGGTATGACATTGTCCAATCACTCATGTTCACGCCAGGCTGTGCATATTTGCATAACATAAGCAATAATTATGTAAATACACTCAGCTTGGAAGCTCATCCACAGGCGTGCTGTGAGCTTGATAGTTTTAATAGAGTTCCGACATTCTTATACGTAAGCTATCCTCAAAGGTTTGAAACGGACTTGTCTGGCCTGTGAAGAAAACTGCCCGTTCTAGTCAAAAAATAAACACAAATACTACATCCAGTTACCTCATTCGATGCGAAAGGCTATCTACTGTCAAAAAAACACTTTCATGTCACGATAAAATGAAAACTTTTGAAGAAATCTGCCGCATTTTGACAAACTCAGTGTTTCTGGTGTTCACTGTTGTAATAACGCAACTCATTATCATTATGGATGCCATCTGCACATAGAAAGAGGTGAATCTCTGTTTGATGCCATTGATGGTGTTACTCACGGACCAATCAGTGATGCCGACAGCATTCCATAATGATAATAAGTTGCATTATTACAAGGGTGGACACCAGAAACACCAAATTTGTAAAAAAAAAAACGTGGCAGATTTCTTCAAAAGTTTCCATTTTATTGTGACATGAGTAAGTTTTATTTGACAATAGAGAGCCTACCTCTCAAATTAGGTAATGGAATGTAGGATTTGTTTTATTTTTCAACTAGAACGGGCGGTTTCTTTGCAGGCCAGACAAGTCCATTTCAAACCTTTGAGGATAGTCTACATATGAGAACGTTGGAAGGTGGCATAAACTCACTGCATAAACTCTACACTATTAAAACTACCCAGTCCACAGCACGCCTGTGGGATCATGTCAGTCCCTTGTGCCTTCAGCACTCGCGATCATGCCTGCTGCATTCTTGACTTGCGAATACCCCTACATCCCCATATGTTGAAGAGACTAAACCAATACCAATAGCACTGATTAGCAGGAAAAAAAGGCACAAGGGACTGTTGAATGTCTTATATAGCAAGCACAAAGCTCTAAGTAACTGGGTACATTGAAATTGGAATAAACCGACAACCTCTTACTTTGTCAGAGCACAATGTATGTGCTACATCCATGGTCAGAGAAATGTTTTGGCAGGCACAATAAAAGCGGTTTCAAGTTGACAGTGTGTTCCACCTAACCTCCATGGTTAGAGCAACCGTGATTTATCAGAGTAAAACCCAGAAAACGAACATAGCAGCACTTATCACAGGGCGGGTGAATGGGAAGGCAATAGTTTGGGTCTAACTAATTACTGCCTGTTGGGAAATTAACTCATATACTGACCGTTACTTTTTATAAAAACTATACAAATGAAAGTCTTAACCTCTAAAAATTTGCTTTGCGAACTAACGCTCGCTGATCGGTCGCAGTGTCATGTACCCAGTATTTAACGACAGCAGTGAGTAAAATATGTCGATTCGTTTAGAGTTACAGAAAGTATTTCTCTATGCGACCGTAAAAAATAAATTTCCTACCATTTTTGTTATAGGGCCTGAAATACTATGCAATGCTTTCCAGACCTTATCCTCGATCCTCCCTCTTCGACTTTTTTCTTAATTTCCCAGACTGCATTACATCGACTTCCGGAGGGCGTCACCGGAGTCAGCGCCATACTGCCAGTAAATGAGCGAAGAAAATAAAGACGCTTCGCCTGCTCTTAATTTAACCAAAATGCTAACGATCCCAGATCTATCAGGTACAAAATGCAAAAATGTTAGAAAATTTGTTGCAGATTGCCCCATTTTCTGTCGATTTCAGAACGCTGAAGATACTCACTGAACGAGGCTGTAGCCGGAAACATTTTTAGATCATACCATTTGAGCTCAAGGGGTGTCAACTTTAAACTCTGCTAGGGTTTCTTGTTTCTGTAGTGCTTTGCCGGTGACTCCTAATATATATTCTTGATTTCGAAGAGAATAGCAGAAAGTTCCACTGAGGAAAGTTAGAACAAAAGTTAAAATATTAAAATTTTGAGGCGAGTGACGCACAAAGTGCCTAGAATTACACTGCCATATGTACTATAATCACAGGGAAACCAGGATAAACAAACAAAATCAAAAACAGAAACTAAACAAAACAAACCAACAACGAATCAAACAAAAACAAAGAGTAATGTATAACAAATAAACAAACAATTAACCCAGAAAAGCCCCCCAACAAACAAATAAATAAATAAATAAATGAATATTAAAAAACACTAAATTGAATAAGAATTGAAATAATTGGCCGACCAACATTGGCAACATATTAAAAATGCGACGTCAGTATCGCCAAGACCAAATAACTCGTTAGCAGCTCATCCGTAGTTTATGGTCAGGGCAATACCCCCCCCCCCCCCCTGACCGTTAGAACCGTATTAATGAAAGGGATTAGGGAGGGTAATAATATAATACATATGGACGGTTTTCTTTTAAATAAATACAGATAGCGAGGTTAAAGTAATAGGCACATGTGACATGACACGGGTAAGGCTTGCAGAATGAGAAAAGAGAATGGACAATGAAATTGATTACGATGTTATCACACTTGTGGAATTGGTTTGAGAACTTTTTTCTGACTTTGTCACAGTAGCAGTGCAGACCGGGAAAAACACACCAGGGAGTATACTGTTTGGTACACTTTAGATACAGGCAATTGTATAAAATTGCTATACCGTCGCACGTCACATAGAGTAGCTGAGTACTCTCCAAGTTCCTTTGTCTTGGCATTTCTGAAAGTAAAATTGTTTGCTTAAAAAACTTAAAAATAGGGTATTCTTCGCACTGCCTTATGGGTAATAATAGTTTCCGCTCGCTGCTTTCACATGTTTCAAAATGTCCGCGCCTACAGATATGCGTAGGTACATATCTCTCAAAGAGTATAGCGTTGAAAATGTGAGTATAAGGAATAGCCACACCCTATTTTCTGAAAAAAAACTCGGCAACGCTAACATTTGATGACGCCAAACGATAATGTATGACCATGATACTAGTGTCCAGCTAATGTGTGTAGCTGTAGCGGTCTGATTTGATCGACACGATCGATAAAATAATCGTGCTGTCGCTAGTGCGCTACTATGCCCGATTATTATATGTTCGGGAAAACAGACGAACTCCAGCTCCGGCAAAGAAACTTTCTTTTCTTGACGTTTCTCGCCAGAATTTCAATATACTGTATTAGCAATAAACCAACTCAGCATCGGACACGGTCAGATAATGTGGCCTACTCGCCCCATATGTGAGTGAGGTATGCACACGGCGTCTATGGTGCGTGTAGGTGCAGAGCGGAATATTGGAATTTGGAGAAGACGGGCGACTGTGACATTGGGAATACGACTCGGTTTTGACCAGTTCACTCCATATCCACCCGCTGTGCTCATGAATGGTGGACGTCTGCCGTTAATTGTTGAGAATCACGTTGCATCATAGGGAACCCAGAAATCTGGTTGTTGTTGTTTATCTTGTTGTTTATGTTTATATTAGTGTTGTTGTTATTGACCAATTAAATTCAACGAACATAACCGTTGTGGTGTTGTTTCAAACATAATTTAGATGTCATGAGAAACACTACAAGGACACTGTTATCATTTGACCAAATACAACTCTCCAACTTAAATGTTGCCATTGCTCGTAACTTTTCAGCAGATTTCGTACATTGTCCTCAACAGACTCATGCCGCTGACTTTCCTGGAGGCTTTGATGGATATGACGACACATGGAATCAGGAAAATTTTGAAAAGGTATGGTATATATGTTAGGCCTAGGAGCATTCAGTTACCGTGGCCAGTGTCGGTTGATGTTGTGTGATCCATATCACATGCAATCAACACTTTCCCTCATGAATATGTATTATTTACCTAATTATGCAAGAGCATGACCTCCATTCAAACAACACTACCCTCCAATGCATGTTATTGTTGAACGTGTACAAAAAGGGTGTCTTCGAAACTTGGACCGAGCATACCTGTAATCTCTTCCTACCTCCATAGCTTGACTAAACTTAGCCAAAGTGCGTCAGAACCTTTCATTTCCACCTAACTTGCATAATTTATCACAAAACAAGCCTTTATAGACCTTGAGGTAATACTTGTACTCAGACTGCAGTGAAATTACTTCAAAATATAAAAGCATGGTTTAATAGAATTGCCTCTATTTCCTAGTATATTGTCATACACTGTGACGATTTCATGAGTGTACCTTTTTTAGCTCCGTTGTCAGCAATGCAGAGCTTATCAAATAGGCTGATTTTCCATTGCAGTCTGTCCGTCCTTCCGTCAACAATTGCCTTCTCTTCTGAAAGTGAAAGTTCGATTGCTTTGAAATTTGATATGCAGTTCACTTGTGGTGACCTCAATTAAATTGTTTAAATCATGGTGAAATTTGTATTTTGGGGCATTTTTTGCGGTTTTTTTTGTAAAAAAATTCTCTGAAACTGCATGTCCGAATGCTTTGAAATTTGATATGCAGTTTACTTAGGGTGACTTCAGTTAGATTTGTTCAAATTGTGGTAAAATTTGCGTATTTTCATTTTTACGGCAATTTTTGTCATTTTTGGTCAAAAATCTTTCAAAATCTTCTTCTTCAAAACTAAGGTAAAGCTTCCAATATTTGGTACATAGGTCCCTAGGGATGATCTATTTCAGAATTGTTCGAACTGTGCAGAAATATGCAAATTTGTATTTTTAAGGCAATTTTTGTCATTTTTGGTCAAAAAATGTGTTTCATCAAAACCGCTTGTCTGACAGCTTTGATATTTGCTATACAGCTTTATAGGGATGAGCAAAATGTGATAAATTTAAAATTATGGTGAAATCTACAATTCCTTAATTTGGGGCAATTTTGCTATTTTTTGTCAAAAAATGTGTCTCAAAAACTACTCTTCTGATAGCTTTGAAATCTGGTAAACAGGTTCCTACAGATGAACTGAAAGTGATAGATTGAAATTATAATGAAATCTGCAATTGTGTATTTTTAGGACAATGTTTGCAATTTTTGGTCAAAAAATGTATTTCGCAAAAATTACATGTCTGATAGCTTTGATATTTGGTATACAGGTTCCAAGGGGTTATTTTAATATATATTGAAATTATGATGGAATCTGCAATTTTGCTTTTTTGGGGGCAATTTTTGCCATTTTTGGTCAGCAAATTGGATTCTCAGAAAACTACTCGTCTGATAGTTTTGGTTCACATGTTCTTAGGGATGATCGTAATGTGATATGTTCAAATTATGACGAAATATTCAATTGTGTATTTTTGCAGCTATATTTGCCATATTTTGTTAGGCCACTGAAATGAGCTATCAAAGATTTCCACATTTTTCACCAACACATGTGTCAACATAACACAGCGGCGCTATATCAGTCGCTATCAAGGATCAAGGGATCCATTTTATCAAAGTTACAATTTATAACCATATTTATTTTAATTAAACAAGCAATATTTTGTAAATAATACTGGTAGTTGTAAGTCCAGTTTAGTATAATAGCAAATACTTCATCAATCATGAATGTATTGGACAACAGAATACTAATTATTATGAAATTGAAGTTGAATAATTCAGCTGACCCTTGAATAGTAAAAATCTTGATGAAGATAGAACCTGATTGACATACTGAGGTAGTATTATATCTGGCCTGATTGAGAATCAGATAGACTATACTTGGAATGTCATGTATTCAAAATTGAAATGTGAATGTAACTATGTGAATGACATCAAGTAATGTCAAAGTATCGCATCTGTATTCAAAGAGAGGCAGTTTTGATCATGACATTTACTGTTAATTTTTTAAAAAACACTTCATGAGCATGGAGTTATAATAATCCACTTCTGGCTAAGTTGAAATGTAAGATAAATGTAGGTTTAAGGTAGTTGGATTTGACCATGATTTTGATATTTCAAAGTTGGCACTTGAATGTGTACTTCTAATTGGATTGGACAGAGAACGCAGCAAGTAAATGTAAATTTAGATGGAACAGCAAATTCACTGAGTCTACTACATTAGATGGCAGAAGAAGTTTCATAAATTAAACTCTTTCTTTTGCATACTTTCAGCAATTTCAGATAGATGTATCGAAGCTAACAGATGATGAAATGGAATTTGATATGATTGGAGTTGATGCATCTATTGCAAATGCCTTCAGAAGAATTCTTATAGCAGAGGTAAGTCATGTATAATAATAATATAAAACAGGTTAGACCTGAAAGCAAGCCAAATGTCCAAATGTAACTTATTGACTTGACATTCAATATTTTTGCTCCCATTTGGTGGATATATATATCTATACCAATATAAGAAGTGTATGAGTATTATGTACATATGTATGGCTACTCACCTAAAGAGTTCAGAACTGCTGGCAGTGCTGCATATCAACTCAATATTTGGTTTGAAGCTACACCATGGATGATAATTTGACTCTGTGAAATAAGTCTCCAAAATATACAATTGAGCTGGAAAAATGTGAAATTGAATTTGCAGTTACCTCTATATTTAGTTAATGCAGACTTTTAGTATATCAAAGCAATATCTTAAATTTTGTACTTTGGGGGATTTTTTTCATTGTCTCCCATTTTAGTGGAAAGACTTTACTTAAGGCGTTAACAATAGAATTGTTCCTTATCAAAAATGGAGTGACAATATGGTTTTTTTTTATTTTTTGGTATCAAATTTTGGTAAAATTTGATCAGAAAAGAATGCTGCAGATGCTTTTACAAGTTTTGTCACAAGTTACAAAGATGCATATACATTAGGCTTAAACTTACCACTTCCTGCTTTCTGGCAAAGCTATATCATAGCCTTGAGTTGACCCTAGGAATTATCCTACAAAGACACACATTGATGTGCACTGTACTTTGAGATTGGTCAGGTCTTGTATGAGTTGGGCTGGTTTAAAGATGATGAATAATACAGTGTGGCTTGTAAATGTGATCTGAAAAAAGATTATAAACAAATTTCTGACTTTGTATATCAGAAAGAGATCATCTTGTTATCAAACCCAAACATTGAGTAGTATTTTGATGAATAAATATTGTAGTTGTCCTGTAATTCATGAAACATGAGTCAAACTCACAGGTATATAGAGATTACATTATATTAAATACATACATGCTATCTATGTTGCTTGCCATGCAAGCAGCTTTTGGCTGCTCTTGCTGTGCTTGCTAAATATAATAAGCAGAAATCTGAAAGTAAAGATTGCAGACAGTGTCAAACTATGCTTTACCTCTATTTGTTCATGCTTTATCTGTACACGAACCCAACTACCCTGGTCATGTAAACCAGTCCAACATCTTTGTAAATATCTGGGTCTGTTCCAAAACATCACATCATATCAGCAGGTGTGGACCAAAACCCTCTCTACCAACCATGTGACACTGGCCCCAGTCTCTTGGCTTTTCTCGGCAGCTAGCCTAGTGGTTCTTTGCAAACGCCCTCTAGTGTTACAAGTGGTTTGCCGGTTTGTTGACCCCAATCTCCTGTAAAGAGGTCCACACTCACCATTTATTACAATGGGTTTAGGCTAAACCATGATGGTGAAATGGTTAAGTGTACTTCTGGAAGCAAGTGATCAACAAAGTACGTTCATGCGTGGACTTATGAAATGACTGGTATATAAAAAGAAATAATCTAAATTTGCAGCTGACAGTTCTCAAAACTTGGTAAGGGAGGTTTTCATGTTTTGGTGTAATCTGAGATAAACATGGGCATGCAGAAAATGATCAGGAAAATCAATTAGGTCTGACACGGACATAACACTCATACTCCACAGGGCAGTGGTGAATATAGGCCTCCATTATGGACCATCCCTTATGGTTTTCAGCCGCACTCAATCAAATTAGTAATTTACCTATTTGAAAAAAACTGCTGTAATCAGTGTAATAAAGAATAGCTGCGTGTTTAAATTAATGGCCATGAAAACCTCCTTTCATGCATATTTATAAGGCCAGATGTTATTATGTATTATTTATAGCAATTCAAACACTGCAAGGTTCAAAGTCTGTTGGCTATAACCTTCACCTAACGATCCATACAACAGCCTACCAGAGCACAATTATATTGCTACAATATCATAATTACCACTGATGCAACAGTCTAATGAAGTTTACTTCAACAATTTACTCTGTTTTGATATTTGGTATATGCCCACAGACTTGGAGCAAGTCCATACCCATCCCTTAAACGAAAAAGATTCTATAGAAATCTAGAGTTCTATAGCATATAGATATTGTATAGATATCTACAGAAGTTCTATAGAAGATATGCGTACCATAAATGACCAGTATGCTGTGTTGAAGCTGTATAAGCTGTAAATTTTGGCATATTTTCTATTGTCTTTGTTCAATTTCAAAATACAATTTCTGCTTCTTGCAATTGGAAACTACAAAAAGATCATATTTAGTGTTGGGGATCTGATGTGTCCTAAAAAATTGCTCAATGTCTATAAAGTGGTTATCATGCTACAGGAATTGCATGCAGCCGAGTTGTTCAGATTAAACTTTGCATCATCTTATCCAAAAGTATGGTTTTACAGTGAGAATATTGATAATTAGTTCCAATGCTGACAAGAATGATATCCAAACATTCAAAAGCAAAGTATGAAAAACTTAGTACACCAGCGTTAGCATGCTCCACTGTAAAAGTGCGATTTCTAACAATGTTGCACACATCATGTAAATATGTCACAACAGCATGACATGAGAAATATCACTATATATATTTTCATAAGTGGGTAGTATGTAAAAAACCAGCACCCCTCTAACCAAAGGCATTACATGACGTGATCAAAGAATTAATAAACAATACTAGATGTGAAAAATCGATTGAACATGACAAAAACGCTCAACATTTGATGAAAATGGCAAGAGTAACTATGATTTCCAAAGCTATTGACTTCAAAGCCATAGATTGTATGATCTAGGTGTGCTGAGTACTGTATGCTGTAAGGCAGCATAATGATATAGGCAGGCTTTCCATCCGATTGAGCAGCATTTTCAAAAATGTCGCACTGTGACAGAAAATATGGAAACCTGAACAAAGTCCTAAACAATAAACACTTATGATAACGTTACTAATAATAAAGTTGTCAGAACTTGCATGTCAGCTTGTCAAAGGATCAAAGTGTTTGCTTGTTTGTTATGATAATATCAATTTAAAAGATCTCACCTTTGATAAATTGGTCGATGTACCACTCTGGTCCACATAATACAGGAATTCAGCAATTCAGTGAAGTTACGTATTAGAACAAAAAAGTACCTCATTTTACAATGGCTGTGTTGTAGATCAGCTCTTTATAACTAAATTTAGAAAATGACTTTATCAAACAATGGACTTTGACGCTTAGTACAGCCATATGATTGTCGTAAATATTTCCCACGTACAATTCATTGCACAATTTATCATCAATTTGTACTAACTATGGCAAATCGTATTGACAGTTGTAAGTCCCCTGTATTTACCTTATTCAGGAAAACACACATGCCACTGACACATGAAAGTAACAGATCGCACTACTTCACCAGGAGCATTGGTTTTGCATAGTTCAAAATGGTCCAGGATTATTTTGTGCTCAGTTTATTTCATAATAAAATATACTAAACTGCTGCTTTAACGAGGTCATGTTAAGTGTATGTGCCTCTACCAACCAACGCCTTTTTCTGAGAATACTGCTTATGACATGGTAAAGTTCATTCATCTCTGTGTTTAGGGGGAGATCATGGTTGTGATGAAATGTGTCTTCTTCCACTGTCAGAGCTTGCACTTCTTGTTCTGTACTGTTACGTTTGGTATTGTAATATGTAGTGCATTTTTCAAAATTTTTGTACTTGTACTCTCTTGGTTGTTAGGCGTTTACCACTGTTTTTAATTTTTTTTTGATATTTCAAAGTATATCCATCACAGCCAATCATACCTGTTTACCTGTGTGGTTACAGTGTTGTCATAAATAATAAACATACAACAAACGTAAACATGGTTGCCTAGCTACTCACCAAAGTATGTACAGTATTTACATTTGTAGTTTACAGTAAAGGTCCAGAATGGGGACTGTAGCAATACAAAACAAAACTTAACATACGGCACATGAATAGTGGCAGTGAATTTAGTATTGAAAGGTCCAGGCCAGGTCAGGTTGTATTGTATCAATCATTCAATTCAGGCGGTTCTGTTCACACTTGTTTATTCTCTTGATTTTAGTTGTAGACAAACATTAGTAAAACAAGCAGGAACTTTTGTGAGAGACATACACAATTTCCACAATTCTGAACCAAGAATTTTTTCCCGAAACTTATGCCAAGCTAAATTATTCTTTTTCAAAACTCTTTTATGTTAGATAACAATCACAGTTATCATGTACTGTTACACTAAATTATCAAAACATGCAGTGATTATTTTTGTTTTATGAAAATGTGACAAGTTAGGGTGCTTGGTGAACATAAAACAAATACACTCAAAATAACAATTACAGCTAGTGGCACACCATACTTTGAGATTTATGTAATTCCTGTGTGAGTTTAGGCGTGTTTCAAGAGGAAGTCGTTCATGAATATTATAAAGTTTTGCTTCCAAAAGTGAAACTTCCAAAAATGATCTCAAACAAGGATTTAGAACTGTCCAAATCTCTTTGTCAGAAGGAGACATGTTGTCTTTGAAGCCCATCATCAAGTAGGTTTTGTGATAAAAACAATTCTGGTTTCATGTAACCCATGAAACACTAGTCAAAATAGCGGCACCCATGTTTACCGGTGCAAGTAAACTCTTTTCAAACCCATAGGTGTATACAGTAAAGAGTACATATAGACTTAACATATGCTGGCACAAGTTACTTATACATGTAGTGCTTACCTCACAAGCACACAGTACAGTAAACTTCATGTACCCTCAATTATGTTTGCTTTGTACCAATGAAGGTTACTTTTCTTATAACATTTCCTGTTCTTTATCTGAGCAAAAATGTGAAGCATGTAAATAATTGTTTAATGATAACTAGTAAAAATATGTTTAGATATTTCAGTTAAGTTTAAAAATGACCTTAAAAACTGTAAAAGTCACATTCTATCTCCTTTCTTAATTGAGCATAATTTTTTAAATCATTTGAAATGGGAATTGAGAAGAACCGTGTAGAAAGTTTTCAGAATTTATAAAACTAGTCGATAAATTTGTCCACACGGGAGACATGCCAGATTGGACTGAAGAATCTTCAATAGTACAAATCATGATGAATCATGGGATATTTCCAGTACACTTAAGCCGCCTCTCACTACACTTTATGAGTACAAGGTCACATTTTCGTTTTGTGCAACTCCTCATAATCATTTAATTCAAGTGTAGATGCCGTAACATTTTGACAGACGTTTGCTGATTCACCATTTGCGTTCTTATTTTACAGGTCCCAACCATGGCCATAGAGAAAGTTTTCATTTACAACAATACGTCCATAATTCAAGATGAAGTTTTGGCACACAGGCTAGGACTGATACCCATTTATGCAGATCCAAGACTCTTTGAATACAGACAAGAAGGTATGGAATTCTCTGTATTCTATTTGACAGATTTGAAAAATGGACATGTACTAGCATCTGCTATGTGAGAATACAGTGCAGCCAAAGACTTTCTATGCAGGGTCCAAGTTTGAGCAAGATTGTAGTATCATGTAAAAACAAAATGCTATTCACCAAGAATCTTGATATCTGTGCACTGTGTCATATTCTCAATGCTGTGCTTCTCAGACAAGTTCTGTACTTTCAATGAAATCTGAGTATTTAAGTAATGTGTCAGTGGTTCTTATTTTCATTTTAAGTTCAATATTTACAGATATGACATATTACAGTTGACTGACCATCTCATTTCTGTATGTTATTGTTAAGTAAGTTATATAGTATGCATGAAATTCATCTCTCACTACATGAACGTGGTAATGCAGCTACTTTACTTCAAGAATGCCCAGTTAGGTACCCAAAACATGATATAACCATTTCATCCCATTTCTTGGTATAGAGGTCCAACTTTGTCATAGAAACCAATAGATAGAAGTGGGACAAACCATTGTGGTGAAAGAAAGGGTCAGGGGGTATGGCCAGAAAGAAGTGTTCGATGTACGCAACTGGATTGCTTTGCATGGAAGGCTCCGTTTCTGATGTTTATCTGCTCTCAGTGTGTAAATATTAGTAAAGCAGCGGTTACATTGGCTATTCATATGTTTTCATTGATAACATTGCATCTCACCTTTCCAGCAGTATTAGACAGGGCTATCACTGTACCACACATCACATGTAACGCTTTGATTTTTGTAGGTGATGAGGATGGTACTGCAGAAGACACTATTGAACTCCAGTTGAAGGTGAAGTGTACAAAAGACCAACATGCAGCAAAAGATGCCACAGATCCTGATGAACTTTACAAAAATTGGAGAGGTAATTGAAGCGTATACTGTATTCTGTATACAATGTAATACACCACTTTATCACTTAAGATAGCCCCATTTATGTATCCTCATAGAATGGGGAGAGGCTTGTAGATCAATAAACATAACTCATCAAAACCTGCTAACTTTGAAATGACAAAAGTATCCAGAATACAGATTTCTCTTTAATCACAAATGGAATTATGTTTAATGTATTAACTTAAGTGGAAAAGTCTTTTTCCCTAAGAAAGAGATCTGCTGCTGACAGATTCTACATGTATTATTCAGGACAAGTTGGACTGTGTATATATATGAACACAGATAAAATATTAAGTATGGTAAAAATGCATGAATATCAAGTTTACTTGTAGACCTAAGGTTTTGTTATCAAGTTTTCATGATTCCAATAAGCTTGATAGACAAGTTGTGTAAAGTTTGAAGACCAGTTACTGGAAGTGAAATGATTAAGCTGGTATATAAATGAATGAAATGCACAATTATACAACACTTAAAGTATATAGCTAATATAGCTATGGTATATCAATTGTAACAACAAAAGAATAAAGTTTATCATTTGAGTGTGTCATACATCTTAATAAAATCATAGAATCTTCAGAATTTCAACATTAAAAAATATTATGTTTCACACATCTACTTTATTTGTTCATTTCCAGTGACAACAAAACACATGAAATGGATTCCGATAGGAAATCAAGCAGAAATAGTGAGTACACCCTTCATTTGTATCATATCATGCTCGGAGTGTAACTTTCACAGTTGTTCATGGTTTTGTCAAGAAACTAAATATAATTCTTCACGTGATTGCAATGAGTCTTGATGTGACTTGTCAAGATGTAGTTTCTGATACTGTAAACTTGTAGAATAAAAGATTTGGTTAAGAGCTTTTGTAGTGGCATAAACTCTGGAAAAATCTTATAATATCTTACAAATGTTTTTAAGAGCATGATTGATGTATCCTTATTAGTTGTATGGCTGAATGTTGTAGGAACAAGTGTTTATCTCTCTAGAGTTCATGGGGTAATGACTGAGTGACAAATTAGTGCAGTTTAGGAGGGGTTTCATATCAGACACTGCAGTTAAATATTGCTAGGAGTGTTGTGAAACAACCCAGCTTAAGGTAGAATGCGCCTCAGTGAAAGATATTCTTAACATGAGAATTCTTTTGTGATCAACAACGTGTTGGGGCTCATGTCAAAGTTCTTTGAGAAAGAAAGATTTTCACTGCCTAAGGTTTTTCGAAAATTTTATTTTTCACCATAGAGTAAACATTGGGATGGCACCCATTTTGAATTTCAAATATTGGTAAATGTTTGGTAATTTGTCTCTATAGTACCAAACTTTGCAGAGTTACCCCTGACTTTTATTCTTGATTTGAGAACAGAATAGTTGAAAGTTTGAGCAAAAGTTTAAGTCTCTGAGTTTTGAGGCGCATACTACCTTAAGTTCAATTTCACAATCTACACTGACCACAAATATCTTCGTTCTTATAGTATTCAGCTAGAGATATTCACCCGGTCAATGATGACATTCTCATTGCTAAACTAAGACCTGGTCAAGAAATTGATGTCAGAGTGCACTGTGTCAAGGGTGTTGGTAAAGATCATGCCAAGTTTTCACCAGTAGGTAAGTACCATAGTCCATTTAGCATATCTTGTGGCTGTGTAGGATATTGAGTTTGATCATTCACCAGCCTTTCACTTTTCTCAAGTCAACAAGACTAGTTACAATGCTTGTGAAAAAAAACAAAACAATTTTCTTCAGCATTGGACCACTGGACAGATTTTATGATCAAATGTTAATGAGAAAACTGTGACATAGCTAATGTACCATGACATAGCTAATGTACCAGGCCAGTGGATCATGGTTATGGCTTTGTAATCTCTTCTGTTGTGTTATTGGTATGCTTCAATGTTAAATCCACAAAAATGATGGTATACCAGTATTCCAGATCAACATTCACACGTTTGAATAATTTTTCAATAGTTTTCCTTAACTTAAAGCATACATTTTTGGAAAAATTTGGAGTGTGGAAGATTTGCCAATCTCCAGGGAAAGGCACACAAAAGACAGATTGAAGTATCAATCATTTTTATGTGGTGATGTACATGTACCGGTATATGTGTTTGAAGTTAATTCATCAGATAGATAAGTTATTTTCAAATAAGTTGTGTAACTTTGAAAAAAATACACTTCATCAGTATTGGTTACGCATATTTCTGTGATGTCAAGCAGATTTGTATCTCATATTATTCACATAGCAAGTGAAACCATTCTGTCATAGAATTTTTAATTTTCAAGCTGAAATATGACCCACATGGAAAAAATACTGCAAGTCAGAGTTTCAAGGAGTTACATGTAAGAGTTTGCACAGAAATATGAATGTTGGATTTTGCAACTTGACATAAAAATTGTTAAATAGATTGAAAATGTTGAGTCTTCTCTCCCTCAGCCACTGCGTCATACAGATTGCTACCTGACATAAAGCTGACAGAACCAGTGACAGGAGAGAAAGCTGAAAGGCTGGCCAAGTCATTCACACCAGGTGTTATTGAACTTCAAGAAGTTGATGGTAAGATCATCCATTTCAGTAACCGAACCTCATGTATAAGTTTGGGGTGTATATATTAAATGTTATCTATGGAATTACATAGCTGTAAAGGCCTACCACAAAGCAGACATGAGTAACCATATCTTGCCAAAACAAAACTTCAATACAGTGAACCGGTAGTGCTACCCATAGTTTGCAGTAGTCATTTTACATGGAACTTCAACCTACTCCACATTATTGTATAGAGTGTCTTGACCTTTTGTCCATGGATAACACTGAAATTTCAGCATGACACAGCCGGACTTAAAATGAAAGTATATCTGAAAAAAGTCAGCATTTCAAATCTTGAGAAAATCTTCATTAATTTGATTGAACTTGTTGATCAGTTACAAGTAGATTCGTGTTAGGTTTTGATTCCTGCCATGTATTATATCAAAACTTTTGGCAAGTGTGAAAAAAGTGGATGCAGCTGGAGTGTTTGTCAAAGGATCATTAACCGAAGAGGTCCATCAGTCCGGGTTATGTCCATAGAGAGGATAGTACGATTGACCAATCAGCGAACCTGCCGCCGCCAACGTCATGAATACTTAACCATGCAAACCTTGGCTCGTACATTGCAACGAGTTTGGAACTTTTCGGCTTGATTTCGCCCTTTATTTTTAGCACTGGGTAGTTTTTAGTTGTAGACTTTACGCACAATGTTCAGTGCGGCCGAGATGGTGACCGACACAAGTGGTTAGTACATTGAAAATTACTTATTTGGATGGATTTCCTGGCCGGGTACGGCTCCCAGAAATCAGCATTGACCCTTGTAAATCTACAGTAAGTTATTTGTCGCCAAATATCGCCTATTTTTGGTCAAATTTCAATTTAATCTTGCCATCTGCAGTATGCAGAATGTTTCAAGCTTTACAAAGATGGGTCAACTGTTTTAGTCGGTCATCGGAGCACGATGGAGCACGATTTTTCGATCACCATGCGTTTCCCGGTACGATTGACCCTTCGCTCAGAAAAAACGCGCGCCGGATCAATCGCCGAAGAAGTTAACCAAAAGCTGGAAAAGAGAACGAAAAACGTCCAATAACTCTTTGTCGAATATGGTTAAGGGTGAAGAAACTCAGAAAACTATTCCTGAAGAAATCTTACAATTTTTAACACGGTAGAACGTCGCCAATCGACTGGAGCTAAGATACTTCCGGGTAGCCAACAGTTTCACTCGATCGGTGGATCTGTCAGGTCATATCGCGATCTGAACAAAGTGAACCAACGTAACCTTTGACCCTTGTTACATATACAGTACGTGATTGGTTCTTGCCTTAATTTCATTACATATACGGTACGCCATTGGCTCTTCCCTACTATCCTCTATATGGACATAACCCGGACTGTCCATGGAAGATTGTTTCATTTCTTTCACAACCAGACTCAGGTACATTCCCGTGGATGGATCTATAGACTGGGCATTGAGGTGTGAAAAAAGTGAGGGTTTGGGGTGGGCTCATAGAGAGAGGTAACTATGAAATGAAACATGTCAATGAATGACACTTGACTTTTCTTGGTACTTATTCACAGTTGGTGCGAGCTGTTGTACAATAGACAATTTCAAGTCATGATAAATTTCAGGTTAATTTGTACATTTCATGTTTATTTCATGTCATATTGATTGCAGGTGAGAAAGAGGCAGTAGTAGCCAATGCCAGGCTGGACACATGCAGTAGAAATGTCTTCAGACATGAGGTAAAAATTCTCATTTTGTCAAGGAAAGTACTGTATGTGTTGTTGGTTTCTGATAGCAATAGCTTTAAACGCTCGCTGATTCACAAACATTATGTTCCATTTAATAGGTCCTACAACTGCCAACATCAAAGGCAAAAGTGATTAGGCACATTTCTGTGTTGTATTGCGTTCTGACACAATCCTGCTGTCCAATAATTCAGCTACTGAAAACCTCTGCTCATGACTGACTTTGTCTCAAGGGGGAGGGGGTGTTTTGTTATAAATTATGTTCGTGTGTTTGTAAATCAAGCAGAATTTAATGAGCAATATTGGTTTTGTAATACTATTTTCAGGACTTGAAGGACAGTGTGAAAATAAGCAGAGTCCGGAATCACTTTATTTGTAAGTAAAAAGCACTTCAGAATTATTTAATGTCAAACCGTTTATCTTTGTTTTTCATCACTTCCATCCAGTGACGGATTCATAATTGCCAGTGCACATCTCAGGAAAATTGATATTGTGTACCAGTAGTTGAGGGCGCTGCATGCATGCCAAACTTACTAAATCATATGTTGGGATAGGTTAACTTGTCCTTTTCACTTGAGTGGGGTTTTTTTACCATCTTCAGCCCAGTGTCTGTGGTGAGGGGAGGGCTACATTTAACTCACAAAACTATTCTGGGACACGTCAAGATTACAATTCATGGGGTTGTATACTTTATGTCAAGGTAGAACACACGGTGGGGACAGGGGATACTCAAAGTCCCAAGGTTTTGAATACTTTTCTGATCTACAGCTTCTGGGGGCTTATTTGAAACCTCTGTGAGTAACAAAAATTTTCACCATCTTAGGTTTTATGAAAATCAAAAAATACATATTCCTTCATTGAGTTGACACAGGAATGGCAGCCATTTTGAATTTCAAATACCAGTAAATGTTAAGCAATTTGTTTCTATGGTACCTAACTGAGCACAGTGACCCCTGATTTTCCTTCTTGATTTGGTACAAAAATTATGAAAATTTCATTGAGGAAAGTTTTAGCGAAAGTTTTAAGTCTTTCACTTTCAAGGTGCATACTACCTTAATAAGATTTTCTTGTTGCTGCAACTCAATATTTATGTCACCATTGAGGCAGAAATATTTTACTTCATCGATCAATCTTTGTTGGTTTCCTGTATGAGTAAAAGTAGCCCTAGAGGCTTTATTCCCACACCAGTATATCACACATAAGTTAACATCCACAACTCTCAAGTTTTGTGTTCTCTAATGTTGGTTTCCCATCCAACTTTAGCTACATCATAATTTAAAAGTAAAAGGTACTTTTTGTTCAAGAATGTAAACAAGTACTTGTATTCTTGCTGAATACATTGGTTTACCCAAAATTAATCTACAGTCTTAATTTCTTTTCAGTTTCTGTGGAATCCACGGGGGCTTTGAAACCAGATGTCCTTGTTGGAGAAGCAGTTAAAGTTCTCATTGGAAAGTGTCGGAAATTTCTTGTTGAACTTGATTCAAATGCAGATAGTTGAATATGTTTTAGTCATTTTAGAGGAAATAAAGATTCTTGAATGAACATGTTTTACTATGTTTTTTCCCTCGTGTTACACCAAGGGTGTTATCCAGAATGCAGAATAAGAGAATCTAACACTGACAACTGTCAGACATGTGGAGACTCACATGAGTGTGGCCGTTTTTGTGTGTCCAACTCGCTTGGTCTTTAAGAGAGGCAGAAATTTACTACAGAGTGTGACATTGTCAATATCTAGACCAAATCCTGCCCAATTGTTAATTTTAGTATGTGATTTGGATGTTGCAGTAACTTGTGGTACGCATCAGTTCAATGCACTTTCATAATGTCAGATTTTGAAACAAACTGATCCCAAATTTGCATTTTCAGCCCAGCCTGCCAGGGCAAGTAAAGGATGCATGCAATTTCCCAGTGTCAGCATCCTGGACGGACTATCCATGCGCATGCAATGTCCAAGCTGACAGATGTGGTCACATTGTACTATAATACCTTCTAAAGCTAAGAATATGCACGTATTAAAAGCTTAAATGTAGGCATTGCTTAGATGTCCTGCAAATGTAGTATTTTGGAAAACCAGCGTTTGGAACAGCTGGGGTTTCAATCTGAACCTGCAGTGCATACCACACATCCCGGATTCAGCAAGTCTTCCTTGCGGCCAACTTGCGGTGTGTTTGCAAGGTTGTATCTGATTGGCCCATTGTCACTATTCACAGAAACTTTACGCATTCACTTGTATTTCTCAATTATAACAAGTTTGATTACAGCTGCCGTATTGCTGCTAGTTGGCCCTTTGTAATCTGGGAATGAGCTTGAAGGATTGGCCTTGTGTGTTTCTGTGTACCATATCAGGACTGTTTGCATATGCATGATCAGGTGAAAAAACAGAACACAAAGACAAAGTTCAAAAGACTCCAGGGGCTATCATTGACTGTGAATGGCTGGTACTAATCTATAGAGTTCAAGGCAAGTCACCAAAGCCCTTGTCCCTAAGATCTGTCACTTGAGGGCGCTCTTTTAACACTACTGAGCAAAGAGACTTTCGTCGATCACTTTGAGTTAATTTTGACTGTCCCGTTCAAAAAAAATACCGGAATTATATGGTGCCGCTCAAATTTGATCAGAATTGGTATATACCAGAATGGGTACCGAAGATCAACAATAAACGTCGTTTCTATCTGTTCAGTGCAGGAAAAGTCTACGTTGATGTTATGACAATGATTTCTGCATAGTACAACCAGAAAAAAATAACGCAATTATACGGTGTCACTCAAATTTGATCAGAATTGGTACACATACCAAAGATCAATAATAAGTGTTATTTCTATCCGTTCAGTGCAGGAAAATTATACGTTGATGTTATGACAATTTCTGCTTAGTACAACCAGAAAAACAACAAATATTTAAACCAGAAAATCAAGAATGACAAAAGTAAATAAGGTCTGAAACTTTAGGTACTGAAGGTCAACTTTAGCAACATGCATAGCAGAGAATCTTTCAACTATGGATGTACAAAAATAGACATCCATGGTTTCAGCAGATCTGTTAATATGTCACAGTTCATAAACAATGACAGGAAATGACCAATTAGCTGTTTCAGTTACTGCTACCATTCCCAAACATAATAGGTACCCTGCATACAAATACGTTAAAGGTCAAAATCCTCTTATTCAGATGTGTGGGCTGATTCAGTTCACTGCCACCACTCCTGCACACTTGCAGTATTTCCCTTTTTCTTACCTCATTTGCACATTTTTGACACTGACCTGTTCATTTGAACAAATTCACATCTCAACCCCTGTATTTACTTGTACACCAAATAATGAGATGGTAAGCTTTGGCGGTATGGGAGCCTTTGTGTGTGACTGACATACATCCGCACATACATACCATCATACAGACATACAGACGCCACCAACTCATCATATAAGCTCTTTTTGGTGTATATATATATATATATATATATATATATATATATATATATATATATATATATATATATATATATATATATATATATATATATATACAAAACCAAATATGAGCTAAAAACAGACTCCAATATGTCCACCCAAACCAACCACGTTGTGGTGGAAAATGGGGCCCAAAGAAACCAACAAGATAACACCGTGTTTGGTTTAATATGTGTACACTTTAATAAAACAAAACTGAATGACATCAATATTTTTGTGTTTGAGTAGTTAATGTTAATGCCTTGATGTTTAGGAACAATGAAAGAAATGAAGAAAAGAAACGACATGTTGAAGGCAGCTACTTCTGATGATGGTACAACTTGACGGTAACTGTTTTACAAAGACACAAAGATCTACATTTGTTTTTTTTTACACATCGACACACCAACCAAAGAAGTCAGTAAAGGTGGTTCAGGTAGTAAGAGAACAGTATTAGAAATGAACAACACACACTGAAAAGTCAGCCCTACATTGACCCCAGGTCAAGAGATACGTCTAATGTGCACTTATTGTCTTATTTACAGAACAGATTACTCCGAACAAAAAGGCTCTTTTTGTAAAGACACAACCAGAAAAGTTGCACCCGATTGACACTAATAAATCAAGTTGGCACTGTTTTTGTAAGTCAAATACTTGAGGACAACTAACTGTTGAGATATTTGTTCCAAATGGCCAAATTTTATTTCAGAATCATGTAAAACTAAAATAGTGTGACACTGAAATCGAGCCATGTTGTCATCTTGTAGCCATGGTTGTATCCCTCTCTCATTTAAAAATACTAATTCATTGTCTCTATCTGTACACTGATCCTTTACAGAGCAGATATGGATTTACACAAGAAATTGATAGTTTTATTGGGACATCACACTGAAGAATAATTTTATGACAACTGGCCTGACTTGCAACTAAAATGGAGCTTGATAAAACTCACTGAAAATTAGTTTCTACAGCAGATACTTGGACCTGAGACAAAGGGGTTATGGGACAGCAGAGAAGAAAATACTTGAATTGAGAAAAAGAGAGAGCTTCTATCTTAGTCAAATTAACCAATTTTTAAAGAATTACAAAAACATTAAAACCTCAAGAAAGAGTTACTCTTTCTTCAAGTTTCTTGAAAACATTGCCATCGTTACTATAAAAAACCTCAGAAATGCATATAAAATCGTAAATGGCTAGTAACAAATTGTGGCTTCTTTAATGAATACTGTTTTCTTTTTATAAAATTTTTGCATTAGAATTTTAAAATCTAAAGCATAGGAGTAGTTGAGATTAGTTGTATTACCTAACTTTTTTTTGTCTAGTTAGTTTGCACAGATCTACCCACAGTGCAAACTTGAATAAATGGTCAAAAAACCTTTATTTTCTGCATAAAACTGATGGAAGAAAAGACTTGCATTGTGGAGGGACAGATAGGCATACAGCACATGCTGATTTGACCCATGTAAGTTCACTGCCAAATTTTATCTCATACTCTGGCAAGAAGCTCAAACTAATTTAAACATACTTCCTGGGAAAACTGCGGACTAAGGAAATTTAGGAGCGCTCTCCAACTCTGCTGGCAACCTAACTTTAAAATTGGAAAAAAAAAAAAAAAAAAAAAAGAAACTGAAGTGGAAAGCAAATCGATGATAAAACTCTAGTCCCGCAGCATTCTGGAAATACATGTAGCTAGTTAGTTTATTAACTTGCATATAATAAAGAATGGACAGAACCGTTTCACAGGCAAAGCAACAGAAGTACGTTATAAACACAACCAGCTTACATGAAAGTTATTACTGTCCATACACAAGACTTGTATAAATTCTACCGCTTTTTCATCTTTAGATAAAAAGAGACAGGCAGGACTTCCCTCACTGTGTGAAGGATACTGCCTGCGATATCTTTTAAACTTAACATATAAAGTCTTTTCATGTCAAAGGTTGAACATTTAAATTAACTAAGACACATATTGTCATACTGTACAGACCATGTGTGCTCACTAAATAGAATAGCAATTTAAAAAGTGCCACAAAATATATATATATATTTTTTGGACATTGAAATCACCCTTTTTATCTTTCTTCCAAACTTTCCATGTACTGTGGCTGCACATTGAAGTTTCAATTTGTGAAAATATTCTGTTATAGACAGCTTTATTCTTCTTTTAGAACATGTTCATGATTGAGAGTGATAGCAAGTCTGTCATTCCTAAAATGTGGCACTAAAAACTTACAAGTGTGACCCTCTTTTTTTACTTTTACATGTCACTATCTATCTGAAGTTCACCTATTGTTATGGCAATGTCGCTGAATGATGGCCTATCCTTGGGGCTGTCTTCCCAACACCTATGCATGAGCACTGCTAGCTCTTCAGGACAGCCAGACGGCCTAGATAGGCTGATCTCTCCCGACACTAAACCTTTCAACACTTCCTCATCAGCCAACTCGCTGAACGGCATCTCACCGAGGGCGAACACCTCCCACATGAACACACCAAACGCCCAGACATCACTCTTGGTGCTGTACTCATTCTCAAAGATGGCTTCTGGCGGCAGCCATCGGATTGGGATCAAACTCTGGTGGTACTCATAGTATTCCGAATTGTAGACGTCTTTGGTCAGGCCCAGGTTGCTGATCTTAATCTCCAGGTTGGGGCTCACCAGACAATTCCTGGTGGCCAAATCTTTGTGAATGAAGCGGTGGTTGGACAGGTGCTCCATTCCCAGCGCCACTTGGTTAATGATGCTGATCTTGTGGTTGAGATGCAATGGTGGTGGTGAATTCTTACCATTCTCACCACGGGTTGCCTTCAAAAACTGCTTCAAGTCACCCTGAAGTGAAAATAACGATTGCCACAAATGTAGATCTCAACCAAAAACTATGATGGAATACAACAAATACTGAATCATCTCAACTTCTCATCTCAACTATTCCTACACAATTTTCCCAACCTTTTTTTTCAAAAATCTGCATGGAGATTGTGAAGAGAGTAACTTGATTACTGAGTGCTGCACTATAATAAGAACTGCAGCAGAAAAACTCTAAACTATGCATGGTCCTTATCTGTGTAACTTAAAATATATAAAACGGGCACATAGAAACTTGAGTATGATGTGCATTGTACTGCGTAAATTATAAACTACACATGGTCCTTTTCTGTTCATTATACATTCATAAAGAAAATTGCACACACACAGCACATGCACCTATACATAATCTAAAACACTGCAAAAAAGACGAATGCTAAAAACATGTGGAGACACATGTTAGCATGGGGAGAGATACTTACCCACTCCAAATACTCTGTTATCATGTACTGAGGATCAGCTTCCTTGCAGATACCCAGCAACCTGACAACATGATCATTTTGCAGTTTACTCAACATGTCAATCTCCCTCTTGAATTCCACCTGTAAATCCTCATCCTTTGTCATCAGTGACTTGACCACAACTACAGTCTCTTGCTCTCCATCACGGATTCCTATTGCCTTGGCCAGGAACACTTCACCAAATTCACCCCGACCTGAAAGACGCACAAGGGCAATTTTTCACTTCAGAAAGACATGTATTTTGTGAAACTACTGTGGAGTACTATTAAAACTTCAAACTATTCCATGAATTGTATAACACTATTTGCATATGCTTGATCCAATTGAAACAACAAATTTTCCAATACTAAAACCAAGAAAACCCAACTTATTTTGGAATCAACCATAACATCATATTAACTGAATAAGACCACACAAATCCATTTACATACACTTGGCTCCACATTCGGCAGAACTATGGAAAATCTCTCATAAAACACAGTTTCCCCATTGCTTTGTATTTTTCAATGACCCACACAAAGACAGAACAATGTCTGAAAACTTACCTAACATAGTGATAGTCTGCAGATCATGTCTTGGGAACTGCAACTTATCATAGCTACCTCGTCTTTTGTTGCTATACATAGGATTCATGGCCATCTCATTTTCTACTTTGTGACCCCCTCCATCCTTGATATCATTAAAATCCTTGTAAGGTTCCTTGGGAGCCTCTCCATTCTCCTTTCTCTCCCTCAGAGCATTTGCTCGCAGCTGTTTTCTACGTCTGTTCTTGCAGTACAGCATCAGTCCAACGACAAGTATAATGTAAGCTGCCGCACAACCCACAGCGATACCTATGGTTTTCATCATCAATGGGCTGTTTTCAGCGTTGCCACCGATCACCTGTGGTGGCAGTCCTCCTGCAATCAAAACAAAAACAACATTTGAGTTAACAGATGTTGCAAATGCTCATACTCTAATATTGATCTGAACTCATAATGAACTATTCTCCTCAAGTGTTTAACAACTCAGAAACCGTGCATTACAAACTTTTGCTAAACCCTTCCCTGGAAAACTGATCCCACACTGTCTAGCAAAGTTGGCTAAAACCAGTGAGGCATACCATGTCCTATACTTTCCGTTTCAACAAGGACTTAAACATTTGAAGCACCCTGAAAACATAGATACCTGTAAATTTGCTGACTTAATCTGCTATGACATGCATACCAAGTAAGTGAAATGTAGGCTTTGGTTGAATATTAAACAAGATTTTACCGACTTGGCAGATGGATGGTTAGTGACCAGCCTGGCAGGATAAGGACTCACTGAAAAGGACAAATTCAATGTACACCAAGTCTTTTGAAAAAACTGCACAACAAACTTTTGCCTGAAGTCCACAATTCACTGCTTCTATATGTAGCCTAGGATTCTTGCTGTTACTCCCAGCAATCATGGTACACTTTCTTCTGGTATAGTCCATAGGACTTGTTACACTTTCTTCTAGTATAGTCCATAGGACTTGTTACACTTTCTTCTAGTATAGTCCATAGGACTTGTTACACTTTCTTCTAGTATAGTCCATAGGACTTGGTACACTTTCTTCTAGTATAGTCCACAGGACTTGGTACACTTTCTACCTGTATAGTCCATAGGACTTGATGAGTTACAACATAAACTACTGATTGAGGTCAGACACAAGATTGATCATTCACTCTGTAACTGGAAGATTTTACTCACTGATGACGTCAAGAGTGATATCTTTACTGATGAAGCCACCCAAGTTCCCTGCCATGCAAATATATTTCCCTTCATCTTCCACACTGATTTCCTTGAAGTACAATGATCCGTTTTTCATGACTTCAAAGTTAGAGGATTTCTTCTTGTCCGAGTGCTTCCATGTGATGAATGGCTCTGGAACACCGCTAGCTTGACAGTGTATCATGGTGGAGTAGCCCTCATAGGCTTCTGTGTCCTTGGGTTCCATGATGAAATGTGGAAGCTCTGAGAAAAACACAGAGATGTGTTGTTACAATAAGTCATTGATAGACCACTGTACATAGTTCGAAGCAAAAGATCTAAAATTTCTAACAATTGTGTAAAATTGCGCATCAAAGTGTAGTGGTCTCTGAGCCATTCTCAACCCTGCTCATATATATACATGCTAACATGTCCCAAAAATCCAGTGGAATGAGTACATAAATGAAAGAAAATACCCTTGTAGTTGTGAATCGTAGTGCAGCTGGCAGACATCTGTCCATTCTATATCTATTGAAGGAGTGACTTACCCTCAATGTTATAGGATTTATAGGAACAAAGATAATTTATTAAACACCATTTACAATATTCATAATTGCCGACAGGCAGAATTGCACACTGCCTCTTTTGATGCTTTGCTTACAAACTTTTTACTCTCCTTGTTGTGCATTGTCTGACATGGGTTGTAAAAGAAGATAAACTATGGTCTCACCAGCAACAGAAACTGAAACAGCAATGCTGATTGTTCCCTGCTCATTTTTGGCGTAACAGGTGTAATTGCCGGCATCAGTCTGGGTCACATTGAGAAAGGTAAGAACACCTCTGGTATGATTGACATGAGTTGGCCAAACATCCTTGGGAAAACCTTCTTTGACCCACCATACTTCAGGAGCAGTTTTTCCCCGTGCAGCACACACCATCTCATCCTTCTGTCCCAAATTCAGAGTCTGTGATCTATCCCTGGAGCGGAACTGTAACCTCACTGTAACACAATGGAAAGACAAATATCGTGTCGGGGAGAGAACAAGAACTGTCAATAAACTATGCATCTTAGCAGACCACACAAAGACGATAAATGTAGTATCAAAATTTCTCAGAACAATATTTGGCTATTTAATGAACCCTTTTGCCACCATGGTTTGGTCCAAAGCTATTGATTTCATTGGTATATGTAGACCTGTTTAAAGGAAATTTGGGTGAACAGGTTTACATGTTTGGCATCATCTAAGCCTTTTCTTTTGAAAAGCTTGATTTCTTCATGGTTACACATACTGAAGGGGTGTACAATATATGTCAGGAAATACGGGACAAATTTTACCATGTTCTTTGTTCATTCATTCTTTCACTTTTCCTGCTGGTTGTATGTGCAGACACTAAAATATTTTCCAACAGCCATCAAGGATTATAAAAAATATTTCTGTGGTTTATTTGCATGCTTACCATCTACTGACAGGGCAGCTGACGCTGATACTGATCCCGCTATTGTTGATGCTGTACACTGGAACTGACCACTATCAGCAGCAGCGACTGGTCTGATTTGCAGTGTACCATTTGGTAAAGTCTGGAACCTGCCATTTTTCATCTGTTAACGGTCAAAAGTTAAGACGTAAAAGAAAACCTTCAAAATATTGATCATACGCCAATGACGCAAATACCAACATGTTGATACAGCAAATGTACAAGATATAGATTAATGTATGTTCATTATCTCTTATGTGTATAGTTTTGTTTTATGTTACTATTGATATGCAGATCAAGACGAGTATTTGAAATTCTGCCCGCTTCACAGTGGCAAAAATAATTGAAAGTTGAGAATTTCATAATAATTCTATGATAATTTCTGTATAAGAAACATTTAAGACCACGTGAGTTTGTCTATGAATAAAGCACATTGTGACTGGTTGCCAACATTTACTGTGTTTTCTGAATGATGAACATAGGAAGGAAAAACAAATGTTATTCTTACATAGCTTTCCTCCTCATCAAGTAGCATCCATTTATAGGTTGGTGATGGGCTGCTCTCAGCCTGGCAATGGAGATGCACTGCTTGATCTTCTGTTGCAACAGTGTCTTCTGGCGGCCGTGTAATCCGTGGCTTGGCTAGAGGTGAGTAGAAATTGTAATAGGATACTTAATCAGATACTTAATCACATGCCTAATTCCTGCTCTTTCTAAGGGTCAAATTTTAGAGATCGTTTTGCTCTGACGTAGCCCTCAGTCATGAGAAGGACAACAAACACAATATGACCTAAAGCAAAGTTGGAGACAGCACATTTCCAAGATACACACGATACCACAGAGAAAAGTACTTAGTCGTCGACAAATCTTTGCATAATCTCAATTTTTTCCTCTGAAACACGGCAACTTCTGAAGTCTGCAGGAAACTCTGATAATTAGTTGCTACACTTCGTCGGAGGTTCAAACTAGAATCTTGTCATCCAAAATACTGCCTTTCAAACTCAATGACTCAGGTACACCTCTTGAGAGTATGATAATCCATTTCATACAGGAACCAACATAATTCACATATGCAAAGACTTACTAGCAACGATGATTTCAGCCAATGTTGTAGCTTCCCCGCCTATGTTGGACGCTTTGCATGTGTAATTGCCAGCTTGAGCAAGCCTGACATTGGACAGGTAGAGGATATTGTCCACGCTGTGAACATTACCAGACGCTGGTACAGGTTGCATTGATGGATCTAACCACTGAAGAGTAGGGACTGGACGCCCTCCTGGATTCTCACCCGGATACGCACATACTACAGTTTTACTTTCATTTCCCAATAAAATATGCCTACCCAGGAAAGGAAGGTCATTTATCCCTGGAATGAAGACACAGAAAATTACTTTTGATACACAGTTGACACATGCACTTGATACAAGTTGTGATAACAACCTATGCTAGGTACCAGTATACTGTTGGAAATTGGCAATTTTCAATAAAGAATGGAGATGCATGTCAGAAATACAAATAAATGCATACCTCTGAACTGATAGGCACTTGCACTGCCATCGTCCTTCATGGGTAGTCAAGACATAGCAGAAAAAGAGACTTACCTGAAATATAGATACTAGCTTCAGCAGCCTCCTGTCCCACAGAATTGATAGCCACACAATAGTAGTTTCCTTCATGTTTGGGTTTGATTTGCGTGATAGATAACGTCCCATTGGGATATATGAATAACCTGGAAGAAACACACACTGTTACACTTTTCCATCGCTTCATTTTGAGAATCATTCAAACAAACACCAAGCAAACCAACATTTAAATGTTGATCAAACTGAACAATATGTCAAGAATCAGAGTGGGTGCTGGTTTATAGTCTACTCAAAATAATTAGTGTGGACATCCTACTACGGTACCAGTGTCCACTAGTTTGGTCTAGCTTCAGCAAAAGAGTTTGGTTAGGGTCAAACATTTGACTTTAGCCAGCATAAAAGAATTTGTGTGGCAGTATTAGACTAAGGAGCCATTGCTTATTAAAACTTAAGCATGACCAGTGTAATTCCTTCTTTTACATGGGTGGGATAGGATGTGGGGTAAGAGCTAATTTCATTTTGTGTATAAAAATGGTATGAGTGTTTTGGGAGAAACACAGAACTGAAGGACTAGTTAGTGAATGACTAAAATCTGAGTTGTGACATAAATGAACCAGTGTCATGATTTCATCCTTGGATTAAAACTGACACAATCTAAATCTTTAATAGCTAATCAGTACAGTGACATGTGGAATCAATCGGCATTTCTAGGAACACCATCAGAATGTGAAAAACATGGCTACCAAACACCACGAGGTGGAGCCACTTTCACAGTGGACACTATTCATCATTGATATAGACCGTCACACTACCAGTAAAATACGGAGGGAAAGTCCTTTGCCATGTATGAAAATTGTAAATTTGAATGAACAACGAAGAATTTGTGGAGAGGAAACCATATGCAGCTGTGGATGTATCTTCGTATTCAATTCAAAGTCTGCTTAGAAGAGGCACAACCTACTAGTACATCAAATGGAAAGGAAAGCAGAATGAAAGAGAAAATCAAGAAAGAGACGAAAGACTACTGACTTAGATGCCATGCAAGTATTTGTAAGTGGTTTTCAGCTATCTGATGGTAAGAAGTGCAACTTTTTGCAGCAAGAACACAATACTACTTTAGTGTTCATTAAGAACAGAAATATCACAAAATAACAGATACAAAAGAGACAAAGAGCTCCTGAAAAGGGAAAGGGAGCTCTCACAAGATGATGCTTTTTGCCATTAAAACTTGAAATGTGGTGTCAAGTATTTTTCTTTGCAAGACACACATTAAAATGTTCTATCACCTTTCAATGGAATTCATCATGAGTTGAGTTTGATTAACATGTAATTTCTGTTTTTTCTCGTGTGGACTTATATAGTATTATGGATCTGTAGATGTGTGCATGTAAGTAGAAGCATTATGCTAATGTCATCGATGGGTCAATTTTGCATGAACACTCTCGTTTTGAGGGGGAAGGAGAGAAATTGCAACTGTGTGTCAGCTTTAATTATCGAAGGCCCCTAATGTGACTGTGGTCCCAGTTGAGCCAAGGCCTAAACTGTCATGATGCTATCAAAATCATGGCAGTCAGAGGTCACATGCACTATTGATGTGGAATTGTGTTGGACCTAAGCCAGACACCAACTTAAAATGATGAAGTGTTGCCACAGACCATGAACAGGAACAAAACTAACACAGGTAAAATGAACATTACAATGACACAGAAAAATCTTGAATCAATTACACATGTACTCACTTTGTTTTGTTAATGAGAGGTCCATCGTTATCAAAATACCAGTTGATTTCTGGCGTGGGATCTCCATTTGCTATGCAATGTAATGACGCTTCTTCATTTCTATTGACAATCAAATTCTCTGGTTTAACAACAAACACTGGCGCATTGGGATCTGGTTATTAAAAAAAATGCAAGGTTTTGATATTACAATACAGCCATGATAGTCAACAGTGAACCTTGTCTGCATGAACGCATATTCATGCATGAGGGCAAGTAATGCATGGATAATGGGAAGACTGAATGAGGTTTTGAGTTAACTTCAGTTGATTGAGAATACTAATGCCATAAGTATTCATCATTGAAGGCTACTGTTTTGGAAATGGCAGAAATTTTTGGTTTTGAATGTTGTTGCTGATACTTTTTCAAGTCAGCAGAGCTGTAAAATTTTCACCATTGCCCACATACAATCTTTTCTTCCTAACTTGCCTATCTGAACATCAACTTGCATGTGTGAAAAACACTGTATCAAACGGACACATGAACAAACACAGCATGAAGGGATTTTTACGGTATATTTGACACACTTGAAATACTTACTGACAACGTTCAATGTAAAATTGCCAGCTGAGCTCCACACTCCATCTGTGGCAGCCCGGTTTTCACCTTTACAGGCATACACACCACTGTCTGAAGCAGTTATGCCGGCTATTGTCAATTTATTTGATCTAATATCATAGCGTTCCGACGCTTGGAGTTGTGTGGAGTCCTTGTACCACATGACCACCGGCGGTGGATTTCCTTCAACTCTACACCTTAGCATGACATCTGTTCCTTCTATAATTTCATTTTCTGTCGCTGGTTCTTTTAGCTGAACTCTTCCACTGTCACTTATCCCTTGGAGGAAAAAGTGTAATAGGAACAACTTAAAATCTGCACATTCTTTGCAGGAAGGTCATGATGTATATAGCGCCCTCTATAGTACAACAGTAACAGTATTGGTAAGATGTAAACTCAATAGGGGTGCTCAGCCGGTCAAAAAAACATGGCTCATTACAGTTAAAATGTCTAGTTGAAAGCAATAATCAGATAAAGAAATGACCTCTAACAACTATGGGAGATGTATTACCTATTCAGAAACTAAAGGCTGAAATCTGAGCTCCACAATAAAATATTCTCTTGTGTTGCCAGGTTGCACTGACGCTGGCCTCACACGCATTGCTGAAGGTGGGCACTTCCTTTTAGGATCACTGATCATGCTGAAAGACAAATATGCAACATCCCTACAGTACAGTCACAGTGAGTCAAAGCAAGATCTCTTACAGGCATATCAAGGCATACTAGGGCTTGCCGGCATGATACATGGACCGTTGTCATGGAAACACATTTACATCAAGACAGGTCACGTTGAAAGAACGATGGAGACTGACAGCAATTGACAGTACAGAAATCTTTTTTGTGATCTGACGCCATGCAAAACCTTGCTGGAGCACCAAGACATGTATCCACCACACGTTCATTTTTCTAAACATCACACTTCCAAAGAAGCTGATTTTTTTGTTTTTGTTCCAGGTATTATTCACAGGATTATCAAGTTATTTACTTGGGTAATCTAATCTCCTTGCCTACTGTGCAATGACCTTTGGGTCAGGAGACACAGACACCACAAACATAGAGCCCAGGAAGGCCATCATTAAATTCTATTTTCAAAAGAAGGATTTAAAAATACGGCAAACCAAGTTGCAAAAGAAATCAATAAAAAAACAGGGCAACATTATTCTTGAAGAAGCTGTTGGTAATTAATACAGGGAACATATCAATCTCAGTGCGTAGGATTCAGTTAAATGTAATTATAGGAAATCCTGTAGGTTGAAATTGGCTGTAGCCATCTGTGCTGGCGAAGTGAGTCATACATGGCGGCCTGTTATTTTCTTCTCGGCAGTATTGATTTTCAATATCGTTCCACACTATCAATTGCAACATTTTTATTGTTGTACCGCCTTCTGCATGATTTTGAATTTTCAGGCATCTCATATGTCAAATTCTGATGATGTTTTTTAAGTCTCTGGAGGGAAAAAATGATACTGTTGATGGATCTTGCAGACGAATTATGGAAAATTGCCTATGTTAGTTTTGTAAAACAAACGGAGCTCTCCCGAAACCGTATTGCTCTATTTTGAAAACAGAAACACAGTCTGAAATGGTTTTGTGACATACAAGCAGCCAAAATATGCAAGATCTTGTGGTGTTTTTTTCTCCTTTGACATGTAAATTGTGGACAACATTCGATTGAACACATTTACACGGTAAATTTGCGCTCCACTTTGCTGGGTCAAAGTTCAGCTTGGATGTCGGCAATGGCGGGAGTGAGGAGAAGCACCAATTACAGCATATTTGTCTCCTGTACTATTACAATGTAGCCACTGTGTATGGCCCCTCCTACTCTATTCAAACTGCCAAACTTTGAGGTACCATAAAAGGAAAAACACACCAGAAAACCATAGAAATAATTTGTGAGCCCCCTGAAGCAGTTAACATGATATTACTATCCAAAAAATGACTCATATGAAATATTTATTTGTCGCCTTCAAAGAAAAAAATTGAATTGCAGCCTTGCATATCTATTAAACAACGTGCAAAATATGGAGTATGTCAACTAATTCTATGACGAGAATACATCACAGAAACTGAACACATTTCGCATAATTTTCATTTCTGGCTTATTTTTTATTCAGTAGACCAAATCGAAAAGAATTTCCAAATTCATGAAAGATTCACATGGAATGACGAATTTAAAAAATTGCCGGGCATTTCACATCATGGAGCAGATTCTTTATTGATGCACTTCAAGAAGCAGCTATTCGGTGCCGTCCCTGCAAGGGTACAAAGCCAGACTAACCATTCATTCTCACTTCAGTAATTCAATACTGTTCGAAAAGAGAACCGAAAGGGATGTGTCATCCACCACCTCCAATTTTGATATTTTTTCAATTTCCTCGTTGGCAATATCTGGGTAATTGGGAGGACTTCCACTGATGGAACATTTGTGGTGATTGAATTGCTTTTCCAGTGAGAGAGCAAGGTGACTCTATATACCGGATGCAAATGCACTAATGTGAATGCCAGCAATGTCAGAGAGAAGAAAGCTCATTATGTAATGGGGTCTGCTGACATAATATTGACTTCTGGGATAGGGATAGAGTGAGAATTAATGGATGTAGGAGAGGTGGAGAGGGGTTGTAAATCGACTTTTTAGAGTCCGCATGGAGAAGTCACCTTAGCACGTAATTTATCATGATCAATGCACACATTAAGAAATCCCAACTGGTTTACTCAGGTGTTGAGACGCTAACATGGAATGGCTTTTCAGTGTCACGCCAACTGAGTACATCAAAAGGGGTTTGTGGGAGACCTCTCGTTGTGATTGTAAGTACAGATCCACTGAAACAAAAGCATTTGCTGGCTTCAAACTGTCCACACAAACAAGGGACTGAGCTGTATGAATAGATCCTCATTGAGGCATTGTCTACAGATTTGTTTCGGCAGACAGGAATCCTATCAACTGTACACTTCAAATGAAGTCTGTCGCTGGGCTGGCTGTCTCCAACAGATAACACTGATTTTTTTCCAAGCAGATAATTCATCACCATGGAAACTGATGACGGACTTAAAGGCAACACAAGTTATGCCACGTTAAATAGTCATGAAACGCAGAACTACAAAGTTTATAGTATAGGTGTATGTTTTGTCATTGGTCATTACCAATGCAAATAGCATTTTTATTCCTGTTTTTCAATCATATGTCAGCCACAAACTACAAAACAAATATTATTTTACCTTGCTTAGAAGTATTTCAACCCTCAGTGTTATTTCCCTTTTCATATCAAACTTAACAGTCGGAAAAAAGTGGCTTGCAGCATAATTTGGTGGAGTGAGGTCACATCACATGTTGTCACATGTACATTGAAAACATGAGAAAAAACAAATTCATAATAAAGCAAGACCAAATTCACACTGCTTACTGTTATTACTTCCATTCAAACTTACCAGAAATGATGTGACAATGGATCAGTGGGGCCCTTCATATCGCAAGTTATTGGCTGTTTACAAATTGCAAATTATGAATTTGGGGATGTGAATTTAATACTATCTGATACACAGAGGACAATGACAACTAATGATAAAGAAACACTTTAGTCTGGATTCTTGTTAAAACGATTTACAAAGTTCATTTTAAAGCAATAGTCTAAAATTTATTTGAACTGTTTACAAAGTCCATTTAAACTTTCTATCTGACATTCTGTAATGGGCATACGAAAATGATGTTTCTTGGAGTCACAAATATATTTTATTCAACCTTGACAAGCCTGAAACTGAAACCATGTATAGGTATATGAATCTTTAAGTAACACTCCTATTAATATAGAATATATGCTGCTACCAGAATACATGTAGGCGCTAGGCTTGCCTGAATAGAGAAGGGGAAAAACACAGAGAGTGCAAATCTTGAAGGTATCAAACAACTGTAAAAGACTTTAAATAAGGTGCATGCTTTCTGCGTTTTTCAGATTTTCATTGCAATAAGTGGATTTATGATTTAGCCATAAAGACATTGTAACTGTAGTAAATACAGGAAAAGTTGAAATTGGCGGAGTGTTATTAAAATTAGCGAATTGATGGACTTAGCCAAATTTGGTAAAAAAAGTATGCTAGCTCAAAAGACAGTTTTTCAGTGTAGAACAAGTCCTTCCATTTCATTTCATTTGAAATGTAGAGGTACATCCACTTTCGCTAAATGACAGTGAATTATTCATAATCAATTTTTCACATTTCATATCTGAATATGTGGATCACATGTGGCATGAAACTGTCCATTTCGATTACAATGGGGACAAAAAGCCTTGACTGGAAGCCTTACCACCTAATTGATACACACTGCTGAATACAATGGGTTGTCTAAGGTAAGGTTGATTCATCAGATTATGCTGAATAAAAATTAAACTAAAATAGAAGTAAGGCCTGCCGATGACCATGGTCACTTCGAGTTACCTTCCTAATTCAAATACTTGAATGTGACACACTGACTTGGGGCTAACATGCTTGGCTTTCACCCTCCTTCCATTGTGTCGCAAACTGTCTCTCAGTCTGAAACTCTATAATTTATGTCCCAGCTAGATCAGAACAATGACATCAAAGGCAGTGCCGCCCGGAGTCCTTGCTCTCCCTGCACACACAAATTGGCATCGAGAGAAAGCTGCACATGACAAAAATAACTGTGTGCACATTTCAGTGTTGTTAGCACGCTTCCATTTTTCATTCACTGCACATGAAGTGTGAAAATGAGTAAATTGCTTTCCAACGACTTGACAAAGGCTTGAATTTACTCAGTCAGAATGGTGCAGTACCAAACATCCGCAGCACATCAAATCTGCCCCATGAAATATTAACATAGGTTGGACAGATGGCAGTTAAAATCAGAAAAATTGATACTTTGGTAAATGTGTTGTCTAAACACACCAATTAACGCTATGTGTGATAAAAATAACTGCCAAATAATTTGATTATAATTTCTTCATAATCCTTTCTAATTGCAGTATTGTTAATTTTCCTCATTTCCAGTTTTCCGCTAACATTCTCCGGTATAGATTTGTTATTTTCATATTCAGTGTGATCCTGCCAGAAGGCTGAAAAGCAGAATACATTAGCAACTGATGGAATATACAGAGGCCACATTTCATGCCTCAAATCACCCAAGTAGGTTTAACTATTGAAAGCGTACGTTTATGATTTGCCCGGGAAAAAAAATCCGGCTAAAGCTCTGAAATGATGCAGCACAGTTGATGGTCAGAAATGCACTGAACTAAATCATATTAAATTGATGAGCTGATTGGGCAGAACATGTATTATTCCTGGAAAATCCTTTCCCCAAAAACAGGGAAATGAAGATTGAGAAACCAAAAGCTGAAGCGAAATCACTGGATAATATCGAGATGGAATGAGAATTTATTGTGAATTACAATGTTCTGGCTTGAGATAATGTGTATAGGATCTGAGAATTTCACAAGAGACATTGCCTGAAGAATCATTTTAGAAAAATACATATTGGTAAGTGCTTTAGCCTAAGTATTTTTGACATCCTGTTTCTTCATTTTTGAATTCCTAAAATGTTAAAACAATGATCATCTTCAATGATCATCTTCAACGAACATATATAAGCTGAAGGTCTGTCATGTGAAGGCCACAAAGTGGCATGGCAACCATAATGTTTACACATATTTTTCTGTTTTTGAATTTCCGATCAAAAAATATTATTCCATCACAGTAGATGCAACTCAGGCTGTAGTCATATTTCATCAATGGGCAGGTTTCGGTTATGAGCTCACAAAACCCACAACTGATCATAAACAAATATCAAAGCGATTTGAGAGTAATCTGGTCAACCCACTAAAACACATACATATCCATTGGATTACACAGCAAGTCTCCTAATGCATCGCCTATGCAAATAAATCAGAGCATTTGACACATGTAATTCTGTGTGGAATTCATTTCTCATTGTAATACAGCCAAGACAAGCAGCGTTTAAACCAACGAATTGCTCATGGCAAATGAGAAAGCGATTGACTCCATGCAAATAGGTATGCAGACTCCACTAAAAATACATCCCGCTGGATTTTAGAAATTTCACTGACTTTATTAGACGTGTTGTAGCGTAATCTGTTTAGCACTACCTGTCAATCACACCAACTGGATTAATAATATTCACATAAATGTTACAACTACATCTGCGATCAGCTTCCCTTTTCCAATATTTTCACATAAAAAAATTTAGACCAATACAGGTATTTCTGATGTAGACTGTAGAACAAGGTAAAGAGTTGGGAAAAATTATCTGTTCCTCCCTGGCAAATCAAGTCATGTGGAAAAATCACCCATATGACACGTTTTGTATTTCCTGCATCAAATTTCATCCATGAAGACATGATACATGACAAATCCCCTCTTTCTGGTCTAAACTGATAAAAATTCATAAACATAAATTCATAAATTTTATAATAAAATATAAGCAATGGCACAGATTTCTAAGTTGGAAGGCATGGGGTCAGCAGGTCATGTGTGGGGAAAATAAGGTGATGAATAGGCGAATCGCATGTATAACTGAAACTCAGCAACAATGACATAAAATAGAAACGAGATAAAGAAGACCCGCTGAAACAAATAGTACTTAGTGGGTCACCAGCATGAAGAGGGATAAAAAAAAAATCACAGGAAAAAATTTTACTGAATAAGAATCACCCTCAAATGAAAAGAAAGAGAATTAAAGGCTGTTCATACTATCTATGATGAATTTATAAATTAACATGTCCACTTTAGCTTGTCAGCAGATTATACATCTCACTGCATGCCAGAGTTTATATCTATGTGCATAATGGCAATCAATGGTGATGGGTGGAACGCTTAATTACATTCAGGGTTTACTGAAGCATGCTACAGCTAATTGGCAGAACACAGGGTTGTAATGTGTGGCAGCTATGTGTATAGTTCATTTCAATTCCGTCCAGCCACATTTGGCCAAACCACTCAATTCATGCATGTGATAGACCTTTATCTAGCTTGTTTACTCCAGTGTGTTCAGACGGAACTCACCAATTGCATAATATTTTTTTGTCTGATAAGAGAGTGTCTGCAAAAACTGGAGGAGGAAACAGTAAACAACACATGCGATACATGTACGGTTGAGGTGTCAGGATTTTCACAGGGTTTTTAAACTCATACAAACCACTCATAAAATGTATGCTGCTCTGGGCAGCATTTAGACTGGCCCCTAAGTTGTGTGGCTTTTCTTGGTAGGCCACTGTTACTGGCTGGCCATGCTTGTGGGCCATTGAATTCACTCCATCATCTACGCCACAGCCTATCACAAACGCCACAGTCTGCTTCTGATGAAGTTTATTTCTTCAATTTATCCTGTTTTGATATTTATATGCCAACAGACTTAGAGCAAGTCTGAGTAGCATTGGACTTAGTGACATTTAATGGGGTTAAAAGCATGGCCAGTGCACGTCAACACGTGGCAATCTGGCCTTCACATAACCGCTGAAGCAAAAGAGGAAAGGGATGTATTTTCTCAATCTATCAGTACTGATGCCTGACTTTCTACTTTTGTGTCTGTCACTGCCACAGTTCATATAGTAATCATTCACTAGACCAATCAGATCATAAAATTGTAATATGAAATCATAACATGCCTTTTATATTAAATAGCATATCAGTTTACTAGCAGATGGAGAAGCTGTGGTTGTAATTCTGCATGAAATTATGGCATCCTACATGTACATGTATGGTACGGGGATGAAATATACTACATGCATCAATTTCTCATAGAAACTTTCAAACCATTGTTACTAATGTTAGATCATCCACAAAAGAAACAGAATGTGATTGATATAATTATGAAACAAAGCTTGGCAAATAACACTGAACAGAGTGTTATCCCTCAATAACCTGTAGTGTTTCAGCATGGGTGTGCGTGTGTGTGTGTGAGAGAGAGAGAGAGAAAGCGGAGAGAGAGAGCAAGTGAGCGAGCTGGTGCTAAAGGAGTTCCTGAGCATTGTTCCGTTGGGTGCACATTACATGACCCTAGTGAGAAAACTTATATAAATAAACTAGTCTTGTGCCTGTCTTTCACAAGCAGTCACCCATTTTTTTCTCTTACATGTATTCCATGGCTTCACATAGGCAGTCCAAACAAGCCACAACCTTCACCTCTAGAGGCAGACTTCATCCAAAAGTACAGTTTCCATGGCAACATTGCATGGGAATCATATTTCAAGAACTTCATATGAAAATATTTTAAGTCTACAAAATTTATGGTTAGGAGAGAGAGGCATAATGTGGCGATACATGATAATGCAGTCACAAAGTACAAAACACAGGGGCCCTCACACCAAAACTGACTCAAACTCTACAAGAATGGTTGCATCCTGTCCAACCCTCCTCATACCACTCTGTCTGGCTCTCTGAATATGCACAATACCCATTCTTTGTTAACAAAACAGACTACAAGACGGGCAAAATTACTCCACCGACATGACAGAATTCCCGACTGTATTTCAACACCATTCTTCATGCTTGCAAGTGTTTACTCCTAGCAAGATGGCTGCCATTACACGGCATTTAGACTGACTTCTGAGTTGTCTTATCAGCGACAAGAAGACAGTTCTGCCGGAGGCATTCAACTGTGGATTTCTCTCTCTTCTCATCTTACACACATCATGATAGCCCAATGCTGCCTGTCATAATAAAAATGCTGCTCCGAGTCCAAATATTTGATTACAAGTTATAACACACAAAATATTGCTCTAAATATTTGGTTATGATTTTATACACAAGAAGAATGGTCGAAATTTTCCCATTTGTGTGACCTCATTTCATTATTACTAATTTAAGTATTTTCATAAAATTTTAATTTTTTATGTGATTTGAAAATCTACAAAATGATCTCATCTCTCTATCATTTAAAATTCCTCTACCATTTCCATTTTGACATGTGTGAACCTTTGTAATACTCGTAAGAGCATCATCAATTAGTGTGTTGGTTTATCATGTAGATATATCTGTATACACTTGGCTAAATTAAATAAATAATTAATAAGTTACTGTCATTACAAACTTCAAGTTATGCCCTGTACTGATATACAGTGTGTTTCAACTAAACTATTACATTCACCACGAGTTCAGTGATCCATCTTACAGTCAATGAGCAGTAAACCTACAGATTTAACCGACATTAATCAACTGAACCGTTGAACTGACATTATGACGATGAAGCAGATGATAGGCCTGCACTTCATCTCAGAGTTCTTCAACAAATGGAACCCATGAGGTTACGAGGAATACTCTATCATCACGATCAAGACCACATACCAAAAGGGCACATACGACAACTGCTGCCTGAATGAAATGTCCCAATATTCTGTTCATCAAAAATAGAGCTGCTGAAACCTTTGGAGGTTTCAATTACACTGTACAGGCATATAAATACACTGACAGTCATTTCACTTTATGAGAATAATTACACTGTGCTGAAACGTGATGGTTTTCATTTCAATCCATTTGTTGTGAAGCTGACACTCTAGTAAATCATGTTTCTGCATAAAAAAATGAAGATTAATTTATGTATAAATGTATTAACAGAGTTATATCACTGATATGATGATATGTTCAATGGACACTCATCATTAGTGGGATTGTACAAGCAAAGAGATTTACATGAGTAGTAGTACAAACGTTGGTAATCGTTGAGCTGTCAGACCTCATGAACAGAAAGGAACTCTGTCTGAATTCCAGATGTCTTTCCTTTACCCTGCTAATTAATTTCTCTTTAGGCACCCAACTAATCATATCCAATGACAGCACATTCAAAACACTGTTAGATTTGGAGGTGAAAGACAAAAGATGATCTTTAAGGACACAAATGGTGTAAGCATGGAGATTACAGCCAGCAATATGCTCTAAATCCAGACAGTATCTCGTATGCTGTTTGGTCAATCGCACTTTTTGATAATTTCAATGTTTAGGTGCTGTATAAATATGCCAGCAGTACAAACACTATATGATTTTACATTTGACGGATACAGTTTTCTGATGCAACTTTGCATGATTTGGTGTTTTAGTACCCACCATGAGTCAGTGTCGAGGTGCTCAGCCTTCAAGAAAAGCATCATCTGCAGCTAAAATTACCTCGTGCACGCCACTGTTGTAAAATCAAATGTCACGTAAAATACAAGATATGTTTATTACACAGGAAAGACAGCCGGCATTTAACATGTGCAGTGGTGCAGCACCAGAAGCCTCCAAGCTTATTACAAAATGTTTCCTCTTCTTGGCGGTGAATGTGATATTTGATTCCAATATCTTCCTGCTTCTTTCTCCTCTACACACACATATCCCGGCAATCATAATTTACTACTTCCTTTCTGACAAGTCATATGTGAACATATTTTCAACATTTTACTGGTACCAACGCCATAATTTTGTCTATCTTCTCTATTATGTCTTCATTAGATATCATTCTGTGACGCAAACATATTAGGTTTCTTTCAAATGGTAAATCAAAGGGAAATTTTCCCCCCTCAAGACGATGGAGCATGCCTGAGAGCTTTACCTTTGATATTTGACAGAAGCTGGGTTTTATCAACATAATGATTTTGCTTACAGCACTGCAAGCAGAACACATGTGCTGAGATACAGACCCTGCAAAGGCTTTTTTTTAAACACAGTGTTATTGCAAGTGAAATGCAGCTGAATGTCCTTACTGTGGTCACAGAGTCGCTGATTGGAGTGAATTGAAAACAGAGCCTGTGGAAAGTTACCGGACACCATCAACACTGTTTATTTTAGTACGGGTAAACTTCAACATCGGGAATATATGAGCCCCACCAATGCTGTACTAACATGCCTAGGCAAATGCTGGCCATCAGAAAGATATCAAGGCTAGTGTTAATATTACATTTATTTATTCCTAGCTTGGCTTGCTAATGGTGCTTGTTATACACTAGGGTGAAAGTTCACCCACTCTAAGCGTCAGCGCAGCAGCATTACATACAGTGATGCTCCTTTGCCTTGTACAGTAACCTTTCCAACTCTGTTATTCAGTTTCAGCCATTTGGTATGCAGGCTAGAGTATTTCAACCGGTGGTGGAGATCGCACTTTCTGAGTGGCAGAAGTGGCATGATAGTGTCACCATAGGTAAAGAGATTGCCTAGTCAGTTTGAGGGATCACTACAAGTCTGTAACTTGAACTATCACACCGCTGGAGGCCATCAGCACTGCCTGGGTGCTAATGAGTGCTGCATATTCTCTCGCTCCTCATTTTCCACGCTACTGAGCAGTGAAAAGCTGTCACCTTTGAGAATATATTCAAGAAAACAAATTTATGAACCCTGGATGTGACCAAAAATTGCCTAAATCTATCAAACAAGTACTGAATAGGGATATAAGGCAGGGATTGAGTGGGTTTTAGCGGTCCCTTCCTGAATATCTCTAAATATTATACATCTCAAAGTCTAACCATTGCGTAGTGTCTTTGTGTATGCCTGTTCCTGCTACGTATTGTCAGAAGGGAAGGAAAGCAATTTCCTTTAGTTCCTCTCACCCGAGTAGACATCTGGCATTCACATACGCTGGCAAGGCTTTACCGTCAGCACAAAAGTCACAAAAGATAAAAAAGTATGGCTGCCCCCTCCCCTTCATTCACATCCTTTGAAAGAGAGCGACCGGGGCATTCAGACAAGAGAAGACCATTAAGATTTGTCATCGGAATACTGGTGTTCAAAGCAATGCCACGGTGTGTTCTTTTCAATTTGATGTGTGAACGAGGAGTCCTTCATCTCGGCAAATCAACCACTACCCAAGTGCATTAGCTGCTGAGAAACACAACAATGCTTGCTAGTATTCCTTGGCAAAAACATATCACAAACACAAACGACAAGCATGATTATATTTTACCGACTGTCATGTATGTTTGCAGGCAAAGTCTATACCTGTGAAAGATTGGAAGAGCCCATTTTCTGAGTATCAGATCACACCCCATTATGTCCCGTGCTATTCATAAATAAATTAGCTAAACCTTGAATATGTGGAGATTTATGATCACATTATGGGTATCTCTACCTGGCTTTGTACCCTGCTAGGTCAATGACTCCACACTGAATTGGTAATCAGATTGGAGTCCAGCCACCAATATTACAAAAATCAATATTGCTGCACAATATGCGCAATCCTGTATCTTACTGGCAAAAAACAAACCACTGAGCTAGAAATTAAAAAAGCTTATCTTAGTAAACTCTGTGACTTACCCATGGATGCTGACGTTGTTAAGTATTTGCGGTTTTGAAAGTGTAGATTACAGGCAAATAATCCAATTTACTATGATCATTTGAATATAATAAACAGAGAAATGTTTGTAACAGTCATAGTTATCAGTGTATTATTACAAAACTGCACTGCATTTCAACTTTTCTTTGTGGGTTTCACGAATGTGTCCATGCTTACAGATGATCTTCAGTTAAGGATTTTGTTGTGGCTTCATGGCTAATTCCAGATCTGCTTCCTGTCATCCTCTCTACATCACATCCATCCCTGGCCTACACTCCCTGGTGACATTTTTGTCACATTTCAACTTGTGCTAGTCAATAATGATTCATTAAAATGCAGACCTGGTGCATTCTACAGCTTTCAGTGAATACCTCAACGTTTCTTGGCTCTGTATTTGGATTTGGAGCCACTTCCTTTGTTTGCTATCAAATCAGAAGGTCCATTCTCCATTCCTGTATGCATGTACATGACAATGCAATCACTGTGAGCAAAATCCTTCAACAATCTACTTGAATTGAAGGCTTGGGACAGATAAGCACATGAAGAACCTCTGAAAAGGGTTTTAGCCTGTGTCGCTGTCAAAATTAGATAACGTGCATATGAACATCGATCTTGACTTACAAACACACCAAAATTTTTCACTTTGCAAATTAACAAATCTTTATGAAGCCATGAATTCACGGCTGGCAAAAGATAAGGAATATGCTCACAGGTTTCAAGGAGGATAGCTGTCATTTGATGACATACATGTATAATGAATGCACCATATCACAAATGGACACTCTGAAAACCTATCAGCAAAATGTTGGTTTGCAAAAGATAAGAACTCAGAGAAAGTCTGCAGGGAGCTTCAACAAATACATTTGTCATTACAAGAGATGCATGCATAATTCATGGATTGGACACAAAAGTGAAAACAAGAAAAAAGTTTCAAACTGTCAATACTAGTTTATTTTTATCACCAAGTAAATTATCTACAATTGGGTGATTTATCAGCCAGGTCAGGTCACAACATGTAGTTAATGAAATAAATGTTTAGCTGTGAGCTGCTAGAGGTTATCAGGGCGTGAGGCATTTCAGAAACTCACAGACACTGTTGACATAAGTGACATACGGTCTGGAATATTACTCCTGTGTACTGAGTGTGTCCACACACAAATGTACAGCTGATTTCAAGAGTAGTTACTTCTAAAAGAGCATTTTATTGGTCAGTTTTGTGATATCCAGCAGATTCCACATCAACCTTGATTGCTTTCTCGGACATCATTCACGAAAGAAAAGCAATAGATATTTAGTGGGACATAAACGTTATTGTATGTACTTAGCCCAGTACCCATACAGCTTTGCAATCCCAGCGCAGGTTATCCCAATCTATGTATACATGAATGTCTAGCAAGACAACTTATGTTTAGACACTGTAAACCCAGAACACTATGCACAACGGTCAGAAAGATTTCCTATCTGTACCAGACCACGCCGGTTTCTTTTACCCTGGCCACAACAATTTTCCCTTGGTCATATTTACATCATTCAGGAACAAATATTCATGATCAAATCACACTGATATCTAAACTATATGATATCTTATATCCCAGCTCAACTTTACTCCACTTCCACTGTTTTAAATGCAAATATTGACTTCCATGGATCTGGGATGTGGCTTTGATGGCATGTGCTCATGAACATGACAGACATGCAGATCACCTGTAACACCTGGTTTTTATTGGGCTTTGTGATATACCTCTTTATTTGTTCAATTACTTAAAATTGAGCATGCATATGCAGATGCATGTGTTATCCTTAGACAGACTTCATGTGTACAAATCTTTTGATGTCAACAATACTTCTGATTGTTTTCTTTGGAAATGTAAAGAATTTATGATAATTATTTGTTAGTTGAGGTCATCCATAACACAAAAGGCTCTGACCCGTGACCCTCCAAGCATAGTTTACACGTTTTGATCATAGACTTGCTATGTGAGCAAATGCCATACATTGTGAGTTTCAATTTGATCAAGAAATTATTGAATTTTCTACTTCCGTAAAGTCAAATTCAGGGGAAAATTTCTCTGGAAATCAGTCTGTTTCAACAAAACTTTTCTGTATATGTCACGCTAAGTGTGAGTGGCTCTCTGTAATTTAGTAACTAATAATTTCATGTTATTGTAAATCAAGGGTCCTGGTCCATACACAACTTCTCATACAAAATGTATAATATAGCTAAAATGGTACAACACTGGTGTTTATAATGATGGGTGCCTTTGTTCCGTAAGTTGTTTCTAAGTTCCACAGTTTTCAATGGTTTCTCTAGACCAATGTACATGTATGCAAAGTGAAATACCACTGAATGGCTTCAGAATAGATTTACAAAATAATAGACCTGATCAGTTACTGACAGTACGCTTTGGCTGGAATAAAACTTGTTTACACAACCCAACAGGAAAAGACCTGAGTCTGTCAAATTATGCAAGCTGAATGTTGCCATTTTTTCTTCTCGCTTTTTATCATTTGACATCAGTTCGACATGCTGCAATATCACTACGTCATAAAAGTAAATAGTTCCAGGCTTTTCTACATCAGTAAAAAAACTTCAGACTGGTTTTAGTCAATAGGATCCAAGCTTGATAAACAGGACATTGACATGGGAAGGTACACACACAGCCCTAATACCCTCATTAAATCACACACATTTATCTTGATCATATCCTTGCCCAAGTTCCAGCCAAGCCAACTTGACCATGACTCCATAGATAATTTTGTTTCTATAGCTGGCAAAGTGCAACCATTGTCATCCACCATAGATATTGATGGAGTACGATTTTAGCAAGGCACAACCCAGTGATGAATATGTTGACAGTGGGAGAATTCTTTTGAGGCAAATCAGGAAATAATCATCGAACAATAGGACACTGTGATATGGTTAATTCTCAATGAAAGTGATATATTTTAATTCCTTTTTGAAAATCAATTATGATAATTACCGGACTAGGCTCCAATAAAAAAGCCAATTAACTGACAATTCATAACACACATGCCATAAAATATTTCCAATATGTACTCGACTGAAACCATTTAGATGTACTTCCACAGTTCATTTCCCAATATATCATATCAAATGACAAATTTCAAAATAATTTCTGTGACTGATATGTCTTGATGTAATTTCACTGTTTCTGGTCTGAAACGAAGTGTTCAAAAACTCTGCTAAGGGCTCTTAGGCTTCGGTGAATCAACGATGACTCAAATTGAGCTCGCCGCTTCCCTCAGAAATTTAATTTTCACATCTACTAAATGGTAGGCAGAATGCTTGATATCACACTTTCCATTAGACATTGTGAGAAGGCCTATCTTGTGCACAAATTATCTCACAACTCCAAGTGGGAAGGCTGGGGTCAAACATAAAATTACCGGCCTCTCTTCACAAGGTCATTCACATACTCCTGACTCTCATACTTTTTGGAAATCATGGCTGACATAAATTTAATGATTTCAGCATATTTCTTTGAGGTGAATTTCTGGACACATGGTGCCAATGTGTTGGACTGCGTCGGCCCACAGTAAACGTTTGAGTGCGGAACAAAACACTAGGAGGTAAGGGTACACCCAGGGCTATGCTTCCTACAGACAGTTTCATCCCAAGCGACGCTGAAGAAAATATTTATAACACAAGAAATTCACGGTATTTGGGCCTACAAACTTCAAGCTTTACTTCTTTATCAATCCGTGAAACTAGCATGAATATCCAATCCCTTGTTTGGCCGCGTTTCCGTCTCTTTCTTACAAGTTTTTTTTTCTGCCTAGGCGTAAAGCCATGATGGATGAAATGGTATGGTTGGCCTTCAATGAAAGGAAGCCGGGCAGAGAAAAGAAAGGCTGGATGTTTGACAAACAGTGACTCACAAAGCGTCCACAAACAATGAACGCTTGTATCGGTGTATTGTGAAAATTGTAAAGGTCTGCGCTGTGAAGGCGATGAAACCCACTAGGGACATCAGATTACACTGCACGGAATAGCCGCTAAAAAGGAGACCTTTCTCCTACATGTCATCCTGTCGTCGCCAATCTTAACAATGGGGCAATGTCAAAATTCTTCCAATATAGTTCTCCCAACAGTCACAAAAAAATCCATAAAATTTCACAACACTTACAACTATTCATTCAAAAGGCAACGTTTAACTCTGTCTGCTCATAGAAGCTTGTCACTGTACTGAGAGTTCAAAAGACAATCAGAAAAAAAACTTTGAAATATTTCTACTGGAGACACATTTTCAGCCAAGAATTTCCCAGCTCATCTAACCCTTATTATGTTGACTTATCTTAACCTCATGCATACTCGGTGTTTTCGTAGTCTGTTGACCTCTGCCCACAGCCTTTGCTTCAGAAATAGAAATGCTCTCTCACCTTGGGATAATTAAACTGTGATACCATACAGCTGACACAATCACACTGGATTTAGTCTACAAAATTACAGAATTTGAATAACATGAGATAGACTGGTTGCATGGCAAGTCTGATATGCATTGCAAATCAACTCACAATGCAAACCCTTGTCAACTGATCAGTTTCCAATGATTTATCTCATTCATACACTTTAATTCTTCTGTATATTTGAGATAGCATTTACTTTTCAGATTTCTCTATTTTACATTCCTATAATTTTATTTGATATAGCACTTATTCTGGTTAGTGTCCCAATTGTGTCACTTTTTCTCCATCTTTCGAAAAGCCAAATCTCAGGACACATTCTTTAGTAATTCAGCCATTTTTCTTCATTCCTGAAATCCTTTTTAGTTTCAAGAATCTTAAACACTTACTTTGCTTCTAATGGTTAGCTTGCCAACAAATCTTCAAGAAAAGTTTTAAAAGATTTGTTATTCAATTGAATACTTTGGCAAGTTGAAAATATGTCACCTACAAAAAGCTAATGTTATCCAAAAATGTACATGGTTTTAAAAGCCATTTCATGTGTGAGAAGGATTATCCCAAGTCTAAATGTGATTTATTTTTTTCCATGTAAGACGAATCTTTGGCGAGACAGCTTCTGTATTGAGCATTGTTGTACTACTGTGATTCAGTAGGAACATTCCAAGAATACAAACATTATTGACATTGGTAACATTTTCTCACTTTATAGGACACTGATATTTCCGGTGGGAAAAAAAAGCGTTTCTGACGAAATTCTCAAATAAAACCTTTGGACCAAAGTACTTGTGTTTTGATTTCTGACACACCCTTTATAAACTTTGATCGTACAAATTTTCATGTAAGATATGAGTTTTGACGGGGAAGGAACGTAACATACTTGTACCAAATTCATTCTCGTAATTTTCAACTACAATTCACATTATATTTATGGGGACTGGGCCTTCTCATCATTGTACACTGAAAATTTACTTTTCTGAACATTAATAATTTAAAAATGCATACTTTAACAAAAGTACACTTTTCTGAAATCTACATCCCTAATCTTGCTAGATATTACGATTCCATTTACAAAGCTGGTAAAAAGCAATATAGAGCAAAATCTATATATTTTTACCTAGTTGGATAGGTATGTATGTTATAGCAGCTTTGGTCAGTAACAGTCATATTTACAATATACAGGCATTCAAGGGCCCTATATGGGACATGTTATGCCTAACCGGTCTTAACCAAGTTTACCTGATGGTGAGATATGAACTTGGCAGGATAAGGGATATAAGTATGAGGAGAAAAAGTAACGTGATGTTTATGCCACCTAGAAACATCACTGAAACTGATACATTTATGAAAATAAAATCAGAAATGAGTATACAGACAGATCAAAGGACACATACATGTAGTAGGTGATCCTTTGACAACACCTGAGATCATTCATTGAATACTTTGACACTGACAAATGGCAAGATACTGTACATTTGTTCCTGTCATGGATGTAATCAATTTTTTTTTCTAATTTCAATGGACATGATTGGTATGAGCATCAATTTAGCATTTGGTATTAATTTAGTATTTGAGAAGTCAGATATTCTTCACAACCTTGAAATATAATAAAGGTGTGGTCAAAAAAAACCTACCTCCAACCCTCACTTGCAGCAAAAATCTGCAAAGAGAATGGTGGCACAATATCTGACTAACAGAAATCTACGGTATGCTAATGAGCTGGCTGATGCTGTACCGCACACAAACCTTGGCATACAGCACTACCCATACAGTGAGGTCAGCATGTATAAGACAGCTATCATGCATAATCAACATCAGCAGAAATCACTGTTAATTCTAAAATGGCAAAAGCACTAAAATATTAGATACTTTCTCTCCATAAGAGACTGTACAGAAATAATAAAACACAAAAATATATATTTTCCCAACAAAATGTTTCTTTCCCCAAACTGACTGGTCAGAAACTCAAAAGATGAGAAAGTCATCAATATGACTTTATACAGCGTTCGCCTGAACAGCTCAGTAACAGTACCAGTATTCCATATGTAAATCTTCTGAAAATCGGACAGGTAAAAGATGCTGAATAAATCTTGTGGTAAAATCTGGATTTCCTCACATTTCAATTACAATGAGTTCACATCTCAATGATTCACTTGAAAGAAGTCTTGGCAAGCCACTCTGACATGACATGAATGCTGATGAGTGAATGATGGCAACAGAAATTCAATTTTTTGCCATTTTGATAGCAAAAATACATCTTTTTGTTACACTCTGCTGTATATCATTGAATGAATTGATTTGCCAATGATTAATTTTGGTATATCTGTAGGCCTAAAACTTACAAAGATGAAGTACAAACAAGCCAGATATGTGTAAACATTATTGATAGACCAGGACTGTTCAATATTTCAATATCATAGGGCCATACAGAAGTTGTACAAAATAGGTGACCATCTTTTGAATAATTACTTTTAAGAATTATGAATATGAATTGATAATATTCCCACTGACAGAAACATTTAGGTTGTCAGACTGTTGTTGCTACATGTATAGTGTGCGTGGGTATGATGTGAAAGCCAAGTTTACTTCGAAGCCTTGCTACTGTATGTTTGCACAAAAACTGGATGACAGAATCTGTGCCATGGCAACCAGTAATTCAGTATGTTTGAATGAATGAATGTACTGGAATAACAGAATGTTGAACTGATAAAACATTAACATGGATTCCCTTTGCAGGTTACAAAATAAGTCACTTTAGACCTGTGATTGTTGAATCAGACATTCCTTTTAGATGTGGCTAGACTGACAAGACAATGGCTGAAATGAAAGGACATGTATGTCGACAGGCACACAGGTTTGCAATAGCTGAAATAAAACATATTACCATACGTGTACATTGGCATACAGATTTGTGATTATTTCACATAATTCACAGATGACTCTGTGACAGGAAATTGCCCAACAGAGACAAACAGAATGTCAATCTTGGGAAACAGCATATAAAAAGACAAAGTCACACGGTTATTTTACATCCTGTTGGTCACTTTGACATAAACAATTTAGTATTTTACAACTGGAACATACTGAGCACTCACAATTACTATAAAACACCCTGAAGCCTCTGATTTGAGACAAATCATTCAAATATCCCTCCATCATTTGTTATTTCTGGTCCATGTATCTGTTAGAACTTAAGTCCTCAACATCTTTAGGTACAGTCTGGACTTCTGGCACTGGAGTTTTGAATTCAAAACTACACCAATTTTACTACATTCAAAAGCAGGGCCAGATCCTAGACTATAGTCTGTATTGCCTTCATAAATTGAGTTAACGGATATGCTCAATGGCTGATGACTGAACATATTTTATACTTCTCAATAAACTTTACAACCCCTTACCAGAACGTAAAATAATGAAAAAAATTCATCTTTTGAGTCAAGACACACATAAAGTGAATATGATGGCATAAATCATTATGTGGAACTGTTTCAGATGAAGTTACTTCACAGAACTTGTGCAAAATGTGGATACTTACAGATGATATTGAGTTCAGCTTCATTGCTTTCTATTTGACGTCCTGTCAATATGTTCTCTGCTACACATGCAAATGCTCCTGCATCTTCTTCCCTATTCACTTTTCTAAATTGCAATGAGCTACCGTCCATATATCTACGTGAATTATTACTTAATCTGGCTCCATTTAGAGTCCAATGAAAAACTACATCTGTCGGGTCGTCAACAGAACACACTAAAGTGGCAACATCTCCATCTTTCACGTCATAGCCAACAGGCTCTTGAACAAATTCAAAATTGTCGTTCTGTGCTTCAATTCTTCCAAAACCTGTTGAAAAAATCAACAAAAGAACTGTGTTTATAACAGGCCTCTGATTATTGTGTAAACAGAACCTGAAATACCATAACATTAGTTGGCCAGAAATCCCGCGGGGGCTTCTGTGACAGTAATATTTATTACAATATTCTTCTGGGTCCGTATTCTGCTGTATCACCTATGAGCTTAAAACAGCTGAAAGAAATCCTACAAAAACACATTTTCCATTTTAACACAGAATATCAAGTGAGCAGACTATTCCATTATCCACAGAAGCACGAGTGTCCTAAAAGACGCCTTCCTTTGGCAGGCAAGACATCTTCATAAACCATGGTGCCATTAGTGGCTTGTATGTTCAGACGAGTTCAGATTAAAACTGGAAAAAAATGTGATGAATAAAAAAGGTCAAGCAATTAACTGCTGCTATTTGAGAAGACAGCCACTCTGAACAACAACACTGAAATTCCAACATGGCTGATACATTGCTCTGCCGTAAATATCCCTCTCAATGAGCTGGAAGAAACTGTCAACCCTGACAGATTTTACACTCACACCGAACAAAATGTTCTGTACAGGTTTTCCAACGCAAAGCCACAAACATTTCATTGACAAGTTGGAGTTGAACTGACCTTTCTGGTTGGCAAGATTTTCTTTGGTGAGAAAAGGTATAATTAAGTATGCTGAGTTGCCTTTGAGATTTCACTAAGAAAAGGAGTTCAGTCTTGTAAGAATTAACATCTGCATCACACCAGTGGTTTTAAATTGGAAAACTTACATTCATGACTCTGACTACCTAACACTGGTCATAACCAAACATGCTAATCATTGATCAGTCCAGTAGATGATGTCCCAAAAACAGAGGACTGATAACATAATATCATTACTAGTAAACTATTCCCAAACTTTTCAGACATCATGAAAAGTAATTGTAGACACTTACGAAAGTTCCATTCTGGGGAGAAAGTAAAGATAAGATCAAATTTATGAGGAGCCAATATTCTGAAACAGATATACACCATAGCGTGAACATTTGTTTATAAAAATGCAACAGCTAAATTGATTAATAGACTGACATGATTCAAATCAGGATGAGCTTAATTCAAGCAAGTAAGAGCAAGTCACAACTCCCGGGAATGCAGCGACACACTGGAATCAAATCTGGCAAATTCCTGCTCGCTACATTGTCAATTAAATCATCCTCAAAGCTCTGGGTTCACTGGACCCTTGTCTACCTGGGAGTTCAAATTAGCGGCGAATTCATACTGTCTTATTCAGTCTACTCTGCCCTTTTCATGTGCAGGCATACAGGGTGTGCTTGTGGAGGCTGGGTCAACTGATTGACCCGTCATCACAAAGAAATCTTTCAAAGGAAATGCCTTTGACCCTCAGGTTAGACTGATATATGCAAACATTAGCAGTCGGCATGATTTATGATGGATGTCTCAACTAAGCCTAAACACTTCCTGTCACTCTGTCATTATCACTTTTCGGCACCTTCAAAGGAAATAATTTACAAAACTGGCAAGAAAACAAATCCAACAAATGGAAAATTAACAGGTTGCTCATCGCAAGCAATCTGCGTCTACTGATCTGGAACTACTTTTTTCCTCTATTGTGTTAAATTTTTCCTATTGTGTTTCAAGGCTACTGTCATCTACCACTTTTGTGCCTTCATTTGTGAGGCATTCCCAAGAGATTTCATAGACTATTTAAGATATTTAGGGATCTCCGTATTTCACCAGATCAATCTTAAAAGCCCTAGCCGATAGTGTCTATAAACTGATTTGTAGGGTTTCCTTTGGTATTTTCCCCTTTCTTTTAATATTTAGCCATTATTGGTACAGGCTTCTTCAATATCCTGTGGCTACTTTCATTCTATCTCAGATGGTCAAGGTCAAAGTCATACAAGTACACTAGAGGTACTATTTCCTTCCTCTTGCCATTTTGCTGAAGACCAAAAGTAACACAGATTCCACTGGGGACCCACTAAAGAATGCCCTTTCTGAACTTTTCATACTTGCAACCTGAACCTGTGTTGAAAATCTGGACAATGTCAGATGGTTGTCATTTAAAGCCATAGGGGATGGCAGATGGGCACTGTTTGTGATACCTTGGTAAAATTTGACGGGTCCTTGGGGAGAATGCCATGCCATCGATGATGATAAGACTTTGTGTAGTGGTTTAGTAGCTGCAGTTGTTTTTCAACCGTGATGTTCAGATACTATTAAATTATCACAGTCACGTTGAACCGCATGCATTATCATGATTATGATTCAGGACGATGCAATTTGTACAGCTGTGGATGTTAGTGAATGCGCTCCTGTATATATATAAATCAGCTTGAACCATTTAATTACTGTTCCACATGGACAGCCAAGATTGAATTCTTGCATTCAATGCAAGTAACCTCTGCCATCTCTCCTGACTTCAACTGAATTAATGCGGCGTTCACAAATAACGATTAGGGGGGGGCTGGAGGAATTTCGATTGAAATCTTATTTTTTTTCAGATCCCCCCCCTAAGTACCCCAAAAAATTTTCAAATGCCCCCCCTCTATATGGTCAAAATTTTTCAAGTCCCCCCCCCCTAACTATCACAGGCCCGCATATTTGTAAAGGATGTGAGCGCAGAAAAAATAAACATGTATAGCGCCGTTCTGCTCACAGGTGTTCAACACAACCTGTTTTAGCACTTTGTATAGTCATATTCCCAGGCAAGTTCTTTAAATGCATCAGTGAATTTTTTAGACGTATTGGTCTAAAAGCCAACTTGAGTTAATCCAACTCTGGCCAGGTCAATTGCTCCTGCTGAAGAGCACAAAAAATGACAATCATGAGAGAGTAGGAAAATTGTGAATTTTGGCTAATTGCCATATTGCACAGTGACCTACCAAAATTTGTTTCAAAACTACAAGACATATATGGATTAGATGCTACTCAAAATTGACAACACTGGAAGGTAAAATGTTTCATCAAATAAATGTTTTATTCTCTGAAATTTTGGGTGTAATAATTTAAATTTGTTTAAAAATAAATAATTCCATTTGGTCCCATATTTTTTCTTTTAGTCTTTACTGTTCAAAGTTTTACATCAGATTCTGTAACATTTTATAACAAGAATGTGAAAATTTAGAAAATCAAGCATGGTGACCCCATCTTTTTTCTTTAATACCCGTATTTGATTATTCTCATATGCCAGAATTCAAATATTTCTATGTGTTCTTCCATGTGTTGCTCTCTGGCCTGATCTTGTGTACAAGTATGTTTCACCATCTCTTGCACTGATCAGGTATGCAGTGACAGTGACACTGCAGGAGGAGAGCATTAATGATAGTGACACTACCCGTAGGCAGTAGCTGTATTAACTTTGATAATTTTGGCAATATTTTTTCAGTTTTACAACTGCATTCTTGTTCTACTCCCTACAGCATGTTGAATTGTCTAGTATTCAGCTAATGCTATCACAGCCTATATATGTGTACCATGCATTAAAACACTGACAACTGACTGTCAGCCTGGACTCCAATTAAATTATCACCAAATACGTATTTATATTTATATATACAGGCTTTGTTGACAAACTAAATATTGTGTGTTTGCGCATGCTGTAGGGAGATAGCAGGAAACTATATTTGTTCCATTGCATAGAAATATTGCAGAAATCATTAACAGTTGCAGCTTCTGCCCAGGTTAGGAGGCTAAAGTTTGTTTTTTACGACAAACCACACATTTAGATTTTTTCGAGATACAAGTCATGAAATGTGACAAAATGGTTCTAAATTTTGTTAAATTATTACTATGATGACATTAAAAATGGTATTCATTTTTCATTGAATTATCTACAAAAACTTGGAATAGGAAAATGTAAAACACAAAAGGGAACCAAAAATTTTCAAGTCCCCCCCCTACAGGTAGAGCAAAATTTTCAAGTCCCCCCCCTCTACTACCCCAAAAATTTTCGAATCCCCCCCCTGAATTCCTCCAGCCCCCCCCTAATCGTTTTTTGTGAACGCAGCCGAATTAATAGCGAATTACACAGATTTCTCCCCAAATCGTGGCACAATTGAAGTGACAGTTCGACATAAAATTCGTTATTGCCCTCTCATAGAAGCAGTGTGGAGATCTCAACGGTTCTCTTAACAAGAATTTGTGCATCCCTCCTGATTTGAGTAAGCGTTGCCATTCAATTCTCACTCAGTTTCACATAAACGTGGGTAAACTTGGTTGCTCTCGTCTTGTACAATATCCCAATAAAAGATTCAAAAGTTGAAACTCTCGGGCCAAGGGCAGCTCGGAGAGGTGCGGCGTCCTCTCCATAATAATTTATATTTTCTTCTTCAACGACGGTGTACGAGTTCATGCCGAGAAAGTATATCATTACTGTCTGTAGGACCGACGATCCATTCCCGTCTCGGGCATATAACAAGCAAACACTTGTGTGGCCTTTACTGTGGAAAAGAAAACAGCTCGCCACAAAGGGCATGAAAGAAAGATTCTTAGAGAACCTTTTCAGCAATTCTGATAACAAGGCCACTGAAGTTACATTCAAACTCATTTGAAATGATTTATGAGGCAACTATGGACTCAAATCAGGTGGTCTCCCCGATATGTTTAGCCGAGAGATAAAACCCTCCTTGCTGCGGATAGGGATACTTCAAATCACCCAACTGGAATTAGTTAAAAGACAAAAAGAAACTTTGTTTTGCTCAATTCTTTGGGAAACAAAAGGGCACATTATTTTGAATACGAGACATAGTGCTTTACGTTGGCTATTCATTACCTACAGTACCATGTTGAACCTGTACATTTTGAAGCCAAATAGCTCAGACACAGACATCTCTCGACTTACCTACGCAACAAACTACGATAAAGAGCTGTAATATCCTAATATCCCTTCTTCTCGTGATCCTGGCGGCCATTTTCAGCCAAATTTCGGTGTTTCCGCTGCATAGATAGTTCAATTTTCGCAACGGAGATGATTATACAGAGGAAGGTCTACAGCCTCACATATCAACGTAGATTACTGCAGTAGACATGTACATTGTCGTGCACTATTTCTTTCAGCCTTATCACAAAGATAGCAAAGGTATAAATATCCTTCCGCAAGTCAGAATTTTCGTGTTATCGTTTAAAACATGCCCTCGTAGATATACGGACGATGATAATTTTTCGTGCGATGGGATATAATCGTGCTGCACACACTAGAAATAGCGATTCGTTCCAGCAGCAGCGACTAGCATACCCTCAAAACTGAGAGACAGGAGTATATGTTTTCTGTGTATCTATCACTCCTACAAATAATGGTAGGACCACTGAACATTAACATCCGGGTCATGTCAATTACTCGCAGGGGTTTTTCACTAGAGGGCGATGTAAGTGAAAGAAACTTCCATTCGTTACCGTGACCTGTAATCAGCTGTTGTCGTAGGTGCTGGGCCATGGGCGCGAAGGTTCATCGTGACGCGTGTATGGGAATCGCTGTAAGTAACCCTCCCCCTACATAGTAGAATCTCGTTGACACCAAATGTCACGCAGAGTCCAGCCATACGAAACAGATCAGCCCTCGTAGCTCTACTCCTGCTCAGTAGTATAACTATAAGTGCTGAGTTTTCCCAACTTTCAAGGTTTTACATTTTTCTTTATGGAGTCGTCCATATTACATGTAAATATTTACATCTACCGGTACCACATGGACGGAGAGAGATTTTTCATGCCTGTCGGTAAAAACATTTATATCGCCTGGAAAAACACGTAATAAAGCAGGCAACTAGTAGAAACCTATGAACATGGACATTCCCACATGTATTTTATACCGTACACAAGACAATGATTACCCGTACAGTAAGGGTAATCCATTTGATATCCTGGGGGTCTGGAAAGGGGGTGGGGGTGGGATGAAGAATCCAAGAGGTTACATTTTGAAAAAAATCCAGCCAAAGATGGAAGGAAAATAATTACAGTAAGACTGCAAGCAGACATGAAATAAAAACAATGCACAGACAGTTATTTACAGTCACTACTTTCCATTCAGCTTGCCCTTTGGACACCCTATTTCCATAACATCTTTCATTTTCAGGCACCCCATTTTCTTAAAATCTGAAGGTCTGATTTCATTGCAATTTTTCACCAGATCTTAATACCCTGTTATGATGAATGTTTTACTAGTAAGTTGTATTTTCCTCGTTGTTTTACATCTACCAAGTTTTGCAATTTGACATATTGACTGTTAATGTGTATGAGTTGTGCTTATGCTACACTGTACAGTTTCTGTTCCTTCCGTACTGCCTGAAACATGCTGGAATACTCAATTTAGCTTGTCCACATGGCCTGCATGGGATTTCTATGGTTATTCTTTACAATTATTTGCCAGGCTTATCATGACATATCATCAAAAGGTTTTGTTGCACATGATGGGGTAACTTCCAGCAACTCCCCCCACTACCATGTTGAATCTTACTTGAACTCCTCGCTCACAATTTCCAACAACTTTACAAACACAACATTTGCAATACAATTCAACAAGGGTTAGACCATGGCACTAACATTTGCCTTCAAAGAGACCTGCTTTAATGTCTTAATATGATTATTTAGTGATTGATTTTTTCTTTGAAATCATGTTACACAATACACCTGATACTTTCCGAACAGAAACTGGATTCCATATGAACAGCCATACCCTACATTTGAGCCCGTGTATCACATTAACTTTTGGAACCTTAGAAATCCCTAGCATTTGATCATTTCAGTTGCATATACATATACAGAAGCTACATTTGGATTTCTTGGCATTATCAAAGTGGTGCGGAAAAAGTTTCTCTACTTACATGTATGCTACTTCATCAAATATAATTTTTTTCTGATTGGGAAAGTCTTTTTTCTCTATTGACAGGGTAATAATTAGAAATCATTTTGTGTCCAATAAAATGGCAATATACTCTTGAGTCTTCATGAAAATTGTGTTTTCATATAGCCATTTGTGAGGACTTTGTGACCACTATAACACTCTGTTCAGAACTGTTTTATTTATATTGTACATGTCAAAATTGCAGTGAATATAGTGTAGGTTGTAAATCAAAGCATATACTTTTTAATATGATGGATGCAATAAATTTGAACAGTGACTTACAGAATTCAATCGTCATAGTTATCACAAAATAAATATGTTAGAGTGGCTTTGAATCGTCTGCTAAAAATATTGGCCTGTTTTTTTCTAATTTACAAACTTAACTCGCAGTATGCTGTGACCATTCTGAATGAATTTATGACTGTAGTATGGATGATAGATTGTTGTCTGGATGCATAATTGCTTGATCGATAAAAATTGATGTGAGGATGACAAAATAAAAAGTGATCAAAAACATGATGGTAAAATACAAAATACCGTCCTTCCCCATTTGTCACTAAAATTTTTACTTCAAGTATTTTGTGCTTCTCTTAGGATCACTGTTCTCACTGTGTACAGCTTTCAAGTCAAAGTTGAGGAGTGAAGAATTGCAGCTAGGGACAATGTGACTGCACACCAGAAGGAATGGAACTAGAAAGTCTAAAAACCAGAGTTGATCAACTTGCCCCACCAGCTGCCCTGCTGATCAACACTTTAAGATGTTCAAACAAAAGCAAGGTTGCAGTGTTGAGTGATTTCAACCTAGTTTTAACCTTAGATGTCGATCTCGGAGAAGGTAAGTAAAAGATAAGTTATAGCTTTACATGTTGAAACAGTCATAATGAAAAGATGATGATGATGATTTATCGGGACAAAGCCACCGTCTTGAGACATTATCTTCTTCATACAATGTATTTATTGTATTTGAGATGTTAGTTATGTTGATGAATATCTTAAAAAGATGTGGAAGGACCTCGTAAAGAACATGACAGTTATCAAACTGAAAACCACAGTTACCAGAAAGGATGCACTTGACATATATCATTAGCATACAAGGATGATATTTTAGTCCAGCTTCAATTACCTGGAGGTATTGCAATTTATCATAAATATGAAACACACTTTGTCCTGCTTTCAGCTTGTTTCATAAAAACGGTGTTGATATTTGTCATTCCCTAACTTTTTTTCTTCGATCAAGAAACAGTTCAGGATATGCAGGTGTAATTTTGTAATTTTAGTGAGTCAAATCAGAGATTGTCAAGTCAGTTGTCGAAACTATAATTGTCATATCACCAAGGTTCATTCCAAATTTGTTCAGACTGCTAACTAATGTTTTCAAAGTAGTATGACACGTTGCCTGCTGCTTCCATGCTGATATTAACCTTCTTACATTTCCTTCAAAATCCACATAAAAATCAAAATACCCAGAAAATCACAATAGGTACGCACCACTGTGAAATGTGCCTGTCACTGTCAGGTTAAGATCAAGTCAGTGAAATCACTGTGTTTTTGGATATCATGTCTGGGTAGACAAGTTTAATAGTGAAAAATCACACTTCTGTTTGTTTTTAGGGGTCTAAAAATGGTAATGTCTATGAAAATGCATTATACGAGACATGATACTGTGCAAGGTACTTGCTTTAACCATTGTGATGCCACAAAAACAGATAAACCAGATAGGAAAAGGGTTATTGAAACCACAGACATCAGAACCCTGCCAAAACATGAATTACCAGTATCATGTAACATACCGTAAAGACCAAAAGAAATTGTCAGTTTTCATAATTTCTCTTTTCTCTTTAGACCACACAGAGGTTGAGATTGCCAGGATACTTGAATTACCACGACAGGATAGTTTAACCTGTGTAAGTTGGTCGCCAGATGGCAAGTTACTGGCTGCTGTTGGTAGGAAAGTACACCTTTACTTAGTAAGTTATTATGGGTTTGTAAAAAATTTTTATCTGTATAGTTACCATGATGCCAATGCTTTCCTGACAGTATTGGATATACTGTATGCAAGTGTTTATGCATTTGTATATGTGTAATGTGTTAATTAAGTAGTTTTGCCACACATTCTCATTTTCCTGCCTGATTTACTTGTTTTCTTATAACTTTTAGTTGTGATCCTTCAACTTCTAATGGTTTTGGAAGCTATGCTTGTGATCCTTCAACTTAACTGGTGGTCCTAAAACTTTACCAGTGATCCTTCAAGTTCAACCAGTGCTCTAACTGTCTTTCAATAGTCAAGGCAAATACCATGACTCAAATTGATATTCAAGTCTTGCAGAGATTGCCCACAGATCCACACTGCTGTCTACATCACCACTGTTATCCAAACTCTTACAGGTCAGCAAGGATTATGAAGAAGTTGCATTGTTGGACCTCTACTACATAGCCAAAGATATTGATATTTGTCATTACTATGGGAATCCAAATGGCACGGTTAGTCTCTGTTTTCCAATCCAAATGTACAGCTGTAAACAAAGCTTAGAAAAATGATTTGTACACTTCACAAGATGTCTCTCTCGAAGGCATCATGTTGATATGTATTTTTTGCTGACAAAGATTATAAATTTTCTGTGTGTTTTGTTATGTTTTTTAGTGCAATGGCAAATTCACATATTTTGTTTTATAGAGGTACCATACTACATAAGAGCAGTATAGTCCCTCACAGAGAGACATCATTGGCCCTCCTTTCTATATTTGACATTTGTATCCCAAAGTTGAGCTGAAATTTGTCACAGTGTCAAATACACAACCACACAGCACATCAAAACCTGTCGGCCAAATGTCTTAGATTGTAACAGTACATATTCAGACAACAATCTTGCCATTTTAATACCTTAAAGTCTGACTCCTTTCCAGAGAAGATATAATAAGTATTTTTTCCTCCAGAAAAAAATTATATTCCTAGTCAACTTTATACATTGTCTGCATCGAACAACGGCTTTTGAGAATTGATATTAGAAAGCATTGTAATGTTGACTAGAAATCTTATGTTTTGTGACAAACAAATACAGCCTTCATAGGCAGATAGAATAGTATGGAAATCTGGTCACAGAAGATAAATGTTTTGCCACGTCAGAAATCCACTACTTGATAGTGCAGTTTACATGTACCTTCCCCAAATCAAGATTTTGAAGTTATTTGTATGGCAGACTAATGGCCAATGTTGGGGATTGCTTTTCTTAAGGAAATGCCCAGTACAAGATATCCCAACACCACAGTGTACTACATTTATGCTAAGAAAGGAAATAAATTTTCTGTCATTCAGTTCAAGCCACAAAGTAGATTTTTCACGGTACCCTCACACTCTTATTTTTCCCCAGTATTTCATCATTATAGCTGGTCCTAATGGTGTTGAAATGCATACCTGCATTTTGGAAAATGACAAATGCAGTGTTGTGGATGTGTTGTCACTGCATATTGAGCTTCCTATTGCCCATATTAGGTGTTCATCGAATGGTAAATATCTGGCAGTGGTGAGTAAATACTGCTTAAAATACAACATGTGGATCGGGGGCAAGCACCGATTACAAGGCTCTGTTTCTTAGTCAGTTTGTGAAAAAAGCAAATTGGTCATCATGACGTGACCCAAATGGCATAAACCAAGCCTGAGCGAATACTTTAAGTATCTTTCATCTCAGAATCTGCTGGTCTGTGTCTCCATTCTCACTGATATGACTTTTGGAATATTATCCCACAGGTGACAGGAATAGTGCAATTATAGTTTTCATTTATCACCCAACTGTGTTTGTACAAACTACCAGTAGTTCTTTTACTGATGGAGTTACTACTTCAATGCATGTAAAGTTTAGAACACCCATCTTAAATGAAACCTGTTATGTATTCATTGTTTTGCCATTTTCATTCCATAAAACAAACATATTTTCTTTCTCTCGTCCCAGAACTATGTTGACGTACAAAGCATTAGCCCTGTGAATAAAGAACATTGAGTACAACATGCAATGTCATGGTCAGCAAGTGAATTCTAGTTGGGAGTAAAATTTAGTCATCAACAGTAACAATAACAGGCATGCCAAATGTACAGGTTGTGTTGAGAAATTGAATGCTATGGCATTTTGACACAGTTTTTTGAGTTGAACAAGAGTCTGTATGTAACAAATAGAACACACACATGAAAATACATCAAAACTTACCACTCATTGAGCTTCAAGAATTTTTTTTGAATGCTCATATTTATATTAAGTAGTTTAGCTCAACAGTTAGTTGAACAACGTTTCCGTTAAAGGTTTCAAATTTTCATTCTAAAACTCGATGTATTTCATGTGATCTTGACATATCATTTGTTGTTTTTCTAAAGTTAAGTCAAATCCTCAGATATTTATATCTTCTGCATGATGTAGTGCTGGTGGCAGACATCACAGTTAAGGTGAGACACAAAGATTTGACGCCACTGTGGTTTCTTTTTCATTGTCAGGCGGCCATGGATGGACATTTTGGAATCTGGAAAATGAATGAAAAGATGGAAGAACACAAAGGTGAGTGCTGAGGTGGAAACTAGCAAATGATTGTAGCATCATAACCACATCGCGTTGTGCAAGTTGCACATGAAAATTGAATTCTGTTTATTTGATTATTGAGTGTTTGCTGTTATCTATATTGAGAGTGAAGAAACAGCGTGGAAGTTACAGCATATGTCTTTGACTATGACACAATGAACAAGACGTGAAGTGAAACCGCAGAAAGGCTCTATTAAAGTTAGAATCACCCTCTACATACAAAGAGGATGGTTATTCTTATGTCATCAACGTTTGATGTTTAAGATTTTCTTCATGTTCATCAATTATTTGCTCAATCTTCCATGACAAATTTTCAATGTTCAAAATTTAAGAATTACATGTCTGGCAATTAAAGCTGATAACATATAATGAGAACCAACGTCTTTCAACTAATTTTTGTATCATCCCTGACTCTTTTTCTATTCAACAAGAATGAATTTAAAACTCTTTGTAGGGGAATTATTAAACTTTTCGAAGATGATGTGAAAATAAGGGCACATTTGACATGGTTGGAACTCAGATCAGATTTCGACACTTTATGTCGAAAGCAACAGTATCAGGAATGACTTTCCAAAGCAATAGGTGAGAATGTGATTCCGAAGCTGAATCTGTTGCCAAGTTTGTTGGTATATGATCTATCCTGTTATTTGTTCTGTCAATTCTTGCAGCATTCATACTTCTTACCAGCTTCACTGTGCTGTTTTTGTGGTTGTTGACATTCAGAGGGAACATCATTGGTGAAAGCAATCTAGTTCAAATTAACAGAAATGCTGTCTTCACTTGACCTGTTCAGTGTTTACCAGTAGCAGAAAACCTGCTTATTTTGCCAATGACTTCACAACATCTCGTTCCTGTGTTGCAGATTTCTGGTACATTCACCTAAAAACTCTTAGAATCACAAGCATAGAGTTTTCTGAAGACAATGAGAAAGTGGCCGTGTCCTGTTGGGATGGTTCATTTTATGTCTTCCAAATGGTATGCTAATCCATATCGAATGTAACAGGTATTTTTGATCTGGACAACATCTACTGCATTCATTTTATGATGCAATATGAAAACCCAATCATTTTAAAATCTCTTAAAAGATCAAAACCAAAAAAAAAAAACAGAATGTGATAAAATACTGATGTTGAAAAGTTGGACAGCTTTTCAAGTGTTTCAATTAAGTACAAGACATAGACCCTTTCCAAAGACTTTCCTGTAATGTCAGATTTTTGATAAAAGTATATTATTGCAGAATACACTGTCATATTTTCAATATCTATCAAATTCTATGAAAATTCATTATTCCAAAGAAATGTGGATTTATCCATAGAATTTCAGATTACATCATGGATAAGTTGAAATTTCCAGGTTGTAATATTGAATGCCAGGAAAGTTCAAAATTTATCATAAATCTGGACATTTCTATTCTTGCCTTGTAGTGACGATAATATAATGTGCCATTTAAGTAATCTCTTTGGTTTCATGGCAAAATGTTCAAAATCTATTTGACTATTAATCCGGTTTACCACTGCACTTGACCATTACTCAAGAGAAAACCATGATAGGCTGTGCAGTGATTTGATATTTGCCATTCTTGATGTGTGTGACCCATGATCTGTTTACTTGACGCAGTTAGCTTTGATTCCTGTGTAGGTACCAAAGGAAGACAAGTTTGAATGGACATCAGTGGAGTATAACCTGAATTCATCCATTGAGAAAGTTGATGGGACAGTGCCTGGTACACTGGTCAGTTGGTCACATCATGACAAATATTTCTGGTAAATTATGTATAGTTGATTATTCTTTGCTGGCAAAGAACTTTTCCATTTTGACCAATGTAATTCTAAATGGAAAATCTCTAATATTTAGAATATAAAGAAAGAGAATGATCACTACTGATACAAGAAAATCAAATTGTTTAAAAATAGCTAATGAAAAAATCACAGGTCTGCAACTATCATGTTCTAAGTTTTAAATTTATTTTACAAAATTATTTTCATTGATATAATACTGGGGTGTCCTATGGATGTGAATCCAAGTATATTATGATGTATGTACATATTAGATTCTTTCTGTTCCGAATTATGTTACACATCTTAAAAAGTGTATTTGTGTACGTGATCCAGAAAAAAACAGGTTATAATACAAGGTTGTCACTTTAACAGTAGAGCGCCACTAGTGTTCTCTTTACAACATCTTTTCTTTTAATTTGGCAGCCTGACTTCATCTCTTGAACTATCAGACTACTGTGTGTCTTACTGTGACACTCATCCATAAAACCCTATAAGACATTATAACTTTTCCAAAGAATGTTATAAAACTTGTTTCATCAATAATTGCTTGTGACTTACCACAAAACCAAGAACAGTACAGTTGAAAGACAAAAATTTATTTCTCCTACAAATAAAAATCCTGTAGCAATATCATAGACTATGCTTACAAATATGTACATTTATTTTGGACAAACCTTTGTTCTACAATGATTGAATCGATAAAGTTTCTTATCTGTATTTGAATTTCATCTATATTGATTTTGCATTCCAATTGTGTTGATGGTTACTTCCAAAACTCCTTTTTATGACTGTTGTCTATTTCAGTCTGTGCAATCCAACCAAAGCTGGGACTCACATTTATGTGTACTGTGTAGAAACAGGGACTGTGCAGCAGTCTACGGTGTGCGGCAGCAGTGACTACGTCAAAGGATTTACAGTTGTACAGTAAGTGTAGAGAAAGACTGCTGTTGTGTGTATGAAGTGAAAACTCCCAGTGGATTTGTGGAGATTAATGTGATCAAAAATTTAAGTCAATAGTGTACCCACTGTAACCCAGTGTCGTGGGAATGGTGTGGTCAGTGCAAATTCAATAAGAAGACAAATGAAATGAAAAATGACAAACTATTGTCATTAAAATCGTAAAAAAATTACAGCTTCTTAGTAGTTGTCAGTGCAGACTAGAACACTCGTACTGACAGTCATTTCAGATCAATATGCAAATTGAATCCAATTAGTGGTAGAAACTGTCCCAAGTCATGAAGGTAGACATTTTTGAGAACAAAGCAGTAAAATTTCTCATTTAGCCAACTGGAAAAGCTCAAATGAAGTATTTCAGTGATACTAATTACATCATTGGTTGTATTTGATCACTTGCCTGTAAGAGTACAGATGAGAGTGTGGAAGTAGGGGGTTCTTGCACTACCAGGTAGGATGATAAAGACACAGGACTTTTAAAGTGTTGAAACCCTGAAAACTCTAATAAGTAGTACAAACTGGAATTTGTACATAAAGTATTACCAGTACCTGGTGAATTAGTGTCTTGGTGGATATCTTGGTTGATTGATTGATTGATTGATTGATAAATATCTGGATGTATAAATGGAAAGGTGAATGGATTGATATACAAGATAGCTTTGTGGAATGATGAGGAGTCAATTGACGGGATGAGATTGTGGCTAGTTTGGTTGGATGGGGGTAGAGAGATAGTGGTATTGATGCTTAGATAAGTGATAGGTTATGATTATTGTTAGATTTTCAATTTGGTCTGTGAAGGAGGGAATACTCTGAGATGAATATGATATCTGATGAATGACTTTGCCAAGTTGCTAACCTTATGAAAGAAATAAATAACATGACAGGTGGCTGAGAGTAAAGCACAGCTGATCCCTCATCTAAGAATTTCACTTTTTAGTTCCCATGGACACCGTCCGGGGGGACTTATAGGTTTGGTCATGTCCGTGCGTCCGTCCGTCCGTCCGTGCGTGCGTCCGTCCGTTCACGCAGATATCTCAGAGACGCCTGGAGCGATTTCGTTCAAACTTGGTACAAGGATAGTACCATACCTCATACAGATGCACGTCGATTTGTTTCACAATGCGATCATATTTGGCCGTGGTAAAGGACTTTTTAGTTTTCACCTCCATAGACTCCCATGTATAAGGCAGACCATAGACTCCCATGTATAAGGCAAACCATAGACTCCCATGTATAAGGCAGTCCATAGACTCCCATGTATAAGGCAGACCATAGACTCCCATGTATAAGGCAGTCCATAGACTCCCATGTATAAGGCAGTCCATAGACTCCCATGTATAAGGCAGACCATAGACTCCCATGTATAAGGCAGTCCATAGACTCCCATGTATAAGGCAGTCCATAGACTCCCATGTATAAGGAAGTCCATAGACTCCCATGTATAAGGCAGTCCATAGACTCCCATGTATAAGGCAGTACATAGACTCCCATGTATAAGGCCAAGATAAATAAAAATTTAGTTTCTCATCGTATTCATATTGCAAAAAGGATGCAGTGACACAGTTTTTAGTCCCCACAGATAAAGTCCAGGGGGCTCATAGATTGGGTCATGTCAGTCCGTGAGTCCATCCGTTCACGCAGATATCTCAGACACTTTGACAAAATGTCATGTGACCTTGGTGACCTTTGACCTCGAATATACATATTTGTCCATAACTCAGTAACCACAAGTGGTAAACCTTTCATATATGGTCTGATGGGACACCCTATGACGCCACATATTGTACCTCATTAATTATGTGCATATCTAATTTTGAGCGAGCCAATAGAGCTAGAGGTCTGATTTTTGGTATATATGGATAACTTAGCAATACAATTTTTTTTGACAAAATGTCACGTGACCTTGGTGACCTTTAACCTCAAATATACATATTTGTCCATAACTCAGTAATCACTAATGCTACACCCTTCATATTTGGTATGATGGTGACACGGTCCCTCCACAAACGGTCAAGAAACGCTTTTGTTCAAAGGTGCTAATCACCTACACAGTTGCAACAGTCCGCGTTGCGGTGGACGCAGGAAGCGAATGACGTCATAGGCAAGTTAGCGTCTTGTTTCAGTGGCGTCTTGTGACACGGTCCCGCTCCGGTATTCTACGATTTTCAGTCAATCACGCTACTTTATTTTCATCTTTCTGCACTGTTTCGCATGTATTTGAAGACTGGTAAGAAGATGAGTAAAACAGTTTCTTAAAGATCTAGGTCACTATCGAGAAATCTTGGATGATATTTTATGGCTGAGTTCAGCCATGAGGTGATCTTGACCGACGCCATGCATTTCGGAAACACTGTGAATTTTACTCCCCCGTTTGTTTTTTCACCTTTCATCAAAAACGTAAGTCATGCACCTCCTAACAAGGCAAAGACTTCGAAAAAATAGGGAATCGTGTTATGTTGTTATTTTGAAACTTAATTCGACAAGAAAACTAGTCTTTTTGCCGCGTTTATATTTTCAACTGAAAACAAAATGGCATCGCTTAGGATCGACGAGTCGTATCTGCATTACATGGGAAAATCCTAAAATGTCTTCCTTAAAGGGGAAGTTCACCAAGGATGATTTTTACATATGTGGTAGCTCTGTGGTCATTTACCCAGGAAAAACTATTTTCACCATTTATAACTCACAGGATTTTTTACAAAAAACGATAAAATAGTACAGGAAGTTGCCCATGTAATTTGAATCATGGGAAAAAAGCTCCAAACTTGGAGCTTGCATAATGTGATATGGAAGGGACCATCTTCGGACGGGTATGGCCCCCACATTGTCCACTCACAGTAACACAGTAGTAAACAGCAACACAAAATCTGACAGTGGAAAGTTTATTATAAGTGATTCATTGTTTATGCAAGGATACTCAGTATAAACAAAAATTATGTAAATACGCACAGCCTGGTTTAAGCATGGATGAGTGGACAATGCCATACCCATGGAAAATGGTCCCTTCCATATCACATTATGCAAGCTCCAAGCTTGGCGCTTTTTCCCATGATTCAAATTACACGAGCAACTTCTTGTACTATTTCAATCGTTTTTTGTAAAAATCTTGCAATGTATAAATGGCGAAATAGCTTTTCCGGGGTAAGTGACCACAAAGCTAGCACATATGTAAAAATCATCCTTGGTGAACTTCCCTTTAACTCCCTTTTGATATCGATTTAACATGATAATTCCTCAGTTCCAAACTTTGACAGTTGGATTTGAAATTTTAATCGTTTTCAACAAAATTCAATACACGAAATCAAGGAACTCTTACGATGACCTTGTTTTTGCAAGGTGCTCCCGTCGACTGTGCGTCGACCCATTGGGAGTTGGCGTTATGGTAATAGTGCAACGTTTTTTCCCCTTTTTTTCTCCTTTATCGATCGTTTTGAGGTGTCAAGTGCGTCCCTATCGATCGTTCAGTCTTCTCAAAAGTAGGCAATCAGGTTCATAACGGAATCTGTTCTTTCTTAAAGACACAAGTTACTGCTGAACCCAATGTTTTGATTTTGTCGACCTATCGAATTCTCAGACTGCCAAATTTAGAGAATCTAGAAACCCTACAAGTGTCGCGACATTTTGTTGACATGACCTCCCCAAGCCTGGGTGCCAAACTCTCTGCCATGGATTTTCCTGATTGAGGATCAAGTGAGATACAAATCATGTCGTGTATTGGTTTCGTATGTTACCCACGAGAGACCGTGGTCAGCTCATCGATGGGTGTTTATATACAAACTGATTGTATCGGTTGCTACACTGTGGACATTGGAAGACCATGCAAGGCTTGGGTTTCGCAGCGGTACGTGTCGACGCAGGATTTTTATCTTCCAAAATGAAGTCCCAATCAACATGGGAGTCGTCAAAATTGACGAAATCGTCTCCGAACTTGTACATAGTTCACGCTGCGTGACTCCACGGCAGGCAGATGTAAACAAACTTTGGCCTTTAGATGCATGCGCAGACAATAATCAGAATGCATTCTGGGAGAATTAAGTTTCTGCTTACGATAATTTTATGCACGTAACTGTTAACACCTCCCGCGGCACGCGTGATAATCCGGGATTATCCCCATCAGTAAAATCAACAGAAAGCCAATCGAAACCCGGACTATAACAAAAGAAAACTGGTGGTGTTTCTTGACCGTTTTTTGTGGAGGGACCGTGGATGGGACACCTTATGACACCACATATTGTACCTCATTAATTATGTGCATATCTAATTTTGAGCGAGCCAATAGAGCCAGAGGTCTGATTTTTGGTATGTAGGGATAACTTAGCAATACAATTTTTTTGACAAAATGTCAAGTGATCTCAATGACCTTTGACCTCAAATATACATATTTGTGCATAACTCAGTAACCACAAGTGCTACACTCTTCATATTTGGTATGATGGGACACCTTATGACGCCACATATTGTACCTCATTAATTATGCACATATGTAATTTTGAGTGAGCCAATAGAGCTAGAGGTCTGATTTTTGGTATATAGGGATAACTTAGCAATACAATTTTTTTGACAAAATGTCACGTGACCTTGGTGACCTTTGACCTCAAATATACATATTTGTCCATAACTCAGTAACCACAAGTGCTACACCCTTCATATATGGTATGATGGGACACCTTATGACGCCACATATTGTACCTCATTAATTATGTGCATATCTAATTTTGAGCGAGCCAATAGAGCTAGAGGTCTGATTTTTGGTATATAGGGATAACTTAGCAATACAATTTTTTGACAAAATGTCATGTGACCTCGGTGACCTTTGACCTCAAATATACATATTTGTCCATAACTTAGGAGCCACAAGTGCTACACCCTTCATATTTGGTATGATGGGACACCTTATGACGCCACATATTGTACCTCATTCATTATGTGCATATCTAATTTTGAGCAAGCCAATAGAGGTAAATGTATGATTTTTAGTATATAGGGATAGACTATAGGATAGAAATTTTTTGACAAAATGTCATGTGACCTCGATAACCTTTTACCTAAAATACACGATTATGTCAATAAATAAGTAACCACAAGTGCTATGTCCTTTATATTTAGTAGGATGGGAGACCTTATGACAACACATGCTTTACCTCGTTAATTATGCCCATATATAATTGTGGGCAAGCCAATAGAGCTAGAGGTCTGAATTTTGGCATATATGGATTAATTAGCAATACAATGTTTTTTTTTCAAAATGTCACGTGACCTTGATGACCTTTGACCTTGAATATGCATATATATGCATAACTCAGTAATCACAAGTTCTTTACGCTTCAATTTTGATAGGATAATAGACCTTAAGATGTCACATCTTGTACCTCATTTGTTATGCACATATGTTTCTTGGCTGGCCAATACAGCTAGAGGTTTGATCTTTTTTCCCGATTTAGAACCATAACTTAGACTGCCTCTTGTTTCAAATTGGGAACAATGACATAGACCTATGTGTCCATAGATCTGAACATATACACTTTAGTGATACTTCTTAATGACCTCATTTCCCTGCCCCCTCAAGACTAATACTCCTATTGAAAGTGGGGACTATGTCATTGTCAATGACTTGTTATAATAATGTTATATTTTCTCACTAAATACGTGACATTTCTCATTACACGTACAGAATAAATGGGCATGACTGCCTGGCTTACTTCACCAAAGACAGAAAGTTTGGATTCCTGAGTATCAAACCAAAGCAAGAAGGACAATTATTCAACTCGGCAACACCACAAAAGGAATGCTCGATCGTGCCAGCTGCAGGAAGTTTGGAAGAACTCTTGACAAACGACTACGGAACTGTCCGGTACACCCACTGCTCATCGGATCCCAGGCTTCATGTCCAATTGTTTGACTCCTTTCTGAACATTGTCAGGGAATTTGAAGCTGAGCATGAACCCAGCAGTGAACTCAACAGGAACAATGTAAACAAATCTGAGTCAGGGAATCAGTTATGCAACGATTGTCATGACAGCAGTGTTGAACTTAGAGATAATGATGTAAGGGAAATGCACCTGGAAGTTTCAAACAAAGTGTCGCGTATATGTCAACAAATTTCACAGACCAATCAGCATGAAGACAGAACAGAATTTCCATTGGAATACAGTATTATTTTATCCCATGATGCAGTGGGATTTCTTTCTTCATTAACAGCTCGTTTGTATCTATTTGAGAAGCAGGAATGGAAACCCATCATCTTCAGGAAAGAAGTTTTGAGGAGTTTTTTATGTTCAGGTAAGTCGTGACATATCCATTCAGAAATATTTGATGCAAAATTCCAGATCTCTTGGTGGAAACTTTCAAATCGTCATTTTGTGGTTTGTTAACATGCAGCTTTCTATTTTAGGTCACTGGCTGGTGTATTTGAATTCAGAAAATAACCTCTGTGCCTTCAATTTGACCAATGGTTGCCTCAGAAAATGCGAGTCTGCCATTTCATTGGCCAACAAGATGGATGACATCATCATCGCAGCTTCTGCAACGCAGTGTTACTTTGTAATATTTGACATCAACAGTACTGGAGCAGGACTCTCCCTGGAAGTAGAGTTTACAGGTAAGGCTGTTTGCAATGTAAGAGATTACAGTGCTGCTCACATCCAGAACCAATACATGTACTGTGTTTCAAGATTAAAAAACATGTCTACAATCTTCAAATGTCATTGAATAAAAAGGAAAGAGTTTACTTCAATCAAAGATGAATCATGAAACACTGAAAGTATTATTGTCTCAATAACTTTTGTCTCATGATAAATATAAGTATACAGTACAGAAAAAACCTATGAACCCAAGTGACCTTTGACCTCTATCATTATTGCAGAGACTATGCATGTTACTAAACGGGGAGTGTGTCTGCCATTTTTGTCCAAGTCAGCTAACCACAGAGAGGTCAGATCTTCCCTGATTGGCCAGCTAGTAATTGTACAAGCAACTAGCTTTCCCTCATCGACCTCTGGGGAGGGGAACAGCATGTATCATGTTATCGTCCCAGGTGAGTCACTCAATGACAGTTTCGACAGCTTCCTCCTGAACTTCAGTGCCAGTAAATTTGTATCACTCAAGTCACAAAACTTGTCCTATCACATCAGAGATACTTTCACATCTTGCCACAGAACTATTAAGGTAGTATGCACTTCAAAAATGAAAGACTTAAACTTTTGCTCTAACTTTCCTCAAGAAATCTTTCAATCATTCTCTTTCAAAATGAAGAATAAAAATAGGGGTCACCATGCAAATTTTGGTACTAGAGAAACAAATTACCCAAGATTTACTGATATTAGAAATTCAAAATGGCCGCCATCCCTGTGTAAACTCTATGGAGAAAAATAAAAGTTTTCGAATTTGAAAAAACTAAGCTGGTGAAAAGTTTTCTTTCACCAAGAGCTTTACAATGAACCCCCACATGTGGTATTAAAAACAGAATTGTAAAAGTTTGAGAGTCCGAATGTCTGTCCCCGAGGTGCGTTCTACCTTAAGTTAGTTCAGCAGCAGGTTGATGTTTCAGAATGATGTTGTATCCATAGCAAATTTTGCCAATACTGTCACTTATAAATTTGCAAGTTAGATATACTGGTGAACAATGTCTGAGTTTTGTATCCCCAAAGAGCAGTCAAAGGTGACAACATTTTTTCATCTAGATCATTTTGCTGTCCTATCTAAATAAGTCTTCAAAGATTGCAAGGGGATGGCAAGTGGTGATTATTAAAAGCAAAAATCATAATTTTGGTGTTCAACTTTCAGAGGGAAAATTAAAACAACTTGTTTAGTTCAGATGTGCTCATACTTTTCAATTGAGAATGCATAAATTTAGCGATTGTAGAGGAAGAATAATATTTTGACTTTGACATCCTAGTTGATAATATCTCAAATGCTGTAATAAGTACTATGATTTTCAACACAATGCCTTTGCAACCCTCGTGCTTTTGGCATCGTCACAGAGTTAGTTTCTTTTGATAATAATACATGTGCAGTCTTTGGGTTTACATGTCATTTTCAAAATTTTCTAAATTTGATGTTATACAGAGGTGAACAATTAGGCACTCTCTTTTAACTTTTTATCACAAATGTCATTGTTCAGTAGATTAAATTACAATAAAATGGATGCCTTATGGATGCATCAAACTGCTGTCAGCAACTACACAAATGGGCCTTCTTTCACATTAGTTACATTTGAATTTTACATGTGGAATCAATGGAAATACCCTGTCAACACAGTATCAGAACTTGCGCTGAACACTACAGGGACACTGTAGAAGGGATGCTAAAGGGCTGTATGTTTTGCTAAAATGATCAGAATATTCCGGTCTTATCCCTTCAGGTCTTGGTATTTACAGAAGTTTTCAAGCTGAGGAAGGTCTGACACTGCCACAGTTCTGCAGCCTCCATTCACAGGATCTACGCCAATTACAACGTCTTGCCACTTTTCAGTAATTTCTCTGACTAGAAACACAAAGACCTTTGAAATTCATTTGGATCATTTTAACTCTTACGTAAACATCATTGAACTGATTTCTGAATTTCATTGGTGGTTAAAGTTTATCCAGTTCAGACTACAGTACTCATACAATTTGTGAATGGAATAACCGGGTCATTTCAAAGCTGATATTCTCTTGGTGTCCTGCTATGAGAGTCTCATGTATGTACAATGTCCTGGATGGGTATACTGCCCTCGGTGCTACTTGTTACAAAAAGCTAAGGTTGATCAGAAATATTCAAAGAGAGGCCATATTCATATATAGCTGGACATTAAGGTCTGTCTTAGACTGTTAAAACTAAACTCTTATGATTTTTATGGTGATTTTAGAGAACAGTGTTGAAATGTGAATCTGAATTCATTTCATGTGTTTTGTATGTCAGGATATGTGTCATTATGATTATTATATTTTTATCTCAAAAAAGAAAAATTTACCAAAAACATGAGTATACATAATAACTCAGAGTATTTTTAGCATGTACATGAGGAAAATGAGCAAATGACCATACCATTTACTTTGGATTATATTTCTTCTCAGTGACAATTGTTCACTTCAAAAACTGGTATTTTTAAATAAATAAGGATAATGAAAAAAGGGCAAGTCCTATATCCTCTGACATTCTACTTTTTGAGTGATTGTCTTCATATAAAGTGAGTTGCTTATGGGATTCACACTGTTGTTCAGATTTTTTTATTTATTCACTTACAGCTGGTGTTTTTATATTGTCCAGTGGTAAGGCTAGCTGATTATGAATAATTAAGATAAGCAAAGATTAGACAAGTCAATTGCATGTGTGTAATTGGTTTGGAGGGAAAATATAAGTATCTTATTACCATATCTTTGGATAGGGCATAGTGGTAGAATATCAACAACTTGTTAGAAATCTTTCAGTTGACATGTGTGCCATATCCCTGGTAGGGTGTTATTATCAATTATCAGTTCATGGTAACCGCATTGTTAAAGTGTCTCTGGTACATTCAGAAATGACTAGAATGCAGAACTACTATGGATAGATCTACCTTGAAAGTGAAAGGAATTGTGTTATGTTTTGAATGAGTTTGGGTTGAACTACAGAGTGTTATGCTGAGTGAAACACATGGTAGACTGACAGCAGTATGCATTTGCAGAAACTGTAGAATGACAATTATTACATGCCTCATGTATTGAATGTCGCACGCTCCATGGGATTCAAGGGTAACTAGTCGACAATATTGTGGGCTGCATAGTCATCATGATTGAAAGTGAACCAGAACTATTTTCAACTTGTCAACGTCAGGATGCATAAAAATTTGACAAACCGCATAACAATGATTTAAACATATCAGTGCGGATTTGATGAGGAAAATTCTTTTTTTCTACACATTTTCGTCAAAAATGGAAATAAAGCATATGATTGTCATTTTTATGTGAACCCAAACATTTGGAGAGACAACTATGTATTTAAAGAGAGACATGTGATAAAAACAGTCCAAACAAGGGACTATGTACTGTCAAGGCAGGTGAACATTTAACTTCCTAGCATTGGGCAAATGGTCACCTACCCTGGGACACAGTCCCATGTTTGGGCTATAATATATAGTGTTGACAGTAGAATGTCATCAAAGGCCGTCATGAACAACAATAGGACGCGTCTTCTTTATTGTAGTAATCAGACATCGTCGATCGTTTCCTGATGGAAGCTTTCTTGAGACATGAATACAAACATGCCCCCTAAGATAATGCTGAATTGTACTACAGCTTGGCGTTGACCCTGTATTCTTCAGATGACTAAGATTTGTGCTTTGTCTGACAGTAGCTTGTGATTGGCGTGACAGTTTCTGGAACGACAACTGGTGTACTGCACCTAGATCGATACTTAGTGAAATTATTGCCACATTATGCTATACTTGATCCTACAAGAGCGCCACTGTTCTGAGAATAACTCGTTTGGTGGAAGTACGAACAAGTCTATGCATAACGTCATTATTGAATGACTTACGTAGCATGCTAACAGAGTTGCACATACCCAGAGGTATACAACTAACTAAGACTGTAGGGACTTTACACATGATGAAAATAGCTCCTGTTGGGGAAAAAACAACCGTTCTGGCGATAATATCGACTTCAATTTGATTTGACTGGTACGTTGAATTTATGTACATGCATGGCAGCACGTGAGCAAGTGTTATGATATTTTTTACCAGAATAGTGTTAGCATTTATATGGAAATAGACACTTGGATGGAATACCCATTAGCAAAGTTCTTAGTACATTGATTATACCACGTTAAACTTAGCCAAGTGTCTAAAATAGACTCCAGCAGCAATAACCTGTAACTGTTTTATTAGTAATCATAAATCACTATTTGAATGGAGTCAATTTGTAACCATAGTGTCAAGTGGTTCAATCTGTACCATAAAGGCATGATCATTATCAAATTCAACACGTTTGGCCTACTTTTTGTTTAATAGAGCACCAAGAGTGTACCCAATGACTAACAGGCCATGTTCACATGGATGATTTGGAGATAAATCTGACAACAAAAAGTTGCTTTATATATAATGAAAGTGAAAATAAATCGTGCAAACAACGCTTGTGCTTTGTGATTCATAATGACTTAACACAATAAGCTATTGACCTCAAGAGACCCTACCTACTTAATAATGTGTTTGGTAAATCCCTGAGTGTTATTTTTATTTATTGTACAGTTTTATAAGTCATGCTTTTCAGACTGGGCTACAGATACCCACATCAAGCATTCTTCACTCAGCTAGTGGCCCATGTGATGGAAACACATTGAAAAGCAGGAAACAGAATGTCAACCTTCAGCAGTAACCGTGTAGGTAATACACATCATCTACAAGCGACAGTCAGTGAAGCAGAATACGGACCGGGTTTGACCAATTCTTCATCCATTCCAAACCAGCACATGGATACACATAGGTAAAGAGCTGTATTACTGTATTTAATAGGAATTGTATTGTTTCACTTTTGATTTTTAGCTCTCATTTGCTATAGGAATACATTGGAGCCATCAGGATCAGTCAGTGTATGTCTGTGTATTTCTATGTTCATCCATGTCAAAACCTTGATTATAGCTGTACAGATCACAATATAGCCTTCAATGTTTGTCTAAATTTGTTTATTTACATTATCGCAAATTATGACAAAATCCGTGTTTATCTAAATTTCAAGGGTCACTTCTGTAACTTTTGGTCTAAATATCATTTTTTTAAAGCATTTGATATGATAAATTGTATTTGGTGTCAAATTTGATAAAATTTTCATTATAGATAAATTCTGAAGATGGTTTTATCACCTTTAAAGTATTCTATAGTTTTAGCAGCACAAAGTTGTTCCAAGGTTTTAGATAGTTTGGTTTATTTACTTTTCCTGCCATTTTTGGAAGTATTGGGATCTGATAATGAAACTGATACTTAGAGCATCAGCATTTGTTAATCATGAATTTTAAAAGTGATTCTATTCTGACACCAACTTCTCTGAATTTCAAAAATGAATAAGTTAGAGAAAGCAAGCCCCACAAGTTGTTAGTTCATGCCACACTTGAATTTTATAACCAAAAAGATTATTAGAAGAAACATAGGCAACTCGCATATACATTTTGATCCACAATTTCACATTGTTCGTAGTATTGGATGATACAATCACATGACAGAAATGGTAGAGTTATAAAAGTTTCCTATCTGAACCAGCTTGATTGACTTTAGAATTGCCATGACGAGTAAGTAAATATGCAAATTATATGTTTATTAACCACCAACCTTTAAATTTAAACCATTGAAGATGCTGTGTAGAATTTAGCCATGTAACTTAATATGTAATATAGCCGAAGTTTTGCTCACTTTTGGTCAAAACATCTCAGAAATTTGTCATTTTATTAAATGACAGCAAAATTTGAAAAGTCGCTGCATGCCAAACACACATAAGTGCTGTGTAATGGGAACATGTGTTGTACTGATGCTATTCCCTTCCGTTAGATTTTAGAAGATGTAGGAGCATGTATTCATTTGAATTATTCTAATGTACAATATTCAGCAAGAGACGTTATTGGAGATACGCTGTGTTGTCAAGGATACAAGGAGTAGCTTGCCATTATCTGTCTGTCATTCAGCCGCTTAACAAAACCTCAAAGCACTGAGGGTGGTCTATGGTTGCTTTCTATAAGCAATAAGACCTTCAGGAGTGATCTCATCTTATTTATCAAGTAGTGGCAACATTTGATATTTTGTCTTCTATAGCAACAGCTAAAATTTAATTGCTCTGAAACATGTTTCAGATATGGCCACCAACTTGAGTCTTTATAGGCCACCAACTTGAGTCTTTATATTGATTATTGTAAAAACAGCAACATGTGCATGATTTTAAAATGTGTTTGTCATTCCTTATGATAAATTACTTATAAATAGTTGTGTTGATATTTGCTTCCTACATTTTCAGTGATGACTTCATTACCTTTCACTCCACTTGTGACAAAAGCACTGTTAGACCTCTCTGAAATTTCTCATTTTTGAAAGAAAAATCTCTTAAAATGTTTCTCTGTCTTTAACATTTGGTTTGTTGTTTGTAGGTTGCTGTATTTGATCACCACATATTAAATATGGTTTGCAGAAATTACCAGCGTTGTATTTCAAGGAATATTTCATCATTTATGGCACAGATGTCTCATTGCTTTCAAAACTTAGTAAACTATTGTTATGAAATTAATCTTTGTGCATGGTGGTCACCAAGATCAAATATAAATTAGAAAAAAAGAACAATGCAGCTAATCCCTGGTAAAACAAAGTGGAAAAATAAGCGAATCTCTGGTAAAACAAAGCGTCTTACTGTGAAATTCATCAAGAGGCTATAAAATGACAAAAGGTGTAAAATATTTTGCAAGATCGATATTTGGCAAGTGATTGTATTTTTATGTTTGAATCATGAGAAAAGTAAACAAGTATGCTGCATGTGCAGTCTTCCCAGCAATTCTTTGACATAGGAATATTTCACTAAGGTTCTAAACTTAGGCCAGAGTAATCAAATTCTTTATTTGCGTGCAATCAAATTATGAAAGGTAAGCTGATGAGCATTTCACAAACACACACAAAATATTATTATACACAAATGTTTTACACAAATGGTGAGTGCCCATTCAAGAATCAAAGCAGAAACTTCTTTTTTATTTCCATAATTTACATTACATTGTGACATATTTCTGTAGACATTTTATTGTACAGTTGATAACAATTTTAAACACAAATTTTAAAGTTCTATTTAAATATACACTGTGATTTTGTTAATGAAAACCTCCAAAAACCTATGTACTGGGGTTGGGTTAGGTGGGGTGGAACATCTTATTACTTCATCCTTGTTAAAAGAACAATTGTTCAATAAAAATGCCATGTAAATGATTGACCCTGAATATTTATCTCATATCTGGAACCAATTAATCAACACCTGTCTCACACAATAGCATTCCATGTATGTACCATTGGATGTCTGTGTTTTTGTCTTTGGAAGGCACAGAGACTTGCATTTTGTTGCCTTTTGTTTATAGCACTTTTGAAGTCTTACAGTTTTCTCATTTCATATTCTGATGAAACAGAACTTTCAAAAGTACTAACTCAATGTAGTATAGTGTTTTATATAATTGTGCAAGTAAGGAAAATTTAAATTGTCAAGTTACACAGAAGAAAACTTTACAGTCAAATTTCATAGCAAGATCGAAGATTGAAGACATTCAATATTTCGTTTTCCAATGTGAGTGATGAATAACAATTATAGCCAAGTCAAAGTAAGAATAAGTTTTATCTTCCTGAAATGATAGTGTACATAACCTCTTTGGTTTTCTGAAGTTTTGCTTTCTAGGAAAAACACAGGAAATCTTTGTCACAGAGTTTCCCTCTGAGGTAATGATTCCATGAAAGAGCAAAATTCTGATGTTCTGGTTTATTCTTATCAGTTAGCAGTCAAAAAAGTTTCATTTGTTACAGGTAGAATTGAATGCAAACACAAATATCTGCAGTTTTCACACGCTACCATTTTAGGCTGGATATTTCATTACAGTCAGCTGTTAGAAATGTAATCTGCATGTGCAAATATGGTACACTGTGACATCATAGTGTACTTGCCTAACTTTGTTCACTGGATCATAATCTCAGTCTACAGATGGGTATATAGACCCCTACATGTGGAAAAGACTTTTTATGTAAAGCTTCTATTTCAAAATCTATCAGAAAAGCAAGACCCAATAACTTTCAACAGTGATACTGTACTTCTTGATTGCTGAAATAAAAATATTCAACCATCATGCCATGAAGGGTGATTTCATAAAACTTTGCTGTATAAAGGCGTTATTTGTGACAACACTTGCACGCTTATTCAACTTGTAATGTGTAAAAGAGATGTGGTTCACAATTTTGTCATATTGTTAGAAAATCAGCAACTTTAGTCACTCATTATCAGGTAGGACATTTAGTTTATATCATAGTTGCGCAACACATCAGACTATTTAGTTTTTCTTCTGACTACCACAGATGTGAATTTAATCTTATTGATAATGCTTGTCATTATGTTCACAAAGGAATGTTATGAAGAGCTATGTGTAATTTCTTATCCCTGGCAGTAGTCTCCAATGGTAATCTGTTTTCAGTGTCTATAGGTAATTTACTTTTCCATGTTTCTAATGCATGTTAAATGTTTCTCTCACTATCAACCAACATCTTGGGATTGGAAGGAAAGGTACAGAAGATGGATATACTGGCAAATCCCAATGGAATCCGGCAGTTTCCTATTTCTTCAAATTTCTGGTCAGTGCATTGGCTTTGTCAGCATTTGTTCTCGTGGTCCTCGTGATCATAAAAGATCCCCAGATATTTGGTAGGTGTCCTATTTTTCCACCACTCTCAAAAAACATGCTTTCAGAGCACATGATTTCATATTAGTGAGTTGCTGGCAAAGTATAACCCAATCCTGTAGTGTTCTTTGTCCATCAAAGGCTTTCATCCCTTCCGCGACATGGTATCTACCTATGGTTAGTCTATTGTTATATGTTTCAAATCAGTGATTTTGTCCAAAGCTGTTCATATTAAGGCAGTATGCGCCTCGAAAGTGAAAGACTTGAACTTTTGCTCAATCTTTCCTCAGTGAAACTTTCAACCATTCTCTTACCAAATAAATAATAAATATTGGGGCGTCACTGTGCAATTTAGTTTGGAAGTAATGAAACAAATTACCCAACATGTTGCCATATTTCAAAAAAAAAAATGGCCTCTATTCTTGTGTTAAATATGGGAGAAAATTAAATTTTGGAATTTCGAAAAACTAAGATGGTGAAACTTTTATTTTCTCTCCAAGAGCTTTAAAATGAACCCCCACAAGTGGCAAATCTGAAAAGAAATGTAGAAATTTGAGTCCAACTATATCTGTCCCCGAGGCACGTTCTACCTTAAGTCAGCTTTAACCAACATTATAGTTTGTCTTCCTATGTGTAATATTTAAAACAGCCTTGATTCTGTAAATTCATGTCTGTGCATGTTGATCTAAAGTTGCAAAAAGTGCCCCTTGGCTCAGTGTCCCTGGCTATTAGTATGTGCAAATTAAATTAATGTCACGCAAATTGACATTCTCATAGAAAATTATAACCCAAAGAAGGGAGGTAGAACCTTTCTTTACCGCCTATAACTCTTCTTTATCTGTTCAGAATTATGTGATTTTCAACATTCTCAGGCAAAAATGATAACTTTTGTGTAAGTTTTCACTTTATGACGAATTTCAGGTGCTGGTCCCAATCCCCAGACAGGAGACAGAACAACTTCCATGCCTGGTCCAACGACAGAGCAACTCCAATACCAGATAACTCAGCTTGAAAATGCAAACCAGGCATTACTGGACAGGGTAAATTGCTAGATACACTACTCTATTCCTTAATGTAGCCAATATTCACTGAAAAACACCTATTTGCTTGTCATCAGCTAATAAATGATAGAAGGATGATCATTGGCACGATATTGTATTTTTTGTACATTTTAAGATGAGATAAATTTGATTTGAAACATTTAAGAAAATCGGATTTAGGAATTGGCTGTTATGCTTTTTCTGTTCCCCAACTGGTGCCTTTAATTCGCTGTCAATTGTGCTTATTCCCAGACTTGCTGGCATGAATCAGTTTCCAGTACATCAAAGACATGTCGGGATAGACAGACAATCAGTATTAGTAAACAAAGTAATTACAGAATATAGTACCTTTTATAGTAAACTATTTGCATTCCAGGTCGTACTGTCTTAGCCAAGGATTGATGTAGATTTCAACTTAAAGTATTGGTGAACCATGACAGGGCTTGAACCCTAAGAGATATAGCAATGTAATATTTGTTTAGCAATTTAAAAGGCTATTTCACAAGTTATCATGATAACAGGCAAATGCGTAATTATTGATAATATGTGTGTTTAATTCAGGATCATCCAATACAACTTTGCTTCACTAAAAATGCAATCAGACTTCAACATTGTTGAGTCAGAAAAGTTATTTGATATTGTCTTGTCACTGCTACAGTTCCTTGAGATGGAGCGGCTCCTTGGCCTGGACACAGAAAATGCCACGGTCAGCTTGAGAGTAGCAAACAACACATTGAAGGTATGAAAGTTTTGCAAGATTAGTCAATGTGTTTTGCGCAGCCATATTACAGTATAAAGTCTTTGAAAATGTACTCGGTGTAGCCATAATGTTGTTTACCTCCCAAGAAAAAACTATAAAATGTACGTAATGATGATGTGTTTTCAGCAATAAGCAATTTAGACTTGCCATGGTGTCAGAAAGAGTAAATCATATTTCAAGCAGAGATTTTTTCAACTTATCAGTCATTTCTGATATTGCATCACCATACATGTATTTAGTTAAGTCCTACTTTTTGATAGGATGTTAATTGAAAAATTTTCCTTAAGAAGTCATGTCCAGGTTGACTTTATGAGAGGAACTTTATCAATTCTCCATTACAATTAATATGTGACTCCAATCTTAGAATTAAAGGGAGGGGGGTCCCATATGTGACTGTGTAATTTTCTTGTTGATAAACAATGCCTCTTCCCAGAAATCAGTGACGAATGTCGAGCAATGAGATAAGGATTTTATGCATGTTCATAGTTCACCAGTTTTGTCAATCACTGGAAGGCTTCCTTCGCGTACTTGAAGCTGCTTCAATCATGGTCATGACCAGTTTCAGTACAGCTGCAAATTTTTGATTTTCACAACCGGGTATATTTGGACATGTTGTGAATAACAACAGACCCGTTGTGCATAGCAACAGACCCATCGTGTTAATTAGTCCTTATACATATAGCTGCCGAAGGGACGACTGCCTCCCTTTAAGATAAAAAAAATTGTATTTTGTAAAGAGATCCTTTTAAAGAAACTCAATCTTTTCCAAGGATACATCAGTGTATGACTCAATTGTCTGTCAGGAAGAACTTAAACTCTTGTTTATAGAAAAAAATGTACAGATGTGAAATACGCGGTGAATGAAATGTCACGTCATTACACATGATTGAAAATATTGCCATATTATGTCTTTCTCTTGGGAAAAAGTATTGAAAGTGACAATTCTAGAGATTTATTATTCAAAATCATGGTTGTTAATTCTGTATAATTAGTATATAGTCAAACGATAACCATTTCAAATTGTTCCAGTAGCATTTTCAATCTTACTGTTTTTCAGCGGTGAAAATTGGGGAATAGATGACAGTGGCTATTGAATACCTTTATGTACTGTAATCTTGCAGATCAACAGATTGGAAGTCCGGATAAACAACTTCCACACAGAATTCACAACAATGCTGATGACCATGAACCAATCCATTTATGATGAATTAGATGTGATCAGTAAAATGCCGGGACCAAGAGGTTACAACGGATCACAGGGAGAAAAGGGTGACCCCGGAAGAGATGGAGCTGGAAATCTGACTCTCTGTGTACATCAACGATATCAAGGTGGTGGTGGTTTTGGGTCAACAACAACAACTGCCTGGATTGGATCAGAGGTATGTATGTGCTAGGGCATTTCATCATTGGTCAGGCAAATATGAAAATTTTCCTGTGCCATTAAAGAGAAAAACTGAGCTGAGAAGCCACGGCAGTAATTTAACATACAGTGTTTCCAGTCTGATCATAGTCACATGGTTATCAACTCAAGTGTGTTCTTTCTCTAGAAAATTTTGCGCCATATTTTACATATTATATTAATTGGTCTAAGGAAATTTCAAGAAGTTGAACAAATTGATGACAAGAATTAAAAGTTAGAGGGAATATTTGTAATTTACTTTTTGAAGTTTTCTTTAACTTTTGTCTGTGTGTTGCAGCACAGGAACAAATTTTGGATTTCATGTTACACATTATGACAATGTAGCTATTTCTTTATACAAACTTTGCCCAGCAGAAATTGAAAGAGTCATCGCTTGCTTAATAACATTTTATTTTGGTGACAAATGAATTGTCAGATGATTGAAGTTTTTGTAAGATGATCATGAACCAGGTCACAGACCGCAATATGAATTAGTAATAAATAATATATCAGAATAATAGGTGTCAGTAAGTTTGTTGTTGTTGTTGTTGTTGTTTGAAACAGACGGAGGTTGCTACTGGAGTGTCATGTTCCACAGATGGAGGAGACACAGAAACACTGGAGATAAGAGACGGTGGTGGATATAATCAGTATCGCTGTGCCTGTAGTGGAGGATCAGGACCTGGAACCAGATTTTGTTACATGGATATTTGGCGTTGTCCAGTCAACATATAGTTCAGTCAATGTCCAGTCATTGCATATAATCTTTCCAGATTATGATTAGCAATAACACATATCATACTGTGAGATGCAATTCACCTCCTTTTTTGGACAAAACTGCTAACATTTCACTTCAACCAAATTTTCAACATTAATCTAGGCCATCGTTTACATAACAGAGACACATACACACACACGTGTGTGTATGCATGTTTATATATATACACACACATCTGTGTATATGAATTAGAATAGGAACTTTAGTTTGTAACATGGCAGTAATAGTAATAGTAATGTAAATGCTTTATCCTTTAATGATATTAGGCATTTGATGCTTCGTTTTGAAAAGACTGCCACCTTTTTAGCAAAATTCATTGAAGATCTCTATAAAAAATTAAAAAAAAAAGGATGACAGTTTTAGCACAATGCATATGTAGCACTTGAACAATTCCTAGAAATGGTGACTTCGAGAATCACGACATAGTATTCAAGAGCCTCTGTGATCTCTGTTTTGGAACCTGAACAGTTTGGAAATCCCTTGGAAATGCAGAGCATAATAAAAGTGTTTGGTAATTGATACACAGCTACCACCAAAACTTTGTCAGCTTGTTCAGTGTGGGTGTTGTTTAAGCCTGATTTTTCAAAAGAAAGCAAAACTAGTGTACTGCAGTGTCCAAAGTGGGCAATAGCCTGAACTGAAAGTTTTTTCTATGTTGTTTGTTGGCGCTCTGGATCAGACTTTAATAGCAGAGTGCACAGGGTGCTCTCAAGTGGTGGCTCTTTCATTCTTAGTATGGCCTAGCCCCTTCTTTTCAATCCACACCACAAACATTTGTCCTTTAGTCATTGATGAAAACAACTATTTAACAATTATGTATATTTTCGTTGCTTTTCTTTGATAAATTGTGTTGTTTTGGAAATGGAATAATTTCAGGAACAGATAAACAAATGAATCAATAGCCTTTACCATCATAGTGTGAGCTGATTTTGAACATTCCACTCCATCTGTAATGTATCTATACACACTCTGCTGCCTCTAAGTATTCAGAGCTGGAATTTCCATACTCTTATTGTGGTTGCCTTTTAAATGTAATAATGTGTGCCTTCTTGATTTATTGCCATGTTGGATACAACAGACAGGTGATGTTCTAGTATGGAGGCGCTTACACTGGAGTGACTGTGATGGTGCAATTAGCAACAGAACCTCTGGAAAACCACATAGGCATACTTGCAGTAATGCTACCTGTTAGTGTTTTGTTATCATAGATTGCCGTAACACAAGCTGTCAGTGTTCTCCAAAAAATGCATTATCATAACTGCATATACCAATGATGTCAGTACAAGAGAGCCACCAGCCTTGGTCACCTGCACACAATCATAATATCTTCAAAGTTTCCTGGCACACAGCATATACCAGTAATGGGTGCTTATATGTGTTTCAAAGACGTCAATGGCAGTTGCTTCTCTTTCTTTAGTGGTTGAAAGGAATCATGAGCTTTCAGAATTTGAACATTTGACATTCAAGGAAAAATAACAAATGGCACCCTAAAGCATTGGAGTCATGGTACATACACACATATCTTCAATAAAAAGTCAATACTCCACTTGTCTTTGGATAAAAATGCTACTTTTATTGTGGATAGCAGACATCTTCTCAGTATACACTTCTGTTAACTTTACAGTAACACATTGAGGATTATATACACAAGGTACCTACTGATTACTGGAAAATTGTTCTGTTTATAAAATACAAAAGGTATGCCGTCTTGTTTCATTAAAAAAAATCAATTCCAAATAATCACCTTTGGTTACTGTCATTTACAAATTGAAAGATAAACTCTGAGAACTACGGCTTTGCACATCAGTGGTTCAATCACTATTTCTACAGAACATTCCCATTGACGAAATTGTGTCATGATTTGAATTTTGAGAATTTTGAGATTGGTAAGAAAACAGTACAAGAATTCTTACAATCCATTTCTTTTACAATATTTATTCCCTTGCCAGTATCCATACTTCCATGATTTAAAACAATTTATTCCTTTCTGATACTATATACCATCCAATCATTTTTATATGTACATGAAACTAAACTTACTACACAATTGTTTCCACATGATGAGAAAGTTCATTTAGATATGGAAAGTTGCTTCAGCTACAGCAATAGAAAGTTTTTCACACAGCTGCGAAAATCATGTATGCCTGTGAAATTAGGACAAACGGTTGTTATGGAAGTGCTTTCTGGATTGAAATAAGTCATGGTTGAGTGTTCAGAGATGAAATGGAAGCACTCTTTGGATAAAGTCATGGCTAAGCGTGGAAATAACATCTCAACAAGGTGTTTGAAAACAACAAATCAAGATGACAATATATGAATTGAACATCCCCATGAACACAAGGCATGTAGAATTAACATTTCTCACTCTATCTATCTATGCTTCATGAGTTTAAAGCTCAAGCTCTATCCTTTGGCCACAGCCCTCAACGTCGATTCAATTTGAAAATAGGAATAATTTTAATTGTTCATATAGTTTAGCTGAGTTGATTGAAAAAGTAAATGTGGGTAAGTGGACCTTTTTTGAGTCAAAAAAATGAAAGACGTTTATTAATTCAGAGACTTTTTTGGTTTGCTGTGTATTCTTTGAATTTGACACAAAAATGAAATCAAGTATGATGAATATTGCAAAACTTTGGTTGCTATGGTGATTAAGGAACTTTCCTTTATAATTCCTTCTTCCATAAGACAGGTTAATTTAATGATGTAAATGTTTAAACTTTAATAAACTGGCAAATGGTAGAGCCTTGGATGAAAAAAAGCTGCCAAAGAATTGACGTGTTAGTAAAAATGCTTTTTCAAAAACTCTGCATTAGTTGTGACCGTTTGAATACAAGATATACTAAAATGTTACCTGGAGAATAAATGTAACACAGGTGAGGATATGATACTTGTGTGACCTTAATGTTGGACAATGAATCTACATGCAATGATTACAAACAACATCCTACAATGTGAATTTGGTCAGACAGCAGTCGCTCACCATCTTGACTCTTCCAGAGTCCAATCATTGGCTCACAGTGCAGCAGTCTCCTTCTGTCTGTACACCCTCACCCTCAGCATTTAAGTTTGATGCATTCTGTAGCTCAGAGAGCCATAGCCAGCAATGTTCCTCTACTCAGTGCCCGAGAGCTGTGCTATGCTAGGCCACTGAGAGCACAACAGTGTACGGCAGGGATTTGAGATGGGATGTGAGTGAGATACCGTGAAAGAGTCCATTGGTTACATTGTCAGCTGGTGACTGTTCAAAACTCCATCTTCGTTTGCTGCAGGCAATGCAGCAAATCTCTTCTACCGGTAGTACTTCATAAATACAGCTAATCAATCTCTACATCAACTTCATCTACTGTTTCATCTAGCTTTTCACAATTTACTGGTACTGGTGGGTTATCAAGGAAACCGTTGATCGGCTGCTTTTCCCTAATGCTAAATCTGATCGGCTCACCAGACCTAGAAGTTTCTATATCAGCACCACACTGCTTTACTATTGATAAATATTGCAGTCAATACTTCTACTAAAAGTGTGTCTATTTACCAGTGACTCTAATGTATATCCTTATCATATCTACGGTATGAGAAAACTCAGTAGAAGTATTAGAAATATTTTTGTTTTAAAATGAGAGTGAAATATGGCAACAGTATGGCTGTGTTATCCGACGCGGATAAAATGAAATATGCATAGAGTAAATGTATATATCGGTCAATACCATACCAAAGTTAAAAAAATTTCTTTCTGGTTTGCAAGAACAGCAATATATATACAAAAATATGGGACAAACAGATACTATTTACATTGTAAGTATTAAAAAATTTAAAGTACAGAATGAAACACCTTATGATTGAAAGTCTAAAATTGGATCATCAGCTAGATTTTCAAAACAACCACCATTTTGATTATTCTACTGAATGACTCAAACCTGTGTGCAGCATGTTCTATTCTGTTTAGGTAAGTAAATTGTTAGTATTCCATAAACACTGGCATACATTTTGGTTGATAGGGCCCTATTACAAATTTACAAATGACTGGGTATATGAATGTTTACGGGTCTCTTGAATAATGTTGTTCTGAAACATTGCATAAAATAAACATTTTTCATACTTTCACGCAAAATTTGAAACAAAAATTACAAATTAATGTTGAAATAAACTATTTCTTCACTGGCATCACAAAACACAACATCTGATAAATTTTTCCAGTCTATGTAAAGTAGCTACCAGTAATGATATGAATTTGCTGTGGCACCCTTTGGAATCAAGCACCTTGCTTTTAAGAGTCCTATGGGGCGCCCTCTAGAGCTGACACCAAGGCTTCCACAAATTGCATGGCAGTCATTTGTATCCATGACTGTCTTTGCGTCAAGTCCGTGCATTTGCCCAAATTTTGGTGCACTTTCATGGAAATAAAACAACTGGCAGCGTAAAAAATTTTCACATGTGAATAAACAACAAAGAATTATTTACAGCTTTGAAAATTTCACATTAACTTACGAATTTCATACATTTCACATACAAATACATTGGCTTCAAGGCAACATTGGGTATTTCTTGTACTTTCTTGGGACAATTTGAACATTCTTTAACAACTTGTCCATGTGTAATTTTGCTGTACATGTCATTTTTGATAATTTTTACATAGCACACTTAGTTTGCCATTTTGACTAACTGTGTGCTGTGAAATATTTTCTAGGTAAACCTAGTACAATACAATTGTCCCATGGGTTGTTTATATAATATTCAAAACTGGTTTTTGAGGGACCACACATATCCTGAACTCACTTCAATGTTTTCCATATCTGGGCATGTGTGAATTTGATCAGGTAAAAGGTAGTTAAGATTTTGAGCTTGCTTTTTTAAATTCAGGAAAACTACACACAGGATGGCTGTCACATAGTTTTTGTGGTACGGTCACAATCACTCCATCTTCACTGCAGTATCACAGATCTGGTACATTTCATGGTCGTCCTCGATGACATTAAGTTTCTTGTCCATAATTTGTAGATCACAAAATCAACAGCTCTGCCTGTCAAGAATATTCAGTTGGTGCCAGTGATGTCAAATGAAAAAGACGTCTTGAAGTCTGTCTTTATATAATTTTGTCATATATCACTCTCTTCAAAGTCAATGCAATATGGGGATTGTTTTACAGTCTGACACCAGCTGAACTAAATATTCACCGGACAACGCCACATATCCATGTAACAAAATCTGGTTCCAGGTCCTGATCCTCCACTACAGGCACAGCGATACTCATTGTATCCTTTATCGTCTCTTTCCTCCAGTGTTTCTGTCACTCCTCCATCTGTGGAACATGACACTCCAGTCACAATCTTTGTCTGTTTCAAAAAATAACAATATGTTGATATTTTATTATCAACTGTCAATTCCTGACTAAATGTTTCATCAATTACAGTTTGGCAATACCGTTTTATTGCTGTTAAAAGGATGGTAATTAATAGACAAAGTGATGATTTTATCTTAGAAACCCGGTCGGCAAAAAGTTTGTAAAATGGAATGTACACTTACTAGCATTGCCACTGTCTGTCTGAAGTGATGTACTGACAGTGACATTTATTGTTATTACGGTACTCTGAAATGTCAATTCACCATCGACATAAGTTGTTTTATACAACAACTGTGACAGTCAAAAGGCAGCAGAGAACTGCATCTTGGATCCTGGCCTACAATTTTAACTGTCACAAGAGGAATGTTTGTTTCTATATATTCCCTACATTTGAAGAATAAGAATGTTTTCCACATACAGCCAAAACTAGATGACAAAACACTTCTAGGAGAGTATAAAGTGTCTATACTGGACACTTAACCTGAACCTGGACTTAACCTGAACCTGTCTAGAACCTGATACTGGTGGCTTGGAACTGGACCAGGTGGAACAGCTAGAGGGTAACCATCCTGAGACAAACAAAACACATACATACCTCTGATCCAATCCAAGCAGTTGTTGTTGTTGACCCAAAACCACCACCGCCTTGATATCGTTGATATTCACAAAGGGTCAGATTTCCAGCTCCATCTCTTCCGGGGTCACCCTTTTCTCCCTGTGATCCGTTGTAACCTCTTGGTCCTGGCATTTTACTGATCACATCCAATTCATCATAAATGGATTGGTTCATGGTCATAAGCATTGTTGTGAATTCTATGAGGGAGTTGTTTATCTGGACTTCCAATCCGTTGATCTGTGGGTAACAATACATGATCATATATTTATATCTTATGAAGTTTTGTACTGGATGGGGGTTAGAGAAAATCACAGCAGAGGGTTACAAAACGCAGGGCAGTAAAAACTCAGGATTGGGAAGTTACAATTTTGAATAGCTGCATTGGAGTGCACATAATGTTCACACATATGGGAGCTTTTGGGATTGCCTGTGCATATATTCTTAACTTGCCATTGGACAGATTTGGTGCCTCTCATATAATAAGGCAACCTAAATTTTCCAGACTGTTTCTGTACATTAGTAGAACATTCAAAACCTTCAAATGGAAATGCCATCTCAGATACAACTACATAGTATACAATCCATAATTATGTTAGAAATGGCCATGACCACACAAGTGTTGACACTCTCTAACATATGCGAGCATGGAAAACCATGGCATTGTCATCATCATTCATCATTCACCATTCATCAATGAATGGTGGTGACTTTGTAACCTATCTCTCCTAACGAGTTGTACTTCCTCCTTGTTTCTCTGCACAGACTATTAAGAACTAATCATGCACTAGGACATGAATCTACCAGCTCATTAGAGCCAGCATTGACTCACAAACTAGATATGTGCTTGTCATTTCAATGTGGCCTAATCATTCTCTTGGGTTCGATAATTCAACTGTCTCCTGGCTTGATTCTGTTTCATGGCTGTGTCCAGACTCATTTACTGTACACACTCTATGCATTAAACATGGAACTGTCCAAAGTGTCGATGGGAAAATTGTAATGGAATATTGTTGCTGATGTTGCAATGTCCATAAACATCACTCTAACTTTTCTTGACAAGATTAAACCAACTTCTTTATTCAAAGCTATCGCAATCAGTAGACATGCTATAAAAATATTGAAATTTGTAAATATCTATGTCTTTCTTTCAGTGAAGATAAAAAAGCTGCTGATGAGCAGCTGGCTCAGAAGGTAATATCTGATTGGTCGATTGTCATTATTCACAGCAACTTAGGGAGTCTATTTGAATAATTCATTTATACCAGTAAGATTCAGCCACCCAATTGGATAACAGCTTCCGAGATGCTGCACTTCAGCACCAAAAAAAAGGGGAATAAAAAAATAACTAGGCCACAATATTGGTGAGTTCATTTGCTGTTTTGTCTAAAATTTACAATTTTCATGTTAAACAAGTCATCGTTGATGACATAGTCCCCACTTGTTAATGGGTACTTTGATTACAGGTCCTCAAAAAGGATGGAGTCCTCTTCATTAGGTCTGTGATAAAAATACTTTTGAATAAATTTGCTTGATACATGTCTGAGTTGTAGTTCAGGACATGAAAAAATTGTAATAAAATGGCCACATGGTGGCCATATTGGATCGTATCACAAAACAAATCAATGTGCATATGTATGACATAGGTCAATGTCCTTGTACCAACTTTGATTTAAATCGGTTTAGATATGCCTGAGTTATGCCTTTGTACATGAAAAAATCATAACAAAAATGGCCGCAAAGCAGCCATATTGGACTGTATCACAAAACAAATTAACGTGCATATGTATGACATTGGTCAATCTCCTTGTACCAACTTTGAATAAATTCGCTTGATACATGTCTGAGTTATGGTTCTGGACATGAAAAAACGTAATAAAATGGCCACAAGGCGGCCATATTGGATCGTATCACAAAACAAATCAATGTGCATGTGTATGACATAGGTCAATGTCCTTGTACCAAGTTTGAATAAAATCAGTTGAGATATGCCTGAGTTATATGGCTCTGTACATGAAAAAATCGTAACAAAATGGCCGCCTAGCGGCCATATTGGATCGTATCACAAAACAAATTGACGTGCATATGTATGACATAGGTCAATGTCCTTGTACAAAGTTTGAATAAAATTGGTTGAGATATGCCTGAGTTATGGCTCTGTACATGAAAAAATCGTAACAAAATGGCCGCCTGGCGGCCATATTGGATCGTATCACAAAACAAATTGACGTGCATATGTATGACATATGTTAATGTCCTTGTACCAACTTTGAATAAAATCGGTTGAAATATGCCTGAGTTATGGCTCTGTACATGAAAAAATTGTAATAAAATGGCCGCCTGGCAGCCATATTGGATTGTATCACAAAACAAATCGACGTGCATCTGTATGACATATGAAGTAATCCTTGTACCAAGTTTGAATGAAATCGCTCCAGGCATCTCTGAGATATCTGCGTGAACGGACGGACGCACGGACGGACGGACGCACTGACGCACGCACGGACATGACCAAACCTATAAGTCCCCCCGGACGGTGTCCGTGGGGACTCTTATTTTAAAAAAAATAATTCAACCCTATTCTTTTTTGGAGCAAAGCATTAATTTTTTCCTTCTAACTTGTAGAAATTTTGGACTGTCCAGCTTAATTTTCCAATATGACCAGTTATTCTTCACGTATATGATACTACTCTACATATATCAGACATCCTATTTAAAGACTACTTCTGTAACCACAAAATGGCTTCACATACCTTGGTGGCATGCTGACCACTTTCATCTTGCAGTTCTGTTATTTGTTGGGTGTGCATGGAATCTGTTGATGTTACCTGCTGTGTCAGATTTACAACTTTGTTCGTCACCTGTTCCAGCTGAAATAAACAGAAAACAATTGTCACTTCACAAATTCTCTCCATAAATAATGACAATCCATGCATACATGAAGAACACTACACTTCACTTCATCATGAAAACAATTGCATTCCATCAAGGGGGCCCCTCAAATAGCCTTCCTGACCCCTGAGGATAATGTTTATATGTTGAAATGTCAAGGGGAGGTGGATTGTCTTCAGTCTTGCTACCTCAGCATCAAGAAATTAACTTGTACAAAACAACCATCATGGATTTTAGAGATCTTCCAAATTTACTGACACTTGTCAGTTCTCTGACACGCCATTCAAAATAACAACAACAACATTACTTACGTTACTGTCAGTTTCTGTTGTTTTCGTTTCAAGATTTGCCAAATCATTCCTGTTGCCAGTAGCGATTAAGGTTGCCACTTGTACATCATTTTGAAGCTCATCAACTTCTTCGCCTTGAATTGTCAGATTTTTCGTCAGCTGTTCAATCTAAAATTGATGGGATGAAAATTTCATGTACCGGTATTTCACAGATTACTTTGGACTTTACCTTTCACTCCTACTTGATTTGCTTGCTACATGAATTCTACTAGCAAAGTTAAACTTGACATTGTCAGAAAATAATACCAAAAATTTGCAAAATATGCATGCATGTACACACACACACACACACAAACACACGCATCGGACTCTGACTGATTCTGATATTTCCCAATGCTGTGTAAACCAGTATGTACCGGTACAGTACTGGGAGCTTAAAACAACTACCATTACACAAGGTGTCCCTAGAAAGCTAACACTTGTCATATCTTAAAATCTCTCTTACAAGGCCTGCAGACTTTTCTTCAAATATATATCACCAATAAATGGAAAAGAACCCTAGTCCTAATGGGTGTTGGTCACACCAGGGTGTGTAACAGGGATTTGAATGACGCATTCCATTACAATATTGGATTTATCACTTACCTTCATTGTGTTTCTGGCTAGTCTCAAGCTGATTGTGGCATTATCTGAACCCAAACCCAGAAGACGCTCCATCTCAACAACCTGTGCAGGAAGAAGAAAGTGAATTTCACAGGGTCAGTGTTGGCCAGGCGGTTATCAGTTCCCACAGAGGACAGCTTCAGGGGACCAGTGGAAGTATCAGCTACATAAATTATAAGCTCTCAATGTTTAAGAAAGACACTGCATCCAAGTATGGCAGACAAGCCACAATGTATGTGCATGTAGAGCAATGTTTAGAACAGGTTGGTGTTCTGGCATATCAAGGAACTTCTTCAATTGTTATCCCATGAAATAGGCTGGAAACGCTACCTTGAATGAATAAAATAGTGTTGATAAATTTGCTTTGGTCGTGGAGTGCCTTTGTCTAAACACTGGAACTCTGCACTGATTGAAGACATTTTACTACGATTGAGTGGTACCTAATGTATTTTGAGTACATACACATTTAGCATACAGCCTCTCCTAGTATTCATGTCAATTCCTTTGGAGATAAAAAACTCAACATATCTAGACTTGATCACAACATGGAAATTGTTAAAGCCAAAACCTGATGACTGATGGACGGTAACAACAGCGTCTGAAATGACTCACTGCATTGTAAGTGAATCAGTAGATGATCAGTCAACGTACCCTGTCCAATAATGCCTGGTTTGCATTTTCAAGCTGAGTTATCTGGTATTGGAGTTGCTCTGTCGTTGGACCAGGTACCGCTGTTGTTCGGTCTCCAATCTGACGATCACTTTGACCGGGACTAGTACCTGCAAAAAGTATGAGATGGGGGAAAAATAAGCTTCCCGGATATCTATTGAAATATCTCTAAAAATAGGATGGGTTGTGATTGTTTCGCTTTTATTCCTACATGTGTAACAATTTCCTAATTTTTACTGATTATACTGAAGTGATGGAGAAGATGGAGAAAGAGTGTGGATCTGTACAGCTAGGTTTTGGTGACATTATTACTATTTTCATTATGAAGGGAACTGATATTTGGATTTATCCTTTATTACAAATATATATAATACCTAATATATACAGCACAAAACACTAGTGTAAAACTATGTAAAACTATGTGCTAATTATTCATATATGCAGGGTTAGCGGTAGGATTTTCAAGTTAGTAGCCACACTTACTCAGTGTGGCTAATTTGGTCCTAATTTTATTAGCCACACGCAACTTTCATTAGCCACACATACTAAATGCTGGTAGAAACATGCTTCAGTCTTAAATTGGTATAAGACATCTATACCCTCTTTCTGCATTTCAGTGTGAAAAGGTTTAAATGTTAAGTGGTTCTTTTTATCTTTCTAAAGACGAAGATTAACAAACTTTTAAAGTATGGCCATGACTGCTTGATTTTCAACGTTTCTGCTGTTATACATTTCTTTTTTCACTGCAAAGGCTACACAGACGGTAGACATGATCTTTAAGTAAACTAAACATTTGTAAAAACACATTCAGAGACACACATGCAAGACCTTATAAACATTTTTCAAGAACAGTCAAATCATCATTATGTGATTTGGGAAAATTTTTTGAACTCAGACCAAAATAAAAATGAAAAAGAGTAAAATATTGATGAACATGTTACATCCTCATCTATATATACTCTTTTGTTGTTGATTTTGCAAAACCTGTATTGCACTTTATGATCAAGATCCCCAATTGGGATAGGATTTCAATAAAGGCTTACTTCACTTTACTTTACATGCCTACCCTAGTTAAACCCCGATACAGAAAGGTGATGAGCGTATAATAGATCATTACAGTTAGTAAAATTACTTTTCCGATCAGAAAAACTATTAAAAAGGTGTTACAACGACGAGACATTGAAGTTCCCGCGACAGCATCGTTAGGAAAATGGCACGTTTTGCCAGTACCTTCATGAATCTGTGTCCCTCCGTACCCCCGTTACCTAAATAGAATAGTCCCACTCCGCACATCCGCCATTGTTATTCTCACTCAAGGCCACGATGCGACGTTGGTTTTCCTTCTCTAAATATGCAATTTCATTTGTTTGACGCTATTATCCTTGCATCAGTGAAGAGTTTTTACCGGTGACTATTACAACTTCCAATGCTGTGTCGTTGTTTTCACAAGATGTAGACCGTTTGATATTGCAATGTCGACTTGCTTTTATGTGCAGTCAATGCACATGCCATGCCAGTTAGTTTACGGTTCACACTATGCTGTTGATCGACAGCATACACGACGTCTTTGTTTCACGTTTACTTTTTTCAAGTTATGATAAATGTGGAAATTTCACTAAAATGTCGCTGATCCAGGGATTGTGTAATCAGTTTGATTTGATACTCTGATATGAAATACTGTGTCAATAAAGCTCGGAATCGTCGCTGAATTTTGCTGCTTTTGCTTGTCTATGGTTGTCTATCTTAGTATCAACGTGATGGGAATGCCAATTCAATCATGGAGATCGAGATCGCGAGAATGTAATCATAACTGTTTTCTGTATTTTGTCTTCCTTTACAATTTCAAGTAAGTGCTTTAAATAAAGAGTTTTTTATGTTGTCTTTAGCATATCAGTGGAAAAGCATTAAGATTTGGTCTGTTTAGTTTTATCAATTTCGACTATAGAAATCAGCTGTCGCCACGCTTTTGAGATCGTGGCGATTGCCGATGGGATTTTGTTCGCCACAAACAAGTTTTAGTCGCATTTTGCGACTGTGGCGACCTCTACCGCGAACCCTGTGAATGCCTATGTATGTATGTATGTACCCGGGGTATGTATGTATGTATGTATGTATGTATGTATGTATGTATAGAATTCCAAGAAATAGAGTCAGTCCAACTGCAACTATTGAAGTCATCAGGAAGAAGCGGGAGTACAGCAAAGTCTTGACACAGTGTGGAGAAATGAAAGGCGTACTCGACCAATTTCTTCAATCTTCAAACGATCTTTATTAATAAAACCGACGTTTCGGCAACACACAGATTGCCTTCCTCAGGGTAAAAACTAATAGATAAAAGCGGATAAAATAGAACGTGTCAAAGGAAGGTGGAACGACTACAGGAAAGTAAAATCATGATGACAAATCCTCACAAAGACTAAAAAAAGGCGATAAAAATTTTTATCGCCTTTTTTTAGTCTTTGTGAGGATTTGTCATCATGATTTTACTTTCCTGTAGTCGTTCCACCTTCCTTTGACACGTTCTATTTTATCCGCTTTTATCTATCAGTTTTTACCCTGGGGAAGGCAATCTGTGTATTGCCGAAACGTCGGTTTTATTAATAAAGATCGTTTGAAGATTGAAGAAATTGGTCGAGTATGTATGTATGTATGTATGTATGTATGTATGTATGTATGTATGTATAAGTTATGAGTTACATATATACTATGTGTGTATATATGTAAGAATTTATGAATATACAATGTACCCAGGTATATTTGTGAGTGTTTCTGTAATGTATACATGTTGGTGCTATGAAAGGATTTGCACAACATATTTGCACAAGCTAACAGTATTTCATCTTGTCAAGAAGATGAAGAACTGCAAGGACAGATGTTGGCTTGTGCAAAACAAAAAACTTTATTTTGACTGTCTTAATAACCGAACAAAGCGAGTTTAAGAAAGTAAATATAGCACAACACAACAAGCACCTGTTGTTTCTCTCATGTTTTCCACACAACAATGGTACGACCAAGACTTGCTCATTCCATTCCAAGAAATGCAGTCAAAACATGGCACAGACATTTGCTAGCTTTCTGATTGGCCTTGCACATTATGAGATACCAGACTTGTTTTTATCAGACTTGTTTTTTAGACGTAATACAAACTATTCACAACAAAGTAAGAGGATCGTAAGTTCACTTGTGACCACAAATTTATTCTGATTGTTTGCCATTGGTCAGTTGTGACATAATTGCCAACAGCCAACAATGGGAGTTCAAGTTCCAAGCACAAAGCCATGTCTACACTATTTATATGGCAAGGTATTACCGGGGTCGCACATTGCATAATAATCAGCTATGCATTCACTGACAGCTCACACTGGACATATACAATGTTTTCAAGGCCATGGGGACCCTAAAAAGGATGTACCTTACCCACTTTATTTTCCTGTTTTCTTAAGTCACATGGGAAAGCAATTCATTTGTGATTTTTTATGTTGTTTTGTTGCGTAAAGACTTTTAAGTCACTACGACATCCATACTTTTGAACAATGTTGTAAACAAATTGTGCTCAAGTGTCAACAGCAGCCGTATGCTACTGTCTACATTATTTTGAATTCACTGCGCTTGTCACAAACATTTACTATACACATATATCTCTGCATTCAGCCTGCAGATAACATTTTGTAATTAAAATATAAATAATTCAATTAAACTTCATAATCTTCTCCGGGTTGAGACCGCTCTGTGTTGGTACATTTCTCTGATGAAAAGTATTTATAAAACAATTCTTAAAAGACACAGAAAATGTCCCTGGAATTTTTGATGGAATTTTTGCAAAACTTAAGCCACAGAGGCTATGATAAATACCTGAGTTTCTATAGTCATTAACCGTGCCAAGAGGGGATTCTGGGTAATGAGGTCAGCTGACCAGTCATAACGTGGCCTTTATTGCACACAGATCTGTTTTACATACAATCAGATTGCTTATGCTAAAATTCATCAACTTGAAGATAACTTCAGCTGTTGGAGGATGTCAGTTAGAGTTTGTTTACAGTTACGAGGGCAGGATTTGACAATCAAGCATATATCAGAGGAAGGTGAAAGTTCAAACACCCTCCTTCACTACAGTGCCTGGAGCCTTCTTTCCAAACAATTGCACTTGTGAACACTTTACATTACATGAAGCATATAAACAAACTACATTCAGTTTGACCGTTGTTTACATGCAATGATAGGACCTTTTCTGTTTATCTTCAAGGGCTGCACAATATCTGCCATACAACAGCTCTAATCCCATATCATATTTTTTGCATACATTTTGACAAGGTTAGCCTGTTTTGGGTGTCATATAATCACACTTGGTTGTCACCTCAAGCATAGACACTTCAACAGTGTGACGTCATAAAAAGGACAGCCATCTCAAGAATCTTAAAGGAAAAAAGCCTCAAAAAGGGAGTACTTCACAATTCCATGATAAATTTTCCACCACAAGATGATGGGTCATTCAAGGTTTTCTCACGATAATTGTACATTGCTGGCTTGTACTTGAGCAAAGATGGACAGTACTTGCAATATTATTTTATTGAGTTTTACCGACCTTGAGAATATGCTCAAGGACAAATTAAGAAACCCGACACTTCTACAATCATACAGGGCACAAAATTACAAAATTGCACAAACATGTCTGACTGAGTCATGAGTAACTCACCTGTTTGGAGGGTACCAGATATGACAAGAACCACCAAGAGGAGAGCCAACAGCGCCAGCATAAAGATGAGAATGATAAAGAAATATGTTTTGAAGCATTCGCAGGAACGATGATGTGATGGCTGATTTGCTTCCTCTTCCTTGGACAGTTGATTGTGATGCAACTGTTGGCTGAATGGAGTCTCCTCATACGTGGGGTTTTTCTTTTTCCTGCAAGATTGACATAAGGCTGGAATGAATGTCATTGTTGAGAGAAGCCAAGAAAAAGTGACTGAATTTTGAGAGCAGAGGCATACCTATACCTACCGGTAAGGCACACGTGCAGAAGAGAAATCAACAGATTGAAGGATGTCACATCAGTGTTGTCCCCCCACGCCCACCACCAAAAAATCCTAACAATAATATTTAAATACTTTTGAACAATACATCTATTGCAAATGTGCAAAACCAGGTACCATTTTAATTTTAAATTAATATTGAATAATTTCATCTAACTTGTTATTCAGCAATAAATGAACTCATTGCATCAGCCACTCTTGCAGGCTGCTATAACTAATCTCACAAATTTATGTAAAATCATGATCAAGGACATCAGTAAACATTATGTCTAACATCTTCTTTGATGAAGAACTGCATTTTATGAGATGTTGATGTGTAATGACATTCCTGTTGAGAAAGATGGCACCCTGCCTGTAACCTTGGAAGGATAAAAATTGTAAAAATTTATGATTAATTGCAGCATTACACCAGAAGAGGCATAAAAGGGATTGCTGACTAGGGACTGCACTGCACGAGTGTTATTTGGATAATATCAATAAAAATTTCAAAGAGGTAATTTGTATGCATACAAGACATGAACATTCAGGCATTAAAGTTCAGACACATTTTGTCGAACGGCAATAAACCTTCTGCTTCTACTGGGTCACACATAAAAAATGTAAAGCAACACGCAAACATCAAGAAGATACACTTTTTTGATCGCACTTAGGAAAATCAATGTCTTATTATTATTATAGGTTGATATTTCCAAGTCAATATCATTCACCTCAACAAGATTTCAATCTGCAATGAATTTAGATGTATTTATACAGACAAGCCATTTTCAGTCTGTATGAAACGCTATTAAACACAAGACCTGAACTTACTAAACACACTCATTAAATTGTGATATAATGGTTCACATTGTAATGTAACCACTTAGAAAGGTTTATCAGAGTGAGTAAAAAGTAGTTCATTTTCACATAATCTTTTCAGATTAACACACAAAGAGATATCGGAAATGACATCGCTCACTCTCATTCCGTCTATATCTCACTCTCCATGGACTTTGATTCATTACAAAGACATCTCTTCACACAGTATATCCTATTATTATGCATGAGATCCATCAAGGGACTTAATCTTCCGTCTACAGACAATTTCAAAACATTTTTAAGGTCATTCCCATATGAGTTCTAGCATTTATAAACCTCAGATGCTTAACTTCAAAGGTGGTTGGCTCTTTAATACACTCTATGTTTTGCAGTTCTTCAATTATTATTTTCTTCACCCAAATTTTCAAATTTGAGTCTGGTCATATTTCTGATTTGGAGGCATTTAAAATTTCCATTGTTGGTGAGAGAAGCGACTGAACCTACTGAACATTCAATGATTGTTTCTCTTATAATAATCTGCCATTGCTATCAATCTCCAAGAAATAGATTCTGAACTCTTGAAAAGATCTGACATGATTTCCTTTTACCATTTCACCCTTGTACAAAGGTCCTGCTTTAATGAATGGTGAACATTTCCTGTACAGACAAATTGAGCAGTTGTCTGGTCTGCTGTCACAGGATTCACACACGCTGGACACTAATCTGATACACAGACAGTATACTATACATGACCTGCTCCCTTCATTCATTCATTGCTCTACAAGGGCTCTAATGCTGAAAAACAATCATGACAAAATTTTTCAAACAGGTGCTCAACCTATAAACTATATATCAGATACTTTTGGAAAGAAACGCAGTGTAGAATTTCAACCTGGGGTAAAGCTTTCTGGAATGAAGCCAGTGTCTTTGGCGAGATGTTTACGGTGAAAAATTTACATTCATAAAATTTCAAAAGTGGCAGCTAAATGTGAATATTTGAGATGGTCATCTTTATATTCATCAAATGGAAATTGCTACTCGCATTTTGGAATGTTCCATGGAATTTGAAGCTATCATATTCCATGGAACTGGTCCAATTCATCACAAAGAGGTCACAATGAATATGCAGACGGCACACAAGTTTAATGGAAAACGCTGAAAGTGGCCACATTTTTCTAAAAAGTCTGACAAAGAAAAAAATAAATTGTTGCACATTTAGGAGACAAATCAATGTTAGCATTCTGCTCCCGAAATCAATAGAGTTAGTCTGCTACGTCTCCTAATATCCCCAATTAGACAGGAGACATATTCATTTGCTTCTGTATTGATTCTGACCCAAGAAAATACCAAATCAGATATACAGACGCTAAATCACTCTGTAGAACTTAATTTCAGACATGGAAGGCATGAACAGGAATCTTGCTGTCAAAATTATCAATAGAAATATCAGAAAGATAAAATAAGTAATAAATCCTGTCTACTTCACTGTAAAATTTATCAGCTAGAATTTGATTTTTTCATCCTCAAAATTAAACTGAAATTGACAAAAAAAAACATTGATCATTCACTAAGGTGACACTCATTGACCAGTTTCCATGGCAACATGATTGCTTTCAAATTTTATCTGCTTAAAGGTCCCGTTTTTGTGAATATGTCACGACACTGTAGATACTGGGTTTGTTACTATGGGAGAAGGAGTTGACAGAATTCACAGATAATGATGAACGACATACAGACATCTAGTCTGAATCTATTGTGTAAAGGTTAATGTAGTCAGCTAGCACACGGCACTGTATGGCCAGTCAGTGAGTTATTCTCATGTGTTTGTACTGAAGATCAGAAACTTTTCAGCATGTTTGGGTGCAGCCACCTACATTGACCTTTCTATGATCTCCCATCTCAATATGAAGCGCTTCATTCACTCGTCCTTTGTGTTGGATCCCTTTGAGAGAAAACGTTTCACAGTCTGTCTCAGCAAGCCGAAAGAAAAGCCCCTCAATAAAACATAAAATATTCAAGATATGGAAGAGTCAGTAATTACCAATCAAGAATGCATGAATCTCTTTCTCACTTGATATATTCTGATATGGAAATTACAGACTTGTATTGATCTGCCTTTCTGTAATCAAAAACTGCTTTGGGTGCCGAACAAACCATGGATCCAAGACCAGGAATTTACAACTAAAAGAGACAATTTAGTCTCTCCTTTCAACTTTAAATCCAAGGTGGCTTTTTTAAAACACCCAAAGACTGCCTTTGTCCAGACAGAACAATGTTATTCACCAATCAAGTATATGACACAGTTTGGAGAAAAAGGAAGAAAGGCAAAGCTGCTGGATAATTTTATTTTGCAAATGCCTCTTGGTAGGACACATGTTTCCTCGTAAAAGCAGAAAACACTGCATTACAATCCTGTTGAATTTTCCAAATGCGCTATCAGTACTGAAAGACAGTTTATGATGTGAAGAGGGCTACTAGCTCGAGCTTGAATATTCTCAACAGCACTGATCAATCTGGAGATGGTGAAAGAACTACTATTATGAACTCATCTGGGGATGGGCAGATTCACTTATTTGTCTCAGTCTCTGACCAAATGATGGCATTTATTGCTTTTTTTTTTATTTATTGTAACACTTTGCAAAAGAAAAATGGAAATCTAGCCAGAAATTTTCTGTGATTGTATTGTAGATTATTATGTTACGAAAGACTGGAAAAGATGTCTGGCACACGAAGCAAAGATTATGTCAACAATCCTATGATATGATGACATACTTTTAATATTTACATGCATCCTACGCAATTGTATCAGGTTTAATATGCTCAACAGTTACAAAGGGGTCACCTCCCATTCCGTGAATTAATTGCTAGACTTACTACTTTCTGACCAAGACAGGATACAATGTGTCATAACATCACCAATGTACCACGGTTTGTATATAATTTTAGATTTTTCCCGGATCTGATAGCTGGAGTGAAACAGAAATTTTAATATCATATTGGCAGGAAGCCAGAGTGGAATCTTCCATGGAAATATTGAAGTCATTGACTCCAAAATAACACATACCATCAGCAAATATCACATGCCACAATATCTGATTAGGCCACACCAGTATCGACATGGTACAGATTTCAAAACACTATCTAAGGTTTCATAAATCATAGATTCCTTGGGATAGCAATAAGGTCAAAGCATCAAACATCAGATCAGCAATTCTTGAGCAATAGACCAACATTAAAATTCTAGTATAGCGCATTCTTTGATAAATTCTATATCTTATTAGCCTAAGATTAACCTAAAAATATATTTCAAATTTTTTCTCCATTTTGTCATCATGGTACCGTTATTGTAAAATATCATTACACTTTTTGCATGAATCTCTGTTGTCAATTTTTTTCTTCCGTGGTCCACTTGCTAGGCTTACAAAATTTCATTTACCTTGTTTGTACAAGTTATTTGCTGTGTTGTAATATGAATATACTTAATATTATATCTGTTTATTTGCATTACATTTCAGTAATTTATTTTTTAATGAGTTTCTCTCAGTTTTGTAACAATAAAGGATGTTGGTTTGCCTTACTGCCATTGCTCTTGGGATAATACTTTTTTGAAAGATTACAGCATCAAGTAAGCGCTTGTAAATGCATATAACACAAGTGTGTATACATGTACCCACCAGTAGAATGACATGAACTTCCCAGAGCTGACAAACTATCAGCAGGGAATACTTGAATTCCTTGATTTATAGACACATTGCTGAACAGTAGCAAGTTCAATGTCATGGAGTATAATTCTGAACAAATTGGTCATAAAAGTGACCCTGATTTACTGTTCTTCAGCTGATAAAAATTTCCCAGTTTATTGTGAAGTCCGTCTCCCACACCTTTCTTGCAAAACAAAAGTGAACAGTATGACTGTCGTCATGGCAATATTGAAAAGAAAGAATGACATTGTACATTTCATGAAATTTTATCAGTGATCTAAATTTTATAATGCTGGGGATATCATAAATTTTTTAACATAAGGACATCACCAGTTTTTGGTGTAACCCCCTAAGACAGCATGAAGTCAGCACTACTGGACCCCTTAGCTAACAATAGACAATCCTTGCATACACCCATTCAGAAAGGTATAGTTTAGAAAGCATACAGTGGCACTCCTTAGGCTGGTACGGATAATATGCTAATCAACACCAACAGCAAGTTACAGACACTCGTAGAGGTACAAGATGATCATCTGACACAAACAACATACTGGTATTTGTGACATGAGAGTAGCATATGTAACGTACTTTGACTCTTTTGGAGTGAATTCCGATCAGTGAAAATTACTTCTGATCAGTGTGCGGAAAAGAAAGTCTTCTATTTCAGTAAGAGTTTGTGAATACAGTCAACTATGGGCTATGCACACCTGTCACTGTTGATGAAATCTGCACCAAAATTTACCATGAATACACCTCTGATTGACTTTCCTTCTGTTTGCCATCTTGACCATTTTTACTTAATTTGTCAGAGCAAAGCTGCTCACAGACATTCTTCTGAGCAGTATATAAATGCCCCTCCACAGTATAGATCTGTTTACTACTCAAATGATACCTATACATAGTACTTTTACAGCTACTACATGTACTGTGTAAGTTTATGTAAACTGTATTGTGTGTATGGCCATGGGACAGTTACTGTTTCTCAGATATTGCGTGATGAAGCAAGAACTATTGAGTTTTCTAAATTTGCGCAAACATTGTTTTCCCTTACTAAGATGAAAGAATGGACAATCCACTAATGCATCTCTCAGAAGGGATCACTGTACACAGCACCCTTTCACTCACAAACCAATATACCAGTACCTGTCAGTACTGTTAACTTCTGATTTTCTTGGAACTTTTTTCCTCAAAGTGAAAATTCTGTATTGCATTGCATAATACTTCTACACAGAAAGAGAGCAAAGAGGGGCTATTTTAAGCTCACTCAGACTACCCGGTATTGTGTTGCAAAGAGAAACACAGATAAGGTTAATTCAAAAGTCGTTCTTTCATAGAGTGCCACTTGCATGACATGCAACACCTGGCTTAACATTCAGCAGCTTTTCTTACAGAGACTGATTGGTATGGGGGAGGTATAGCAGCCGTATAGACTCACGTCACAGTCCATTACAGTGCAACGGATTATGATTTTAAGACCACTGTAATCAACATGGCAGCTTAACAGTTGAGAGAGAAGAGGCTAAACTGCTTAATTGCATGCAGAATGGTAGTAAGCAATAGCTGTGACATGACTGGTAATACGTTAGATGGATATTATTGCACCAAATCCAGCCGCTTTCTACTGAAGTCAGCTTTTACCTTTCATGAGCTTGACATTTTTATATCAATAGACACAAAAAATATTTGAATATTTGTATTTTCCAAGAAAATTCTGTGATCATATTCTCCAAAATGCAAATCAGAGACTTTCAAAGTGTGTATATTTGACACCGTATACATAAACCTGTCCTGGAACTGGATGAAGATCTCTTGGTTATAAAAATATTCTAATGATAATACCTTGATATAAATATGTCTAGGGCAGATTTAATAACAACATATTACGTTTATCACTATAAGTTAAAACATGACATTTTCACCAACTTGTTGGCTGGGGCATCATAGAAGTAAACTATAAGATTGGCTGATATGGGTTGCAAAGCCCTAAATGCCTGATTTAGCAATATTTGAATCAGAATCTGGTTCTGAGATATTAATTTTCTTCCCACACGTTTGTTAAACATTTATAGTTTGCATGCTGCTCAGATTTTCATAATCTAACAGAAAATTTCTGAAACACATGAGCAAATCTCAGATTTATATCTTGTTTTCCTTAGATTATAGATTATAGATTATTGACATAACCTCTATATACAAATATGCACCTGTGAGAAAAGCTTCTGGTGAAGAAAGAACATCCCATTTTTGTCTAAAATCATGCCCACCTGCTTAGTAATTGCAGATCTTCAGGAAGCTATGTGAATAATTTCTCTAGCATCTTGTGACATATTAACTTTGACATTATAGATTTTGTAAAGCCAGGGATTTTTTTTCAGTTTGTTTCTTTGAAGATTAAATGACAAGGCCAATAATCTGATCTAAAGTTGATGGGTTTGCTGTTGAAGATATAACCGCTATCATCAAATCACTTGAAATGAAGACACACTTCTTTTGGTCATTTGCAGTGGCAACCAGAAAAGCGCTCATCACAATAGAGATTTAGCCTTTTCCAAGTTCTATCTAAATGTCAAATCAGTTTGCACCCAAGGGTAGTTTTTTTTTCTTCTTCCCTTTCTGTCGGAGTATCATGCAAACTGAGAATTCAACATTTCTTGAATGATGGAGATGGTCTGAGTCCCAGAGGACAGTCGGGAAACCTATCGTAAGAGAGATCTTTTCCGGCTGAACAAGCTCCATGATATGCCATCATGCCGGCCAACACTGCATGTACCTTTTGAAAGCACATAGAGCTGATCTTTGACTGAACCACACTGATGTCAATTTTCCTTTTAAAATCACATCCACCCTCAGGCAGTCTATAAAGTCTGATGTTTCAAAGCATATTTGTAATTGCATCGACTTCTCAAGTATTAATATATATAGCGGATATTATAAAATTGGCAAATGTAATAGATCAGAGGTAAAAAAAAACAGAGTAAATGTTGGAGCAGTCAAAGACATATTAGTCTGGGTACTTGTTCTTACGGCAGTTCATTGGCCAGGTAAATTGCTTTCACAGAGTCCAACCATCATGCACCTGTTGTCCTTTGACGAACAAATTGCGAACTAAAATGTCAGCTCATAAATTACTGACAAAAGCGCCGTCCCGAGACATGGACAATTTGATGGAAAGCTGGAACACACCATACACGTATTTGAGGGCAAATATTTGAAACTGTTAAACGTATGTTCACTAATCAACAAACCAGTCATGTTTTGGGTGGTGATTTAAATATCAATACAGCTAGGATTTCCGTTTAAAGTCATCTGAAATTTCACTCTCTGGAATACCGCGGCCCACATATTTTTATACAAAAACTGATATAGGGCAAATGCTCGTCTGCCTGTCAATGATGTTAGATGAGGCGTTTAAATCTGATTATTTGATCTGTAGTAATTAATACCCCGTCACTCACACAGTAGCCTGCCTCAATCAATACTTGTGTTTAAATCATCTTTGTTTGATTATTTTTCATTGGCTAGATAAATTGAATTTTGGCTGTATCCATCATCATCGGAGTGACAACTGCTTCTCTCACAAGGCGGTACATGGCAGGGAATGATAGTCAGTGAGGCATGTTAGAGACTGCTAATAAGGTGTGGATATTACTCCTTGTGGATCATTGTAATCCGCATTCCATTTCCTTTTGGACTCAAAAGTAGGGATTTTGGTGTTGATGGCTATCTGCATCTGCTTCCTGTGTGCCATTGACACTTTAACCTTGAGGAAATTTAAAATATGTCTGAGTTCATTCAACTTTTGGGAACATTCACAATGGCCATATGTGACAACCACAACAACTCCAGTCAATTGAAATAGCTTGCTAATCATTGCATAACCCATACATGTGACACACTTGAACATATCATAATGTATTATTTAATATTGTGTGAATATGCACACCATCTCATCGAACTGGAAACATATCCAGTTTCCAAAAATCCGATTGAATAATACAGTTATGGGACAAATTATGAAAAAGCTTTAGTCTTGGGCCAGCACAACTGATTTTAAGTTTCTTCAACACCTTAAATGGCAATATACACAATGCAAGGCATGAATGTAAAAAAACTTCCTAAAAAATTTCCGCCTTGGCCTTGATTGGACGGAAAATGAGACCAAAAAAGTACCTCCTTTGAGAAAATTACAACCACAGAGAATGTGTGGAAATGTGATCCCTGGGGAGAAAGTGGCGTAATCTGACATTAATCATTTCCACTTTCACATGCCTAGCTTTGGGGAACTGAAACAAATCAAAATATTCACACTGTCAATTGGCTGAATGCACAGTCATTCGATACGCGTAATTGTCATATTTAGTCAATATCAATCGTCATTGGGTGATGAAAGTATCAATTAATGATTCTCTGAATTTCCTTATTTTTATCATGGAAAGTAGAAATGAAAGGGTTGCAATAAGTCACATGATGGTTGTCTAGGTTGTTTCTGAGTCTGCAGGAAACATACTTCCAGGACATTGGTTAGTCTAGCTTTTGGGCAAACCACATCCCTCTGTGCAAGTCGGTCAATCTTTGAACCCAAACACACCTTCCTGGCAGGAAAAAAGAAAAAATGCAACTCCTTGTCTTGGAATTTTCCTACTATCATTCTAACAGATGATAGCATAATATAAATAAATTTCTTGACAAAGGCCATGAACTTGTACCAAATAATAGAATCACATACAATTGATGAGTGATACCCTAAGAACAGTGATAGTAACCTGCACATGTAGAATGGAAACATTCTCTCACCTACATCCCCAAGAAGTTCATTATTTCTTTTAGATATAGATTATTAACCCTTTTCCTGCCAAGTCCATATTTCACCACCAGGACAAGATGATTAAAATTAATGAAACACAACGTATTCCATATGATTTATTTTAACATAATACTGTACATTTGAAGGCTGTTGAAAACAGTATCCATATGATGTATTTTAACATAATACTGTACATTTGATGGCTGTTGAAAACAGTATCCATATGATGTATTTTAACATAATACTGTACATTTGAAGGCTGTTGAAAACATAATACTGTAAACTTAATTTTTTTTGGACAAAAGATGCTATAACATACCAAGCCAAGCGGGTGAAAATACGTCATGTTTTGGCTCAATACCGCTTTTTACTGACTTGGCTGATGGGGAAGTAATACAGTTATTACTGTCTGGCAGGAAAAAGGTTAATATCCTTTTTCCCTACAGATTGAAATGTATTTTCCTTCTTACCCTACAGATTACTTGCCCAAATTACCAATACATGGAGATGTTGATAACTTGTTTGTTAGTATTGTGTTTCCACAAGGCAAGTGTACTTTACTCAAATGATGTCAATGAAATACTCCCCATGGTCCTTGTTTACTGCAGCTTTACCTTGGCCATAGTGCATGTCTTGTTACCAACTACTTATCTGATTTTTTCCATTAGACAAATAACAGGATCAAGATACACTGAGTTGTTTCCAAATTTTCTGATATATGAGATGCAGAGAGTTTGAAAACACATTTGCGGAAAACACTCAATTTGTGAAGTTGGGGTCCTGCACTCTATGTCATCTCATGAACCCCTTTCCATGTTGTAATAGAGTCACACATGACACAGTACCATCAAATTTTGGTCTCTTGCAGCAGCCTTGCCAACAAGAGGAGCATCACAACTTCATTACACTTAAATTGCATGCAGTTCATATCTAGGCACTGGTTATACTCTTAGTGTTGCACTCTGGCAATCACATTGTGCTGGGCTCAGTTACATGTACAACTCCCAACCAAGACAACAGAAGCACATATCAATGTTGGAGCTATTCAAACTTCTCAACTGTTACCAAGTACGTGTTTACTCTCTGTTTTGTCCATTGTTTCCCATTACCACCCCTAGATAATCCTAAATAACTTTACGTAGTACCATTAATCAATCATAACAGCCCCATGGAAACTCTAAGGGTTGGTATTTATTGTTAAGAAGTTCGATGCAGGATGCCGCGGTTCTGGGGAACCATCGGAGATGGTAAAGTACAAATCACAGCCAAGATCCGTGTTTTGCACATTCATGACAAATTGAATTTTGTTAACTTTTCCAGTGTCATTGCGTTGAAATCTCTGTAACACAATGCAATCACTCATCACTTTTCAGCAGATTGCATCTTGGGATGTTTTCCGGACTTTTAAAATATTAGAATTCAGCTATGAGCAAGGGTTTGCTTGGGCTAATCTTCAATGTTTTACTATCGACTACATATGAAAAATTGATAATACAATTTTTTTCTCTTTTGCACTTTCTTTAAACTTATCTTGCTTTTTTTTACAGTCTCTGTTCTTTCTGTCCACTGTATGAGCGCCATTAAAGTTCACAAGTTAAAAATTGCAGCCATTTTGAATTCAAATGTTGGTTATAGATAGAGGTAATTTAATTTGCCTCTGCAATCCAAACTTTTGCATTACAGTAACCTCCTCACTCAAAATCTTCATAATTCTGAAGAGAACAGTTTAACACTTTTCCTCCCAAGTTAATATTTCACCATCTGGTCAAAAAATATGTCCCATTTGGTGCATTTTAACAAAACAATGAACATTTGAAGGCCGCTGAAATCACATCTGATACTGTAAACACGATTTTTATGGACTAAAGCTGTTGGAACATACCAAGCCAAGTGGGTGAAAATATGTCAAGTTTTGGCTCAATACCACTTTTCTCTGAGTTGGCTGATGGGGAAGTGATACTGTCTGGCAGGAAAAGGGTTAAAGTTTCTTTTGGAAGAGGATTAGCAAAAGTTTAAATTTTCATTTTTGAAACACACATGTTACCTTGATGGATCGGAAGTCATTTAAAATTTTACACGTTGTTCATGTTTACATTTGGCTCTGTCCTTCACATTGATGCTATGTTGCAACTCAACACACTAGGAGGTACATATCTGCACACAAGACTGAAAATAACACCACTATTGCATAAAGTGACAATCTCTTGCTTCTAAGTTTGGAGAATTAAATTTTTTTTAGTAGCAGACAAGTCATCCTTGATAACTGGTGAAAGACCTTGTCATTCATCAGACAACACAGTGTAAAACCTGATCACAGTCCCCATCTGATCCAAGCCTTTGTTGTAAGAGTAAAAACATTATGCACATGCCAACATTGACAGATTTGCGACTGAAAAAAGCCATAAAAGCTAGAAATAGGAGCTACCTCAACGAAGTAAACACCCTTCTCAGATGCAAAGTCCACCGTATGATGTCAGGATTAAAATACACAATGCTAAAGCAAAGTGGAACTTTACAAAACAAGACAAGCAAGTTCTTTCACAAGCAGAAGAGTGGAATCAACAAAAGCACGGACATCCTAACTTTCCATGAACTATGCCTCGATCCTTACACAAGGACTTTTCACATGTCCTGACGCTAACCTCAAAATAAAGCAGAGTATCGAAAGTTGTCACAGAGGTGTCCTACAGTAGGTGGCAGAAAAACCTTCCATATCAACAGCACCATTACAGCCATTATACTGAGCCAATCACGCTTCAGTGAAAGTGATCGGTATATGTTACCGCCGCTCTCATCTGAATTCTCAACAGGAAACATATAACCAGGCGGAACATGGCTAGAATGCCCTTCAAACTGCACTGAGACGCTACATAAAAGTGATAATAATTTTAACGAGTGAGAAATTGCACTCATGCGAATATGTCAATTGGATTTTTTGAACATAATGGGAATTCAACTATTTGACTAGAGAGAACATTTCCTCAGATTTTGTACAATCAACAGTAAAATATCAAATTGAAATAAAAAGGTTATATGGGGAAGGGTTTTAAAGATTTTAAAAAAATATTCAAGCCTGGCTTTCAGAAGAGTTTTTCATGAAGGAAAAGGATGGGAAGGCAGTATAAAATAACCCGCAGTTTCCATTTTTCTTTGTTCACTGACTCACATGATCAATTAAGTAACTGATGGAGTACGTACACTCTTGCAGGATTTGCTCCAAGGCATGTGTTACAATCTTACATACAGGCAGACAAACAACATGTAAATATACCATGGAATACGTAATGCAGCGAAAACAGATGTCCCAAGTCGTCAAAGGCTAAGAAGTATACTGGGCACTGGGCCAGCTCAATAGTTTTTGTGATGTGTTTCCAAACCTATACTGTTGTTGACAAACATTTTTGATAGTATTTGTTCATCAATAACTCCTAAAAAGCTATATTTGACAATAAAGCGAAGCAGGAAGGATCCTTGTAACAGCCACAGGAATATTTAAAGACCACAGACCATAATCAGAATGTAATGTGTTCCCCTTCAGCAGTAAAACTGTCTAACCAGACAAAAGACTGTCACTGTCACGTCGTGTTATTTGCAGATAGAGTTGAAGCCAGCCAAAAGCAACAAATCAACAACCTACTTTACATAGAATAGAAATCAGGCTGCATTACATTCACTGTCTGTCTGTGCCATTGAACAAGTCAATACTGATTCACCAACTCCTAAACAAGTACATGAACTCAAGCTAAAACCAAAACCCTTTCTTCAGTACAAGATATATGAGATTTCAATTTGACCTTAGTACATGTACCTGTCGTAAAAGCTTTATGCCAGAACAATGGGTCCCTTGTCAAGTTGTACCTGTATCAAATTTATACACCTTGTTGCCTTCTGAGAATGGAAATTACACCTCTGAATAAAACACAGCCATCTATACGTTATATTCATTCTTTTTTTCATTCAAAATGTCTTTATCAGCGTAGAATCAGCTGGCTATCAAAATCAAAACAAATCACTTTCAAGGACAGAGTATAGTCACTTTAGGCAAAATCACAGTCCTGTAACGTTAACACTTAACAACAAATTTAGAAAATTCAGTGATTGATACCTCTCTGACTGCTTCACATTGTTATGCTGATAGCATGTCCTTGTAAAACTTCCATGGTGCACGAGGTATTCAAGGACAAACCGGAAGAAAACATCGTTGCATTTTCAACCGTTACCCAGTGCTCCAACCTTGGCCCTGACACAAATGACGTACTCTAGAAAACCTCCTCTTCTGTCCTGACTCTTATGACGCATATTTTGAGATTTTATGATATTTTTTTTCATCCCTACCTGTCGGTTAAAATCAACTTCTCAATTTTGTCTCTGTGTATTATAAGCTATTACCTGAAGCCTTCCTCGTGCACACTAAATTTGTGCGTCGCACCCAACTGTGTATGGTAGGTCTGGTTTTATGAAAACGAAGGTGAAAGGGTGACCTCTCTTTAGCTTTACAGCATGTCTTTTAATAAAAACCACAGTTGGACATAATGCAAAAAACCTTTCCCAAATAGGAACTGAAGAATTTACATAATGTATACATCACTATAAAGTTATGTGAAAACCATTTTAACAAAGCCTGATAAGCCCAGAAACAAGTCTAGAGTGTATACAGATCAGGACAGAGATAATAACAGCCCCTTAACTTTTTTTTGTGTTCTGGCATTGGTATATCCTATCATAATAATTTTCTTTGCCCCCAAGTCTGCTTATATGACTCAAAATGAAAATATATACTCTGCACAGCCATGATTTGAAGACATCTGTCACATACAAAGATGGTCTAAGATCATTTAAGCGCCGCTGTTTATTCAACATTTCAGGTAGTTATCATGCGGACATCCTGCTCAAACAAGTTTGTGACCCTGACAAAACATATTTACATTGATATCAGCTTTCATTAATCATGAAATCAGAAATAACTACTCCGATTTTTTACCTGCCGTTTGTATAGATATGAAATTTATTAACTTTAAGGACGATTTCAATTTTGCATCCTTATCTTTAAGAGAATTGCACTATTTGGAACAACAACTGGTGAAATCACAACTTTTTGTTTTTGAAATGTATCTTCCGAAAGAATTCCTTCAATTCATGCAAAAGACAAATCTGTAACTTGATCAACAAAGGCTGACAAGAAACACTTTCCTTGGCCATCAGTCTGAACAACAAATCCCACTCCAGACATGTATCATAATTAATAACATTTTCAAAGTTCCTTCACAGCACTATATTATTGTTATATACTACTTACAAAGAGTTCACTATGGCACTCCTTCTATTGTTAGTCAATACAAATTCTGTGATTTATGGGAGTAACAAGCCCTGGGCTGCTTTCGCTGTGTTTTATGACCAACTCTAAGGTAACACGTAATTTCTGGACAATGGAAATGTCGTGACTCGGCTTGGTACGACTTGCTCTTTTCAATTTTTTAGGTGTGCCTTCATTTTCTTTTTCTCTCTCTCCTTTGCCCTTTCCACATGGCTGGAAAAGCACATTGATTTGTTTCATCAGAGATGTTATGTATCAGTTGTGCCGATGTCAGGGAATGTTCAAAAAGTGAACCGTCACACGATACCTCAGGCGCAAACTTCAAAGAGATATTGAGCAAAGACAAATCTGAGTACCCTAACCTGCATTGGTAAGTATGGAGAACTAACAACCAAAATAAAGAGAGAGCTAAATGACTCACACCAACTCAATGTCCTGTTTAGATTTTAAAAACTTTTCATCAAAGACTTTCACAGAATATTTCACTTCCAAATCATGAAAAGCTTAACCATGTAGTATGTTTGCATTTCTGAAGTCTTATGAACTCTGACAACCTGCATGACAGGGGAAAGGAACGTATGAATGCCATACGTCAATATCGCCTCTCATCTGGCTGCCTGCACATTTGCAAAATTCATATTCCATGAACGCCACACCGGTGTGCTAACTCACCTGGGACCTCTTTCAGAAGACGAACTCTTGATGATTCCGTCGGTGGAAGTTGATGAAAATGTGGAGTCAAGTCTCACAAACTTAGGATCAGCTGGTTGTGAACTGTACAATTTGGGTTCCTCTTCATCGATACCATGATACTGTACATACTCTATTCCCGGTGGGGGAGGAGGGAAATTGTGCGGAAGTTCCTCATAAGGATTGTCCTTGTCTTTCATGTAATCCGGTGACTGCGGAATTGTCTCTAGTGGCATTCCTTGCGACTGAAAATGTGGATTGTAGGTTGGATTTGATGTGGGATTCCTTGGAGGAGTCTCAGGAGGATATGGAGCCATTGTAGATTCTGGAAAAGGAGTAAAAACATTTATAAAACCAAATTACACAGATGTTGATGTTTCGCTGTGTTCTTTACTACCCCAGAGAAAAACAGAGAGTAAGCTTTTGATGAAATAGCACATGGATATTAACTGATCTGACAGCCAAGTTTCCAAGAATATGGGTTTTTCTGATATCCTATGTACTGTAGCAATTGAAAGTTTTCACATCTGTCATGTCAAAGCAATTTTCCGTGGATGACAGAGAGTACACTCTGACAGGACCAACTGCTGGCTTCTTTCCTTTGAGGGTAAGAATGGCTGAAACTCTGACATCATGGAATTTTCCTGATAAGTCTTCAAGGAACGGAGGCGGGAAATTAAAGTTGCAATACCAGCCCCAAAATTGGTATGTAGGTCCTGCCATAGGGCCATTACTTGCAATAGCTGCGTTGGGGGTAGTTTGAACTGGAAGTTGAGATCTAGTTTCATGATCAGGAGGTGTGGTCTGTGATTTTCATATCCCTGGGCTTCTACTCTGTGAATTATATCCATGCCTCAGAGTGTTGCTGATACATCATACTACAAAGTTCTTTCCATGGCCAGTGTCCTTGGCAATTTTCCATGATCCTATAATTGTAATATTATCACAGAGTCCAGGCACCCAGGACAGCCATTAATTCCATCACTCACACCACATTACACCACAAATTTGGCAGAATTCCGACAAACTTTTTGCTGCTCCTCTAAGAAGACATGAACTGTTATTACAGACCTTAAAATACCACATCATCAATTTGGAAACAATGTGTTGTTTTGAAACTAGTGCTTCTTCTAAAAGTGTAACTGGCCAACGAAATTCGTTTTTGAATTCATGTGATATTGAAGCATACCAATTCTGTACGCCACTTGTCCTAAATGAACTGTCTCTATAAACAGGTTTTGCAAAGTAAGAGAGGCAGCAGTTTAAGTTCCACATTCAGCTTCTCTGTTGTTACAAGTAATGAAAAGAACTCATCAACAACAACAGTAAGAGAACGTTTATCATTTGCCATGGAGTACTGTCAAAAACTACTGGTGAACTTCCGATGAATTTAGAGAAATAGGCATTACAGCAGCTCATCATATGCATATATCCTAATTCAGAAACCAATCACCAGGAGTGACTCTTCCTAAGATATATATATGAAAAGTATCTTTTTAAATATTATATAATCTTTTGAAATTCACAAACAAATGAAAAATCATTCTTTTAGAGATTAGCATTATTGGGCTGAAACTGGACAAAAGTTTTTAGATCAATTGTTAGCTGTGGAGGACTACTTCCTGTTTTATTGACAATAGTGCTGTATATCAAATTACTTTGAAAGACCATTGTTGTCAAAAGAGATGAAACATTGCCCTGTCTTCATGGACAACAAAAACAGTTCAACTTTCCCTCAGGCAATCAATTGGCAACATCACAGTTGGGCTGATGATGCTGCATATCAGCAGGCACAATTTTCTGGTATTCCTAATATATGCTGACCTATTAGAAATTATATCTACTGAATTATCATCAGCTCTCAAAGTAGTTTTTTTTCCATCTTATGAGAAGTGAGTCAGCTTGTACCGACCAGAATACAAGAAAACAAAATCTGATTTGTCTTCTAGTCAGACTAGGGCTGACACAGTCTGGCCAACTTTGTCTGGGTTGACGTCATTAATAAATGACATTTGGAGAACAGTTCTTGTCTGTTGTAATTTTATTTGCACAGCAGCTCTGTGTTCTTTCACGCACAGTGTATTTAGTTTCTCCCTCTCAGAATGCTTTTTTCCTGTCCTATTATGTTGAAGCCAGGTACGTATGCCTAATTTGTTTACTTCACGGTACTTTTTAAAACTGAGCAATCATCATTTTGAAAATGGTTTATCAGTTCAGGTCACAATTTATGAGGGCAATAAATAGCATAAATTTCTTGTTTTAACTGTTAAAAATATTATAAATAATAATTTATGATCATTGTAATGAAACATGGAAATTTATATGAGATGATGTGTACTTTACAGTTTACTTTGCAAACATTAACAGGTATGAACACTGTATCATGCATTTATATCAAACATAACATGATATATATGTACATAGAAAGGAAAGAACACACATAGGAATGAAACGAAAAAATGACAGAACTTTGTGTGGATAATAAAGATGTCCATACTATCAACAGACATGAATGTGACGGCCTAAAGAAGTTATCAATACAGGAAAGGGCAACATCATGTGAACTACCTGAACTGACCTAAGATACACAACTCCAACAAACTCACCTTGACTGGTAGGGATAGACCCATTTGTCAAACCTTGAGCGGCCATGTTTGCTGATCTGTGAGATGATATCTCTGCTAAAGGAATATGACTGTTTTTGTGTTTATCTGGAGAGTCAGAGGTAGGCACATTGGCATAAGAGCGTCCAGCCATCATTAGTCTGAACATTGGGAAACTCTTTCAAGTCCCTGACAGCAGTACAAAAACACCGACAAAGTCCTGAAAAAACAAAGATATGAAAATATTAGGATAGGATCAGGTGTTCTTCTATAAAATGTCACAACTTTGGTCTTATTGGGGGCAAATACAAGGGTTTTACGAAGGATCAGCACTGGAAAGTTTATTTTTACATATGTATTCAAATGGTTTCCATTATGTAGTAGGAGGTATCCAAAACATTTCAGCTATGTTCAACTTGAATAGACAAGGCAAGTAGCTTTTCTATTGTTCTTTTTGAAGCATTAACAAAAGATTACTGTCATGCCAAAAAACCCCAAGGCAAAACAACTGTTACTGTTTTGGGTCAAGATCCAAGTTTCCATACAGGAAAAGAACAGATTTGAAAATAATTTGTTAGTTCATACATCATGAGGGAAAGAGAAGGGCCGGGTCACAAATCCTGCAACTATATAAATATCCTCTCCATGTAAAGTTTATTCAATTGTACCTAAAAAGAAACACGTAGACAATTTAAATCACAAATGTAAATAGTATAAACATGGTCCTGCCAAAAAGGTGGGGTCTTGATATGGGGCACAGCAGAAAACCATAAACTTTTAAGTTTCTAGTAGTATAAACTGCTAAAATCATTGGTAACTGCAACAACGAGCATGTTGGGAGATGTGACATATGAACTTCCCATGCTGTTAAATGTTATGATACTGGTCCCGTAAGTTGACACCATGGAGCTTAAACAGTACAAGCAACTACAGCAACTCCACGTTGGCCGTGGCACCATATCAAGCTTGAAGAAGAAAATCAAGAAATCTTACTCTACACACAGATTAATTTATGCAAATGAAAATTACAGTTAATACAAGATTAGTTCAACCATAGACCCTCGAGAAAAACTTTTTCTCAAGGGTCTATGGTTCAACTCACTACACTATAATCCATGCTTTTTAAACTTTAACGTATGTAAAGTCTTGGTTGTATCAGTTGTAACTTGTATGTTAGTGGAGGCCTGGTTAGTGTAAGTAAGACTACGATTTTGCCAAAATTCTACATACAAACATTACCATAGCAGAGGCCCAGCATGTTCCGTATTCATAAGCCGCAACAACCTATGCCAGAAAATTTGACAAATCATGAGCGACTTTCTCGAGACATTCTAAATGGCGCAGAGCTAAACATATGTGATGTATGAGCTAGGTTGCGCAAATCGTTGACAGCGACTTTCAGATCCGATTAGAAAGGCGTTCGTAGTTTGACAAGTCAGGAAAAGTAAAAACTAGAATGAGTATTGCCACTTACATGATTACGAGTTTTACACTGAAATGTTTACAAACAAATGAAGGGAGCCGGGAGGAAGTCCGATGTGCTGTAAAACAATTTGTAGGAAACTTCGCTGGTAGCAGTTCGCAGTGTCAGTCCTTCGTGAGACTCCTTGGAGAATAGAGAGGGCTTCAAACAATCGATACACAAAACCCTCGGCGAAGCTGCCTATTGGCCCCTATCGAGGTCACAGATACGAATTTTACGATATATGTTCTGCATACGACAAATAGCTAGCGAAAGGAGGCTCAGCTCTCTCCACGCGGAAAAATTTGGAAACGTGCCAAATCTTGTTACCAGAGAGCACGCCTTTGGTCTTCCAATGCGTACACAAAAACAAACTGGTAGTTCAGTTTAACCTCTATTTCCAGACAGACGATATTAAACGACTGTCCACATGACAGAGTACTTGAACGACGTCGGAACAGAAGGGTGTGTTACGTGATAAGGAATGCAAGTCTCGCTCTCGGCGTGTTCCCTGTGATCACGGCACAACACAGACGCATGACTGAACGTGTTTTCAAAATATTTTTACTCTTACACATGTCACTTACCTTCTTGGACGGCTTTTCTTGTCTTGGTGGACAGAAACGTTAAAATGATGATATCCAGTGAAAAGATTCTCACCGGCTAGCTCTGATCCGGCGACAAAGATCGAATCCTGAAAATGAGACAGTGAGAGAGAGAAAGCCTCCGGCTGGCGAGCTGTTTCATCCGTCTAGAATCACTCATCGAATGAGTCAGTCTGTTTTGGAAAATTTCAGATAAACATTAGCCGATTTCTCATCAGTTTTGCCATGATTACGTTGCCTTCATGCGAATAATTAAAGTCAGGGTCACGTGCCTTTTTAGAGACACAATAATTAATGTAAAACAGAAATATGTGATGCGCTGAAACGTGATGCGTCCACGTACGTCGGGCGACTCGCGAGTGAAAGTTGTGAACGAGAGTCATACATATTCAGTAGCTCTGTGTTTGTCAATAGACACGATGGAAACAAGCCGTAATGACGCGCGGGATCTGATTTCCCGCCAAAACAGTGAGTGGGCGTTGCCTCATACGTATGATCTAGCAAGGCGACCAGATGGCGGCCGGTATCTCAAACATCCGGCATCCCGTGCACAACTTTCGTGTACAACCGCAAGTGTCTTCCATGAAAAGAAGAAGACGCACACATTTGTTTTACTTGTCAAACGAGTTCATTCATGAGCTCGTGATGGACTCTCAGAAAAAAAATAATCCGCCATTTTCAGCGCCGATGCGGGTGGCGGCTTGGTTTACGTCTATTTGAAGCAGCCGGTGTTTACGGACAGGTATTACGGCAATTCTGCATCATATCCGCAAAGTACCTGACGTAAATCCAACCCACGCTGTATCTAAAAATGAAAGCCTTTATTTTAAAAAGTGCAAAAGGGAATACAGATGCATACACGCAATTTGACTAAAATCATGTCAAATATTCAAATGTATATCGAAGTGCTGATTGTTTTATTTTTAATTCTTACTAGTGTCATTTTTGCCTTGTTCATATACTCCTGACAAAGTGTCATGAAAATTAGTTTGTAAGCATTTTCCAAGTAAGTTTTTTAGAAAGTGTCAGATGATGGAAGAGGTCAGGGTACATGGAGCTACTATTTACCATCTGTGGAGGTGGCTACCTCACATCTCCCACATCAACTTTGCAATGAAGCTTAGGACTATACTACTGCCAAACATTTGTAAAATAGTACCTTTCTTCCCATTCTCAACAGTGCACACATCCTTTGTTCCTTTTGATAGTATTGGTCGTAACACAAAATAGTTGCAATGGATCGGTTTATTGGCCCGCTCACCGTCTTTTTGTCAAAGAAATGCTTCACAAACTCTGCTATCTGAATAGAAAGTACTCAAGTATTGGTGGAATGAGTCAGAAGTCTGCTAATTTTTTTTAATAATAGTTACTAGTAACAATCAAGGAAGTCAGCTTTCCTTTACAATTAAACATCAAGCAGTCAATATTCAAAGTAACCCAGACCTTTTTGATGACATCTTTTTATAGTAGACCTCCTCATGGTATCCTTTACAGCAATTATATGTTAATTGAGCAAAAAAGCTCACCCAGCAAGACAGTATACCATGAGATTTTGACCAGTTCACAACATATATGCACTCCCTATCGCTCGTCTATATATAAAGTGAACTGGTCAAAATCGAGTGGTATACCGTCACTGGGTGTGATTTATTGCTATTATAACAGTATATTGAAACTCTGGCATGGAACGTCAAAAATGGATTTTTGCTCAAGCTGAGAACTCGTGCCTATGCCAGCCATGGTATATCGCCAATATACCACGGTTCTTTTCGCGTCTCAAATCAGATCGCTGTATTTGCACCATCAATATACTGGTATGATATAATCTTGAATAACAAATGATAAAATTTACAAAAAAGTATACACAAAAAAACGAGTCATTTTCCTTCCATTGTGTTTATTGATATGCAGATCCAAGGAAGGCAGTGATCAATACAAGAGATCTAGAAAATTTTTTTTAAAAATACCACCAATGAAATCCAAAGCACACTTTTATAATAATCTCTTGAAAAATGTTTTCTACTTCAAATATAATCACAATATCTAAAATATCTGATATATACAAATTTTGTAAATGTTATCTGAATAGATTGTGATTTTGAAAAACTCTACATAAACATCAAAAGTGGCATTCAATCAAATTGTCAGTCTGAAATTCTTACATACTTTTACGTTTAGACACTAATGTGCTTGAAGAAAAAATAATTCTTGCTTCCATGAAGACTGATTCAAATTCATTTTTTGAATGCAAAATTCTTTATAGCTAAACCATCAAAACAAATCACAATCTTACAACAGTACAAATCACATTTATTTGTTTATCTTTACAAAGCAGATTTATCGCTGCCATTTTCCACATTTTAATTATGGTTTCACTTTTGACTAAAAGGTGCTTGTTGTGGTGGCTTGACAGGCACACATTTTCAGAACAAAAGTGAATTTATTGTACACTGTTTTAGTTACATTCTAGATGAAACATTTCCATTTTGATATTTTTGTTTTCACATCTTTGTATATAAACTCTCTACAATTGAGAAAAGTCCTCATCTGAAGATTAACAACGACAATGCCATGGTTGATGCTGAAGTTGGCAGGTTTTTCAGGGTGGACCATGAGAAATACACATCCTGGCTTACTTAGACTTTGAAGCCAAACACATCGATCTAAAGTATTTTATGCAGCTTTTTTTGGGCATTTCTGTGAAAACATTATCTATTTTATATACTTGAAAAAATATTCTCAAAATAATAAGAATACACTACACATGGCAATAAACCACATGTGTACTCTGTAAAGTCCAGAACAGAGTTTAACCCTATTGTCATAATCTTGCTCTTATTGCATTTTTTTTTCTGCCTGATCTTTATTATGAGCTGAACATTCTTCATGAAATTTTACCATTTCAGTTACAGAGGTTGAAAGTCACTGTACAGAAAAGGAAAATGATGTTTAATGTCTTTTGACATCTAAAATGAGTCTCATAAACATTTAGTAGCAACATCCTGTTGTGTAATGCCATTGATCTTCTTGAGATATAGACAATGTTTTTTTAAAATATGCAAAAGACACAGCATTGTAACATTGCCAACAGGATGTGAGTGGACCCAGTATTTAAACATCACCTTCCTTTGAAACAGGTGACAGTAAATGATACAATCTGTAATCTAGGCTAGATCATATACTTTCACCGGAATGAAAGTGAATTTAAAAGAGAAAGGGGACTCAAGCAGGGCATTCCTGTGATTACTTGAGCATATTACTTTTCTTTTGATACAAAAGTATATTCTTTTTCTCAAGACACAATATTCTTTATGATATATATTATTGATCACCAGGTAATGGTTTCAACTCTGTTTGTCGACATAGTCTACATAATGTGATATTGTGTCCTTGAATTTTTTGGATGCTATACTTAAAAAGCAGAACTTGTTAGTAAAACAGAATTAACGTGAACAATATCACATTTCCTAAACCTAGAAACACAGCATTAATGACAAACTTTTGTTCCCAGCAACCGGTCACTGCGCTCACAGGTGCTGCAATGGGTTGGGTAATGTGCTGTACTGGGATTGCCTGGGCAATTTCTTTTTTTGTGGTAAAAGGATCAAATTACATCAAAAGATGTTAAATGTATTGACTCTATTGAAAATAAGTTTCAGGATTGATTTGATAATTAGCTATGATTGCACAATCCACGGTCGAGCATTGTTTGTAAACCATCAACAAGTTCAGCTCACAGCCGAGACTGGATATGCTGAGATTTTGTTGTACCCTGCTGTTTGTCACTGGGTTGACTTTGTCTGGATGTGCCTCCGTTTTCAGGATAGTACGCCCACGGTGCAATTTCACTGGGAATTCCAGCTATAGGAGCATGCACACAATTTCTAGGCAGTCTAAACGCCTCTACAACTTGCAAGGCAACTTCTTTGGACTCCGAACACATCTTGAGGTACTGTAACATTAAAACAAAACATTACATATTAGTAAATTATACTTTGCATCTCTCAGTAAAGCAATTTCTGGAATATACCCTTGCACGTATCAAGGACTATTAAGACAACAATAGAAGTACTACAAACTCCTATGAACGTCAAGATTTTAGAATGGTTGTGATGGCCACCTTGTGGATCATGTTTCAGCATTACTTTGTGTCTATATATTAAACTTAAATTCCAGTCAAGTGAGGTATACCATGATTGTAAATCATCCTTTATGAGGAGGTCACCCATAATGCCATGCACTCCTTACATAATCTGTTGTGTTTCACATCTCCTTTCTCAGCTAGTTTGTAACAAACACAACTCTCCTCCACTTCACACCCACACTTCACAGCGTAACAGTTCATAATTGTAAACTATAAAAAAGCTGAAGTTGCTGGGATAAGAGACCACTATTCAAGTCTGAAAAAAGGTGCACGCTAACATCAGTTCTGTAGTTTATGGTCGATGGACCATTCACAAAGTAAGATTATCCACTTGTGGTGCAGTCAAGTTTGCTCATTGTCCATACATTCTTTGTTGGACCAAGTCCATTGGTAACCACTTGTCAAGTTTCCTCATCATCCATACATTCTGGATTGGACAAATCTGTTGATAATTATGAGTCTCTGCAGGGGCCCTGCAATGCCAACATTAATGGTCAAAATAAAAAATTTTGACCTAAAACTACTGAATTTGCTCAAAACTGGCACAGAACCATGAAAACCTGGACAAATTTTGTTCTATGCAAGTATACATACATATTACAAGTGTATATACATGGAAATTTCTATTCCACGTTTCATTTTTTATCAAAATATATGTTGCACAATATTGCAGTATTGTCTTTCACATATACATCACAATTAGGCTTTTAACCCAATATTTTTGACCAGTGTTAAAACGCCTTTTACGGTTTAAACTGTCTTTAACCACTTTTTATCTGGTTTAAACTGTCTTTGACCACTTTTTTACCCTTTAAACTGCCTCTGCTTCCCAGTTTTCAATGACTTAAAGTGTAACAAAGTGCTTCCTGCAAACTGAATTACTGTCATCTAACTGAACCATTTTTCAAATATTTTTGCTGACTTCAGTAGATTTATTTCAGAGCATTGTAAAGTTTTGGATCAACTGCGGTATGACACAGTTCAGTGACTCATCAGGGTTGTCAAACCCTGTACTCTACACTGGCAGAGGGGCAGAGAGGTTTCAACGTGGACGTGGGAATCCTGACATGTCAGCAATTGTTACGCTTGAAATGAAACTTTAGCCCTTTCACCCCCAGTTCCCTATATACAGGTCCAACTTTACCATTGAAAACAATGGATTTGGGACAAACCATGGTGGTGAAAGGGTTAGACAGCATTGATGGCTGTTCAGCACTGATTTGAAACCTGAGAAGATCCAGAGCTATGATCCCTGGATTTGACAGCAAAGCATAAAGACAGGAAGGAAGTGGTGAACTGAAAATAGAATTCACACAATGAAAGATCATGTCTTCATGCTTTTTATTGATGTTTTTGTATGCTAATATAGGTTGGATGTTCTGACATTGTGAGAGTCAATGTACATAAATGATACGGCTTTTATCAGTTAAACTTACCATATCACGTATTTCTTTTGTATGTGTGGAAGATATATAACCCTGCTCCAGGAACCACCCCCGGTCTGAGTAAAGACAATGTAGGGCATATAACCTACAAAACTGAAAAATAAAAAAAACTCATAAAGATTTGTGTCTTTCAAAAAGTCAGGACTGTGCATTGTGTGTAGATAAGTACAGTAGCAGTTTGCTGGTATCAATTAAATATTGTGCAGGCATCACGCGACAGACGATGAACTGTGCCCTAGTATCTCTGCCTCTGGTTTTGGCATTCTGCCGAGTCATGCTTGGCACAAGAAAGGCAGAAAAGAGAAAAGTAGGCCACAGGCAAAAGTAGAAACGTGTATTGAATTTGCTGCTTGTACAACTAGGAAAATTTGTCTCAACAACGTTCCACTTCATAATTTTATTTATTACAGAGGTCATAGGTCAGGGTATGGCATATGGGGAAAAAGGCAGAAAAAGATTTCATAAAAGATGCTAATTTATGACCTGGAGGAAATGTTACAAGCAAAGGGAAATCCAAGAAAAAAGCACGCTTTTTCCCCTACTTTCTGACAATGACAAGCACAGATAAATTCCTCAGTATAATACCATCTACGATATAAATCACATCCATCGTTTCAATGCTTTACCTTCTGTAAGACCTCTCTATCACCTCTGTATTGGCATTTTTCCACTGCTGCCATGAACTGTTGCAGAACAACTGTACAGAAATAAAAAATGAAAGAGTAGAGTGAAGTTTCAACTGCTATCATCGACCGCCATCAAAGTAAGGGGCCGTCGATAATAAAAGCTGACGCACGACAAACATAATTCTTTCGTTTAGGGGGGAGGGGGTAAAAGCTCATTTTGTTTTATGTGTGTCAAAATTGCATAAGGTTTTTCTATTGTTTTCGAAGTGCAACTTTGCAGCGAGAATGCAAAACTACCTTCGCGTTCATCAAAACAGAATGACCACAAAATACGGAGACAGAGAAGACAACGAAAAGACATGAATGTGAAATAAAAACTTGTATGCTTTTTCAACGTGAAACATGTATGTGAAACATTTTCCTACGTGCGAAATACATTAAACTGTTCTTGACTTTTTATCTTGACTTTTTCGTAATTTCATTATCATTTCTACAAAGCAGAAAGTAGTCAAGAGAGGAATTTGTAAACTACTGGTAAATTTGAAAGCTGTTTAAAGACTAATATTTCAAGAAAAATGTTGTTTTGACAAAAATTGAGAAAATTACCCTAAAAATTTACATATGCAAGTTTCATAGGAATTTTCATAAATAAAAATTAAATCACTGTCAAGGACTTTTCAATCACGTTTTGAAAGCTATTACACAGGCAGTTCTAGAAAATATGATGTTTTGACAAAAACTACAATACAAGATTCCACTCAGTTCTAGATAATCATCCAAACATTCCACACATCAAAGTTGGTCATATTTGGTGCGGTAACTTATTAGTTATAAGCTCCACAAATTTGGTCTACAGACCTACAGACTGACAAATGGAGAAATTGATACACAGACTGACAGTGATAACATTGGCCCCTGGTGTTCCTTAAGCACACTAGGCACCAAAAATCAGAAATGAAAAAATAGATAAAATGGTGTAAGGATTATCATATGAAACTCCATTGACCTACTATTGCTTCTTCCACATCAGAATTTAATGTGGAATGTGCCTTGGGAACAGTTATTTGGACTCTGAAATTTTTACAATGCTTTTCTGATCTACCACTTATGGGAGCACATTTTAAAGCTCTTGAAGTAAGAAAAAAGTTTACCTCTCAGATTTTGGAAATTAAAAATTGTTCCCAACAGACTTAACACAGAGGTGGTAGCCATTTTGAATTTAAAATATCGGTAAGTGTTAGGTAATTTGTTTTTCTAGTACTAAATTTTGCATTGTGACCCCTGATGTTTTTCTTGATTTGGTAAGAGAATGTTTGAAAGTCTCATTGAGGAACATTGGAGCAAAAGTTTAGGTTTTTCACTTTCAAGGCACACACCACCTTAACTAAAATCCATGTACGGTATAACAAGTGTTATGCTCTATTAAACACCTTTTGTTATCATTTTGCTGGATAATTTATTTATTCCTTATTATGATACTTTTTCTACCTTCTCTTTCCAGGATATGTACACAACTATAAAACATAGTGTAATTTAAACCCATTGGCAACACTTAGGGATTCCTAAAGTGAAGCTTTGCTACGGCTGCCTTACTCCCAACCTATGCACAACATTCATTACCGTTCATTCTGTTTCCTACATTTGTTTTGTCTGTTAAAACTAATAAAGATATACGGAAATTGGGATTTTCATATCATCATATCAATATCAGAGAAATTATTAACAGCATTTTCTTAGAATTTGTTTTAAATAAGAAATATAATCTATGCAGGAAGAGAACTGTACCTCTCTGAACGAAACTCATTGCCATGGTAACAGCATGCTGTTGGCATGAATTCCAGGCACTGAACGGCTCTTCCTTCTTAGTTGAAACCTGTTACAGGAAATAAGTTCATGAAAAAAAATTCAAAAAGAGTTTCACTTTCTTAAGAAAGTGACAAATACTTCAGGATTGTGGGAAAACATTGCATGACACCTGATAGTTCTTTGGAACTTCACTGAGGGTCAAACATTGCCCACGCAATTTTCATCATGAATTCAATATGCAAATCACGAATTTGATACTATGAGACTTTACATACTGGTAATGGCAAGAATTCATAGGTAACGGTAGTCAGGAATGGTAAACATCAAATCTGCTGAGTAAAAATTGCAAACACTGAAAAGTTTATGAGTGATGCTGCTTTTTTGAAAAAAATTATTCAAATGAAGCTGGAAAAGCTTTTTTTTATAGAAAAAACGTATGCACAATGTGTTGTGTCAAATTTGAAAAAAAATAAAATTTTAAATTTTGAAAAAACTTCCATGTTAACATCCTGACCACCCCAACAGAAGATCTAATTGTTCATCCCTGAAAGGGATAGCTAAGAAGCCTCTCTAAACTGACCACTACAATCTCTTCAATAATAATGGACCTAACCCATAAAGTTTCATATGCCCAAACTAAAACTTTTATAACATGAAAATACATACAGACAAAGGCAATAACAATTCATCAAAAACACTTTCTCCCCACTTTCACTTTTGAGTTGGGTGACCTGCAAAAGCGGTGGTACCTTGTTAAGAAGTCTGGCTGCTAACGTCCTGAGCTGCTTTCCTTCCCGGAACATCAGTGCCTTGAGAATGAACTGGACGTCCGTGATGGGGTGAATATTCACAGCAAACATGCTGGAAAAAGAGAAAAAAGCCAAATATTTAGTAAAAATATCAACAAAAACATATACAATACTATACGACAAAGTAAGGAAGTGAGAAATGCAGGTTTTCATATAAAAATCTTATCTTTCACATGCATATTTTTTAGTATTTTTTTATTCTATTTAAGTGTTGAATAATGCAGGCAGCAGAACAGTTATAAAATGAAACCAAAAAGTAGTTTGAAACTAAAACTGTAAATTATACTTTCGAGAAAGTATTTCTCTTTAGCGTACAGCCTTCCAAAGAACTCAAAATACCATTAGGCTGATACCAGGAATAAGTGAAAAATTTTCAGACATAAGATATTTCACAAATATTGCCATTTTGTCTGTGGGAAAAAAGCTAGCAAAAACTACGCAGGTTTATCGTTTATCAAGATATGAAAGCGTAATTGCCATGGAGATTTCCTTTGGAAATCAACCTGAATTATATTGGTCTTTTCTGGAGCTGCCGATGACACTTTACAAGATTCAGTAGAATGCAATGGTCAGTTAAGTGTGTGAAAGGTGAATTCATCAGTTGATTCAGACTGAGAGTTTTTCTTACCTTGTCTGTACCGAGTTCCAAAGTCCGCCAGCAATAAATGTCAGCATTCCTTTGATTTTACTTCCTCCGAACTGTTGACTGTAATGATCCAGCATTTCACGGGCCACTTGCTGTCACAAAACAAAGCCCATTGTTCAAGGTTAATGGTTAAAATCTTGACTAACAAAAATGTCCAAACTTCACCAGAATTCATGTTTCCACCAAAACGTACACTCAAGACCAGGTTGTTCAGTCCATAGGCATCTCGAACATGCCTGACGAATAATTGACAATTCCCATGAACGTTAATTACATCACATACTGTTGCACGATTTATAGATACCAAAATAAACCCAGAAAATATGAATTTCTGGCTTAAGGTAATATGCACCTCGAAAGTGAAAGACTTAAACTTTTGCTCTAACTTTCCTCAAGGAATCTTTCAGTCATTCTCTTTCAAAATCAAGAATAAAAATAGGGGGTCACCGTGCAAATTTTGGTACTAGAGAAACAAATTACCCAAGATTTACCGATATTAGAAATTCAAAATGGCCGCCATCCTTTTGTTAACTCTATGGAGAAAAATAAAATTTTTGAATTTCGAAAAACTAAGCCGGTGAAAAGTTTTCTTTCACCAAGAGCTTTAAAATGAACCCCCACATGTGGTATATCAGAAGAGAATTGTAAAAGTTTGAGAGTCCCAATGTCTGTCCCCGAGGTGCGTTCTACCTTAAGTCTAAGACTTGGCAACAATCTGACCACAACCGTAGAAATACACAAACAGGCTGATAACAAGAAGGCCTGATGGTAAGACAGCATGATTTTGAAGTGTAACTCATTCTAATGGTACATGTCTATGTACCGCTTACTAGAGCTGGATGGGTGGGTGAAGGGCAAAATTTCAGAAAAAAAACATTTGGGAAATAAAAATAATGGTGCCTATAAATGTATTCTGGGATGAAACATTTCACAATTCTGAAAAGTAAAATTGAAAGCTGTAACAGAATAAATGCATGTACCGGTATGATTTAGTTTGAAGAGTTGGCATGCAAAAAGCCACCAATTTTTTTTCGAGTTTTTTAACTCATTATTATCATTAATTGAACAGTCATACAAGAGCCTCTTTTCAAGTATAAGCAGTGTTGGAAAATGTCAATGTTGAAAAATGCAGGTCAAAAAATTATTCCACACAAACTCAAGCTAAGAATAAAGATAATTTTGCTTCTCAGAAATCTTGCTGGCTTTTGTTCCATTCTCACCTGCATCAAAACCATGTTATCACCATCAAATGTCACAAATACATCTGAGTCAGTCTTCAAACTGGCAAGGCGATTCTCTGCCATATATCCCTTAAAACAAACAGCAATACAACTACACTGATCATTGCAAATCAAACTGATCATCATAGATTGAGAAGATGGGCAGATGAGTAGACTGAGCATTTCAAAGTACAGCGCATGTTCATGCTGTAGAACTGAGCTTTTCCAGACTGGCTTGAAATTTGCAGCGGAGTTTGAATTCATTAAGTCTATGATATTTAGTGATATCACAGTAGAAAGTGACCACCTGGTTTACGCAGGCAGGTAAAATTTTCAAGAGTTTATTGAGATCAGAGGCCAGGTATAACTTGTGTACAGTATGCAAAGCAGAGCAAGAACTGGGCCAACTCTACCTTAGATTTCCGTTTCTTGATATTATTGTTTTACTATTACTGTCAGTGAAAAATTTGGTAAACAAAGAGATTTTTTGTTCATGGTGATATCCAATGGGACTGATGTGAAAATGGATATTTGTCTGAACTTTTTGATAGAACTATTGGGATTAAAACCTACAAGGTTGACTAAAAGTGGTACCACTAATGTTATGATGTAAACCATAAAAAAACACAGTTTAAAGGGATTGGAACAAAACACAGCAGGAACAAACGCAATCGTGTAATGGACAATACTTGTCTAATCGTCAGTCAGAAACAGCAAAAGTCGTGCATGCTATGCTATATTTAGCAACAAAGCTCCAATCCTGATCAACATTATTGTAAATGCTTTAATGCTGGGGAGCACCAAATATTTCAATGGCCCAAGTTTTCACACGGTGGCCCTACCAATTTAAGAACATTCTAACACACAAATTGAACAGTAGCAAGTGTGACGTCATACTCCAGATATGTACCTTTCGATTATCACCTTTTATCTTAATTTAGGGTGTGCCACTTTTGATAAGACCGGGGCCTTTGGAATTGGTGGCGATATTAAATAGTCATAGATTTATGCCCTATGTACACTTGAAATTCCAATGTGAGTATCCTGTAAAATCGCCCATAAAAACACAGCTACATGGCTGTATGACTCACCATGCCACCGCACAGCTCTCTGCATGTCTGTAAACACTTGATGTTCTCCCATGTACTGTAGGCTTTGAGTGCCGACGTCAACGCTTGTAAATATCGGTTGTCAAGTAGTTCTTTCTTCTCATTGTATTCTGTATCCATAATTTCACCTGCATACCTGCAAACATGATTGTGTGATATGAAAAATTTACCAAAACAGAGAAATGGACTTCAGACAACCTGGATAGGCTAGGTTACAAGTATAAATTTTGGGGTCCTTTCTACCTTATTACTAGACTCAAGAAATAACAAAAAAAGGACATCGTAACTTTGTCTAACACAAATCAGAACCTGTAGTCCTTAAAGGGACAAAGTCGGCGATTTTTCATGAATTTTGTTTGATACGAGATACTACATTGTTTGACATGTTGAAAGATCCTGAATGAATGGGTGACCATGCATATATTCAACTCCGGTTTAGACACGAGACATGAAACCAACGAGATAACGAATTAATGGTCATGACTATTAATTCATTTTCGCCATGGTTTCATTTTAAGTGTCTAAAACCGGGTTCAAATATATGCATGGTCACCCATTTATTCAGTATCTTTCAACATGTCAAACAATTTTAGTAGTATCTTGCATCAAACTAAATTCACGTAAAATGGCCGACTTTGTCCCTTTAAGCTTTAGAATACAAAATATAAATACAAAATACAAATTATAAGTACAAATTACTTTTGATCTGTATCTCACAAATTTATTTATTTATTTATCTATTGAAAGTCATTTTCTGAACAGGTTGTCATCGAAGAAAAGCTTCAAAATGGTCATTTGTATAATCATGATATGACTCCAAGATAACCTGTATATTTTATGGTCCATTGAAAATCCTCTGTGATGTTTTGAGCCGATTCATTGGTAAAATATTCTTGTGTTCAACTCAATAAAAATATCTTTCCCTGATAAATGTTATCTTTCATTAAGATTTACTTGACGCCTTGTTACATCAGTTTTGTCACCTGATAACCCGAGACCCATTTGTACATGTCAATACATGATATAATAGTCAATCATTGCATTGTGATGATGTGTTCAATGTTCCTTCAAGTTCATGGTCTATTTCATGAATGTACAGTTATGGATTTTGAGAGATTATTCTATAATTTCCTCACATAGACAATCAAATTATTTGGACATTTACTTTTTTGCATTCACCAGGCTGGACAACAATCTTTTTGGCCTCTAAGGTAGGATATTACTGATTCCTTAACACTGCAGGTCACTTCAAGTCGAGCACCTTACTCTACAGAAACAGCTGGAACACGCTGTGTGTGCAGGTCTGAAGACATCATGAGCTGCCCACGCATCATGATTTATTTAGACTTGTGAGCTGTTTGATCTCACTTAAAAATCAGTTCAGTTTTTACGGAAAATTCTCTTTAAGTGGCATATCACTCATTTGAAAGTTCTTCATCCTGAATGCCTTATTTCACAACTAGGAGGTTGAATTCAGTTGAAGATAATTCCAATTATTATTTTCAGTTAAGGTGGCATTGCACATAACACCGCGTATTTTGCTCAATATCACTCTTTTTGAAAAGATTCATTCAATTTTTATTAATTTGTTAACCCAAATCAAATTATTGGTAGAGTTCATGTTTTAGCATGACAAGCAGTTGTAAGTTTGGTGAGAAAAACAGTGTCAATGTATGCAAATTTATGCAAATTGCCCGATTTTCTAGTTCTAGCTTCTTTTCATTCCCATATTTAACATTTAAGAAAATTGAACTTCTCTCTGGCTTGGTCAAATTTTCTGAAATTTTCATATTACGTGCTTTAAATACTATTCAACAAAACTATAATTTTGTTTGGCAATAAAGCTCTTACATTTTGAATAAGAGTCATTTCTATTTTGCTTGTCGTGATTTTAATCACTTTTTTGAATGTCAGTCTTTCAATGCCTGCTATTTAAAAATGAGAAAGAGCCGAGCAAAATTGTCATTTTATAGTACATATACTCTAGTTGCAAATGAGATGCTACATTTCATAAAATAAAATCGTTTTACTTAATTTTTAACTTAATACCAAAATTGAGGTTTTCTACCCTATACACCGTGACCTTCACCCTTCAAGTAAACTATTGCTACCATACTAAACAGAAGATTCTCTGCTTTCAGTAAATACAACATATCAGGGGATTTTCATGTCATCTTTGATAAGAAATATGGCTTTGAAAGAAAGTGTTGGTGGCAATGTTACCTTAAACCTTTTCTCAAAAAATATCTGCAGGAGTCTGCAACACCCCATTACTTACATTAGGGAAGATGGACATAGAAAGAAATGTGGGTTAAACGGTTCTACCAACTTGATAGTTCCTTCTGATTTGACACTCGGTATCCATTAGTATATAGTGCAAATATCAATCTTCAGTTTTGAAATACTGGATATATTTGGGAATCAAACGAAATACTACACTAAACCCTTTCAGGCCAAAACCCTTTTCATACAGATGATGCAACAAAGTTCCTGGAGTTTGTTGATGCTGTGAATTATTTGGAAATTGAATTCACAGGATGCCTTGAGGTGTCCAAAGCAGATGACAGGCGTTCTACATAATTCACCTTACTGAAACAAGGATCACATTTTCAAGTTTATGATTCCATGACTTACACGATAAAAATTCGACAAACTGACACTTATAATGTTGTTGTTTTTGGTCCAAGCCAGTTTCTCTTTGTCTTTCTTATCTTTGCACTGTCTGACTTTAAACATAATACAAACAACAGATGTCATTGAGGAAAAGATTTACAAATCATCGTAAAATAATAAAACTGTAGGTGGGTTAATAGTCTGTCTTGGGGTTATTAATCTTCTGACGATGAGTTATTTTTGACCACTGAAACACTGTGTTGTTATGTACTCTCTGATAATTAATATACAATTCTTGTAAAATCGTGCAAGAAGGGGGTCATCTATGTAGAACCGGGATCAAAAAAGTGCAAAAATGCTGAGAAGAGGCCAGTCAAATTAAAGAGTTTGGGCAATCATATTTCTAATGAAACAGATTCCTTTTCAACTACGAGCCTGACATTTCTCTTGAAGAAATTCGCAATTTCAACCCTGTCAAACCCATTTCCCAATACAAAGGTCCAACATTTCCAAAGGAGACCATGGATTTGTACCAAAATTTGGTAATAAAAAGGTTATTATAACCTTGATGCCTGACTGTATGGTGAAATACTGAAATTTCCTGTACATAAAAGGATCAAAGTCTGAAAGTGCTGAATAAATACATGTAGCTGTAAGATCATCAAAGCTGAATCAGACGAATACAAATTCAAATGATATGAGCAAGGAAGAACTTTACGTGGAAACCAGTATGCTATGATGCAATGTCTTCCTAAATTCTAGTCAGGACCTATGTGACACAACTAGTGGCAGAATTTATGGGATCTCATATAAAGTACTTTGCAGTAAGTGATACAACCACTTCTGTTCCTCTTATGTATGTTTTGTAGCTACAACAAATTTACTGTTAAGGATACAGTCACTGTGGTGTTTTGGTGTCTTGAGAAAAACAAACAATTCATGTTACCCATCCCAGCACTTAGATTCTAAAGTTATTGAACATTGAAATCAAATTTTTCTTAATTTTACATATTTAGGAAGGGTTGATTTCAGTGTGTTGAATTTAACATAGACAACCATACATGTACGGTACTTGTGAATGAAACATTTTCTTGACTAAGGATAAACATACCAGATATATTTTAAGCACCTGACTACATAACCCTAATCAGAATCTATATCTAAGATTTTCCTGCAATAATCAAACATGATTTATTAAATCTTGCTTTAATCAGAACATCTTTACATACTAAGTTATAATCAGTCAGAGATTAAAAGGTATCATGTTCCACTGTGTAGGTGTAGCAGTATATCATGGATGTGACCTATGACCTCCCCCTACAGTGTCAAAAGTATGCCTGTAGTGAAAACAATAGGGTTATAAAAAAGAGCCCTGCAATACCAGTGGGTGGTGTGAAAGTCTTTACCTTTGTGCAAATAAGAGTCCAAGACACGTAGCCAGGTGAGGCATCAGCCTGACTTGCTGTGTTTGGTAGTCTAATATGGCATACTCTGGCCCACCATTAGGTCCAAACTGCCGGCGCCTGCAGATAATAGAAAAACAATATTTGAAAACGCCATTGTGTGATATCAGGGTCACATTATATGTACCGGTATATAAGTCAACTGGATCAAACTGATTAGTGTTAAGAAATTTGAATTTTACAAATGTCAAATAAAACTTATTTTCCGAAGTAGAGGTCAAATTATTAGTAAGGTTGAATTATAAGGGTTTTACGGTAGTTTCCATTGCACATTGTACACTTTTTGGGTTGACTGTCAGTTGGTAAATTCACTCCTGGTACATTTCACAACAAACCCTGTTTTACAGCCCAATGATATTTTCAGGTAAACCACTCAAGTTTGACTTATGGTCTGTATTAGTTGTCCCTGCCCTAGGTAAGGGTATTCCGAAGAGTGCATTACAGCTTAGAGTTTAGAGTTATTGTTCTGTCTACAAAATGTGAGTGTTGGCAATATAGAAATGAGTTGTGGGGTGACAAGGTACCTCAAACTGTTGGCTTATCAAATATTGAAGTGTTAAATGAAGAGAAAAACAGTTCTTTAACTCACTGACTTCAAAAGTCTGTGAGTTGAAAAGTCAAAACGTTTATGGCACATTGCCAATGCATTGACAAAGAACTAAAATGACAATACTTACTTCAAACAGTATCTGATAGCTATCTCCAGACCAACCTACAGGAAACAAAGTTATAGATGTCATAAAAAGCCAACTGTATCATCCATTATCTTTGCAAACTGTGATATTTTTTGGTCTCACATCTCCAAACTGGAAGAAGAATACCTTCTAGCCTTGAAATTGTTTTATCTGGTGATACAGCCAGCTTCCATATCCATAGTCAAGCTGAAGTTAGGGATGGGGTGAAAGACGATTTGGCATTAGTTAAAACTGAGTGCTTCATTGGTATAATTTGTTGTTTTACAAAAATACATACGACATACTTTCAAAAAAAAAAAAGGTATGATATACCTTTCAACAATCTTTTCAGTTGTTTTATACTGTATTTGTTCTATCTTCTGTATGTAAAATGCTATTTTTCCAAAAATGCACAGATTTGTGTTCATAAAATACACCTTTAAGTTTTGTTTAACGCGTTGAATTCTAGTCTCTGCTTCATTTGTTTCCATAGAACACACTGCAATGCATCCATTTATGTGCTGACAAAGTGCACACATGCAGGACTGGACTCTCATTCGTCTTCAGCAATGATGTTACATACTGAATTCACGACATGAACAAAGGAAGTATTTTGTGTGAGACAATGTGAACAGAAAAAATCTATCATAAGATTTGAGAATTTTGAGACAGTAGATAATAGCCAGCTAGAGCTTTGTCACTAGTTTATCTCAATTATCCCAAGTGGTCACTTTTCCCAACAGCCAGTACAATACTGAATATAGTGGAAAATAGGAGCAATTTTTGATGAACTCAAAAAACAAACTGTCATCAATGTGATTTGGTGAGTGGTATGTTCACAGCCCAATGATGCTCTGATTACGGATGTTTATTTTTGAAGTGTAAAATTTACACATTCTATCGGTAGCTGTTTTTAAAATGAATTTCATTGTCTTGAGCACAAAAGACATCCCAAAAAATTCCACTTCTTCAAGAGAGATTAAAATCTGCAAAAAAGCACCTACACGCACTTACCTTCATTGATGTTGTACCCTGAAAAGCTAACGCCAATCTGGTACCAATCATGGCAGCCAGCATTGCATTAAATCGTTTTCCATCACTCTGTATTGATGTGTTGTACTCTCCTGACGGCATGACTTCAGCGTAACGATTTAAAAGGTTATTTCTGGGTATGCGTACGTGATCAAACGACAGCATACCGTTGTCTACACCATTTAAGCCTGAATGAAAATACAATACAACCAGGCATATTAGTCAGTTTCTTTCTATGACAGATGAAGTTATTCAAATTAATTAAGGAAATATCTATGAATGCCATGTCCCAGAGTTATGCTGAAAATGTTTTGAGAAAAAGTACACAAATATGCTGTGCCAACTTTAAGAAAGAGAAATAATACAATTTTTTCATATAAAATGTTCTTGAAGACCAAGATTTGCACTGCCATATAACCAAAGCAATCAAAGTTTTAAATTGTCAACTTTTAAATGTATACTGGAGGGAAATGAAGCCGACATTCTATGTAATACAGCGCCCTCTTGAGACAGGATAAGGCTTACTGAAGCAATTCTGACAACTTTTTCGACACAGTTGCTGGGAATATTTCTGATCTTACGATTTGATCATTTGAAAGATTTCCACTATTTTGCCCGTTGAAGAATGTTAGACCTCTTAAAAGTCTGTACTTAAAAGAGTCGCATCGTTAAATGGCGATTATTTCTTGCTGATTTGTAACATGTAATGAGAAGTCAGTTATCAGAATTTTGAAACACAGTGAGAGTGTTCAAATAACATCAGACATTGCCTACCACACTGACAGAAGAGATCAATGTTGTGATGACCTAATATCTGGTATCTATCACAAGTAACTGTAAAACACATTGAAAACCTCTGTGTAGAGTCATGAACAATTGAAGATACATTTGAAACTCAAACCTGTTCTCATACATCAACGTTGGTTGAGTTTACAATCAATTTTTAGAAGGCATGTCATTTATTATAAAAGAAAGTATGACAATGTCCATTTGTTGAAGAGACTTCAAACATTTCTTGTCACAGAAAAACACACTCATATATCAGCAACTTTGCTCCTACAATTCATTTTCTACAATTTATATCTCTCTAAAAACATCACTTTTATCACATAAAACAGTGCTACTACATGAGTTTTTCCTAAAAATCTTTACCAACCTTCTTTGAGTCCCATATCAGTGACTGTGATGCCAGGAAACAAGCCATTCTCATCTCTGATTGGTACAATAAAAGCATGTGGTCCTTTTGATTTTCGGTCTACTATAAGCTGTGCAAAGACGCAGGCATAATTTCCCTGGAGGGCGTTGCCAATATAGATTTTCTGTGCATCTTCACAGGGGGTGTTGATCACAAACTCCTACAAGAGCAGTAAGAATGTTTCGTTAACAACAGAGCAATTAAAAAACGATCACTTTCTCCCTGTTGGTGTCAGCATAAATCACTTGAAATCCTCCCTTTTTACGGATGTACTCTGAAGTGATGGTGTGACTCACAGACATGCCTATCTGTCAGTAAAACTATGCTATTTACCAGGTTTCATACAAAAGAGGCAAAGCTATTGCTTGTGTGACAGCACTGATCCATAAACAATATCAGTATACCATTGTAAGTGTGACATTGACTGCATTTGATAGAAATCTGCCAAACTGTCTGTTTTAATATCTGTATCTCTGGCATGCAAGTCAGAGCCATTGAAATGTGATTTTCATCATTTTCTGTGCAATATGAGTATCCTTTTCTTGCACGCATACTGTAATTCTGGCAAAAATTTCACTTTTGAATATCACTGATACAACTGCGACGACATTTGAGATCAGTTCCAGCACTATAACACTTTGTGCTGTCACTCATAGCTATCCGTATGTCACTGTGGATATACAGAATTCACAGACTGGCTTAGGTATCTGGGTATTCTTCTTTGAATTCCTACTCACTTGTGCTCCTGGATCATAATGTGCTTCTGTCTGTAGCTGTCTGACATTGCTGCCATGGCCTCTCTCACTCATGGCAAACATACCGGTGAATTTCAATTCCTATATAGATTCAGAAAATAAAAAATCTTTATCTGACCTCTGCATGCTATGCATCAGAGTGTTGGTACAGAGGAAACTCAATATGCAAATGAATTTATGCATGAGGAGAATTAAGATTGTTCATGTGAGCATGATCAGCATTAATTCTGAGAATCAGAGGTTAAGAAAACTGCAACTTATATCCTCTGTATTTATAATTCTATCATTACACACAATTTCTGCTTAGATGATTTTCTCTACCTATGAATTGGCAGATCTTGCTACAATTGAACAAAGTCTGTATATACTCTATCAGCCCTGATATTGAGTATAACATCTAAAGGAATAAATGGGACCAAACAGACAAGGTTACACAGATAACCAAAGCCTGAGGAGTCCCACAACATATCCCATCAATAATAGATGTACAGCAGCAGTTTTATAGTACATGTCTAAATTTGACAACTTGTACTGTGTAAAACCGTTTTCAGCATTCATCAAAATCAGCTATGATTTCCACTTCAATGTACTTATCACTAATGATTACAATAAATATTGCATAAAGCTGTGTAAAGACCTACCTGAAGCGGCATAAAATATTGTTCAATATGTTTCTCTGTACCAAGATTGATGACAGCACCACCAAACAACCATGCCATAACACCCATCTGAAAATAGACCAAAATGTAGCCATTATCAGAGTGACAGTCAACATTCATATTCAAGTACATTTTACTAAAACCATGCCACATTGGTTTGTTTACAAATTCAATGTTGGGCATGTGACGGACAACCCCGATACTGATGACATCATCAAGTTCGCAAGATCTCTGGGACCACGCCGTCAACGCAATCAAAATAGCACGTCTACGTGTCCTGCTATACGTCACTGGCTGAATGACCTGCGAATGAATTTATTTCGCACTTCTCTGTTCAAATATGTAATGCTGTGTTTAATAGGATACAGAACTTTGGCAATGGAGGCTAACATTCTATTCTGGAGCATTCTGTGCGTTACATACGGATCACAAAATGTAGTTGGCTGCAGGAAAGGTTGGGTGGTAGTGTGAAATCCTGGTATCGATGTAAAATCAATGCATGTATGGCACAGCCTAGACTTTTCCCAAGTATAGGCAAATAAATATCAATTTGAAAATAGAGTAAACTGAAGTAATAAACTTCAGCAGATTGTCGCGATAGTGGTGAAGTGATTGCGAAATTGAAGAAACACACTTTTGCAAACTGTCACAAAGATTTGTAGGGTGTGAACACGATTGCCTTGGCCAATCAGTATTAAACTGCTGCCCAAGCCAAATGACCAGGGCCAGACTAGGCACGGCTGATATCTCAGCAAAAATTTAGGAACAAAACTGAAGTTACTCAAAGAAATTTACAGACCTTCGGCCTTAGTGCATTTTTATAAAAACCATTTTGAATTTAGCAGCTATAAATTTCCTCTCAAACTTGAAAGGCAAAGGACATCATGCAATGGCTATTGTCAACTTCAAAACGTCTATATGCTCCAGCAGTCTGCTAAACTTTTGCACGTTTCTTCACAAAGTCGCCAGGTTTGGGTTCATCAGACCACTTGGAACAGTCTGGATTTCTATGGATGCCATAGCAAGACTTGCGTAGATATGGTTATGCATGCGCGGTAGTGTGATTTCACTGCGTTTCGTGTCAAGTGAATTTACTTTTATAAAAAGACTCAATGGACACTCTAAAAAGACTCAATGGACACTCTATACAAAAGCTATGAGTCTACATAGTACACATGTTTAGTTTGTACATGTAGTACTTTTCTTTGCTGAGAAGGGACAGTGTAAAATTATGATAAATAAACTTGATGGCCCGAAGCCTTGCAATTTATCAAGATTATTATGGCTGTTGCTTTTCTGGGTCTTGCTTTGAGATAGTTTCACAAGGCTACAGAACTTGATCTTTACAAAGTGTATATCACATACCTTGACCCCGACAGACAGATCTGTAGCCGACCCAACATCACCAATCGCCAAATTCTTGTTCATATACCCATTTCGATGTCCGACCTAAAATACACAGAGTGTGTCAAAATTTTAGTCTTTATGGCTATTTAATTATCAATGAAAAAATATTCGATTTATTGTACAGCCAAAATCCTGCAAATTAGATAAAACTTATAGCTATATGTCAAACTATAGCTTATGGGGTCTGTGGTCTAATACACACAAGCCACCAAGTCTAATGTGCTCATGTTTTCAACTACATAACTACAGACTTAAAATAGAGTAAAAAAAATGGAAGAACTCTTTTACATTCTGTCTATGTAGATGAGTAATACGACAGACACAGGGAAATCAATGCTTTTTAATAAAATGAATTAACTTCAGAGATATTGGAAAAGTTAATTAAAGTCTATAATTTAATTAAGGGAAACGCAATTATATTAATGTAAGAGGTAGGAGATTAAACCATGGTGGCAGTCTATTATCAACAGCGCTGGATGTGGAGGACTTCTGTGTATTCATCCATGAAGTAATCTTAGTAATAATGATGACTAAAGACTGATTTATTTAACGCTGGAAGCTTGCCAGCATTTAATACTATGGGCTAGACTGTATAACATTTTACAAAAAAATACTCCTTCAGATGCAGTGCCTATCAAACACTGGCTGGTGTACCTTGATTTAGGGAAATAAGTAATCTATAAACATGTTTGCAAATTTAGCTGTTTTATTTTCACATGAATTTTACGAACACTCGTGAGTATAACAAAGATCATCATGTGCAGTGATTGAAGCCATTGTCACTTACTACTACTTATCTGCAGTAATTTGTGGTGTGACTTTTGTTTTTAATAACTTTTGTTCGTGTACTCTCAGAGGACCACTGTGGAATTAACTTTTTCTTTCTCCTTTTCCCTGTTTACTGAATATTGTGCAAATCGCAATGAGGCAGTTTGTGCTTACAACCAATGTCCCTCAAAAATGTGAAAGGACTTTGTCAAAACCAACATATCAAACCAGTTCTACGTGGCAATAAAATCGTCAACTTGTTCACATTTTTGAAGTACAGATTTACATGTAGGTCAGCAAGTTGTGAAACAGAAGTGTTGAAATACAAACAGATATACACTACATGATCAGTGACTAATAACACTAAACATATGATCACTGTGTGTGACAATGCAATTGGCAGTGTCAGACAGTCTTTTGACATATGCCACAAGCCTTAGGGAAATTCCTTTGTTATTTAAATATTCAATCAAAATGAAGCAAAGGAAAAGCTTGTGTATGTTACAACTTTGCTATATCGCGAATGTAGCATATTTTCATGTCTCTACAAATCAGATGACTTTATTTGTGCCATTGACCAATATACTGGTATGATACAATTAGTGACAATCAGTGGAAGTAAAGCCACAGTCTGGAGGTACTGTATATAACATGTTATCACATGCACAAGCCAAGTTTGTCGTCTCCGAACAAAAAATACGGGATTTATTCTCTGGTCGTTCTACGTCACGACAACCCGCGTCTATGTCATCAGTTTTGGTGCGTCGGACCTTTTTTTTGTCGATCTTCGGTGTGCTCGTAAATATGTAAACAAACAACATGGCGGCCGATGTTTCTCTCACGATCAAAAGTCATGTAATGAAATCGATATTTTCACAGACTACGACATTACTAATCCGAACAATGAAAACACAAGAGTGTACTGCCTGTATATTCCGAAGGAATTACGTGAATAATTTGCGGAAACAACGAACTCGAAGCTGGTCGCGTATACCGTGGGTTCCGTACGCATTGCAAACAGGGTCAGGCGCAACGTTTACAGTGTTCGCGCCATCGAGATTCAGTCGATATTTGTTCCCGAAAAATAGCGTATCTTCGCCTGTGATAAATTTCTAGGACTATGCTATCTCCGAAATAGAGTATAACTTTGCGGAAGGTAGCCTACGTGTAGACCGAGAGCTCTCATTTGCTCCACACACGAACGAATGTGAGCGCTAACGCACACGATGGACTGGAAATAATTGACAACTTGTGCACGGCGTACTGATATTTATTCCTAAAGTAGTTCAAAAGTTTAAACGCGGAATCGTCATGGAAAACTTCTTTTACTTTGCAAAAAATAACGAATTCTTGGCTTGTGCATGTGATAAGTATATTATTCCCTAATATTTTTCTTCGTTCAGCTTGGAAAATACTCGTGACGTAATGACCGTGTCACCACTCGTCTCCGACTCGTGGTGACACGAGTCGGAGACCTCGTGTTGAAGTACTTCTCTTCAATTTTATTTGTTGCCAGGAAAACATGGTAACCATTCAGAGTCGGAGACGAGTGGTGACACGGTCATTACGTCACTCGTATTTTCCTTTGCTGAACGAAGAAAAATATTAGGGAATAATATCTAATTAAGCTGTCTAGACTCCAGAATGTTCTTATTGTCTGTATTGAGGTATTGACTGACAGATAATGCACTCAAGGGCACCCCTTCAGAGCAATGGAGGTGGGGGGGTGGGGGGGGGTTAATCCTCATACCAGTCCAGTCCAATGTCTGTACTGTAGAAATGATCTACCTGTTGTATTTTTGAGTGTGCATTATTTTGTTTTCATGTTCAATTGTTTTCCTTGAAGTACCTTTTCCTTCGCTTCAATTTCATTTGTTGCCAGGAAAACATGGGTAACCATTTAGTGAAAGACACATCCTTTAATATATGAATATTATTTCATGCAGACTGGGGTATTAAAGGGAAACAGTCGTGGAACTGCGCCTGTGCGAGTTTCTTGTTTACAAACAATATATTTCATGCACGATATCTCGATGAACATCATCATCATAGCTGCAACACTTAAATTATATGATGTAGATTATGACACACCTGTGCTCTCGCTGTCGCTCGTAACTTTCGTAAATTACGAACAAAAATGAAAATTTACGAAAAAAAATGAATGCCCGATCGGCCATTTACGAACGATTTTGTTATTTTTGAAGCCTGATTTTCGGTCAAGATTGTGAATTCCGGGAAATACTGTCATATCTCGTCTTTCAAAACCAACGCTGCCCCTATCATCGGCGCATCGACACATGGTGATAGCTGGCTTTGGACTTTGACCTTTGATAACATGAGCATGCGCGAAAGGTTTCAAGATCCCCGGGTCTTGTAATCTCATAGTGGTGTGTCATGCACCCCATTACGGTAGTTTCGAGACACCCAAATACTCACATGCTGTCAACTTTCCGAATGGACTGTTGAAGCGGATCGAGGGAAGCGGGCAGTTACAAATACTTTGGATTGATAGTATCCAGTTGGGAAAGAAAGTTGGGCATAAAAACGGCAACTGATATGAAAAAAATACGAAACAATGAAACCGCCGAGCTAGAAGAGATCAAGAACAGTCAGCCTGAAAGACAGTCGAACTACAGCAGAACTGCAGTCCGGACCGCGCATGGTTGAACATGTACTGCAAAGTGTTTTTTGTGCAATGGAGGTGGAAGCGAGCCGGAAATCTTAGATGTCATAGATTTGTCATTTGACGATCTGCAAATTGAATTTTTCAGTCAGCTTGCCAATTTTAATAGGTTTCCTTCGAAACTGTCTCAGCAAATGTTATGAATACTGATAGTTTTCTATGATCCAGAGAAAATGCTGTGCACAGTCCCATGACCAAAAAGTTTATCCAAACAAAAAAATAAATGACGATCATCTGCAGCGTTTTAAAAGTGTAACTGTCTCTAAGAAAACATTAGCAGGATCACCAGTCTCAGTTTGCGTACTTAAATTTGATTGAGATGAGACAAAATTTGTGCGAAACTACAGACAGCCAAATGTTCTGATCAGTGGTTGTTTAAAAAGAATTTTAGAGATGAACATGGCATAATGACTGCAGCTATAGAGGCACCACCTAGTACCTATGGATGACGTGCATACTTTCAAAGTAACAGAGCTTTCCAAATATGAAAAACAGGGGACAGATTTTATAGCTTCTAAAACTTGTGCAAACACTGATAATATTTGATAATATTAATGACCGCTTCATAAATTAATATATATAATCATCAACCACTGACTACACACACAAAGGGAGTTATGATTTGTGTCACAATATACTTGAACATGTTATGTTGTGTAATAAAGATAGAGTAATTGAATAACATTCATTGGCCGTTGACCAAAATTACACACTTTATTGAAACAAGGAAGAAATTTCAATGTTACAAACATTCATGACCCATGATGTACTGTGTTATTCAATAAATCTTTTAAAAATGCGTATCAAAATATGAGTGTTCATCGTCAAAAAAACTAAAAAGGGATTTTTCATTTTCTTTTGTCTATAATGAAATCATTCATCATTTCTATCCCCTTAAAATCATCTATTGAGTATCAGAAGTGCTTGTTGAAAGTTGGTGGGTTCAGAATAACATAATTTGTGCTTACTAATATTTTTTGAACCCAATTCGTAAATTTACTAACAATTTCGAAAGGCCAGGGAGAGCACAGCACACATGTTTAACTTTCATCAATCACCATCATACCGTGGATACAGTGGTGAAATTAGTCGTATGGGTCCCATACGACCTTTAAGCACAGTTCCGACAAATGTATCCCTTTAAATGAAAACTGGAAACCAGCAGAGATTCTTGACTAAACAGAGATCTGTATCCAAACAAGAATGCAAGTGTTGTTCTGAAAGACTGATTAAAAATAAATTATTATTCTCGAACTTGGAAATTCAGAAGATGACAAAATAAGCTGTACACATTTAAGTGTGCAGTAGTACAAAGTCATTCAGAGTTCATTTTATGTAAACAGAACAACTAACCTGATCATCAAACTGTGCCTGTACATCTGGAAATTTCAATAAGCATTTTGCCCTCTGCAGAGTGACTTCTCGGTATGCTGACAATGGTAAATCAAATCTTACAAAAGAGACAAATAAATACAATATCACATGCCGTAAACATTTGGAAATGGAAATAACAACATCAAAATATGATACCATAGTTATTTCAATGGAATCTTGACAATATGATAAAACAATTAACTTAGATTTGACATGGTGGTGATTTGTTTGCTCCTGACTTTTTGTTTGTTTTGTTTGTTTGTTTGTTTAGATGGGCTGTTGTAAGCAATAGGGCTGTTTGCTGTTTCAGGATTGTTACTAAATACAGCTGTGTATGTGTGACATCTTTCATCAGGCACTGCTGCTACAAATTTGGACAAATTTTGTTAGTGTCACATATTATTGGAGTTTGTAGTCTGGGCTTATATTATTTCAGTTCGATCCCAGCATCATTTGCAGTCGGCTATGAAGTTTTTCGCCTTCACTCTTACCGTATGCATATTTTCTGAAAATGTACTCAAGTTTACAGAAAAATACATGTATATATATTTTCTTTATAATAAGAGAACAATAACATCATTTGCAAACACTGTGGCAGACAAAAGTTTTTTTGAACATATTTATTTATCCATGACATCGTTTGCAAAGAGGTGTCTGCAAATTAAGATTACAAATTTAGTGTACTTGTCTTTTGTATGCATATGATTGAGTCACTCGCAAAAAAATTTGACATTGCCTCGCAAAAATATTTGATATTGATGAGACCGATGCTTTACTATTGGCATTTACCATACCAGGGCGCTAAGTTGCTTTTTCCCTGATAGACCACAGGTTGGATCATGCCCATGGAGGGACTGTGCATAGACCTAGAGCCTGTGGTACATTTTGTATGATATACTCGATGAACCCTACTACTCTGGTAGGTTCATGGAAATACCTAGCTCTGCATGGCACGGCTAGCTGTATGTTTACCAGCTGTTGTGGAAAGAGTAGCCAGTAACATACAGCCCTGCTATGCACAGCTAGGAAATACCTGATGCGGTGTATCACTTCCGCATTTCGTCTATTTTATCTCATGCCATGGCGTGGACCATAGTATTTGACTTAAAAGTGGGCTGACTCTGTCAAAATTTGCATGGGGATTAAAAAAACTCAAAGGTCAAGAAGTTTCTCTAATCGTACGTCCATGCTCTGATGGACCTTGAATTTTTTCGTAACGACCACCTCATCACTGCATCATGCATGCACTGAGGTCGTCTAGCGTCTGTTTATAAAGTGCGATGACCATGAAACCCCTCCAGACTCCATTGCCTCCCGCCATGCCATTTCCTTGCTCCCAAATTTCTATTCATGTGATCTCACCTGAGATTGAAGAGTTCATTTTCTCCGATATAATGCCTCAGTTTCTCTTTTATTTCCCAGTGCTCTCCATCCAAACATCGGGACAGACTGGTTGGTCCGGAGTGTTGCGGACGATGTTGGGAAGCCATGTCCCCGCCGCCGCCGCTCACCGCAGCTGAAAGCCGCCAACTCAATAACATTGCCGAACTGCCCGATTGAGGGCGCACTTACCCGTAGGTCAAAAGTCTAAGTACAGGCCGAGGTACACGAACAGGTACAGGTGTGCAGGTCAACATTTAATGTACTCTCTCCCGGACCCCCCCCCCCCCCACGTGATTGATGAAGGGGACACTTGAGAATACCTGGCTGTATAGATAAATTTGCCCGCAACCTATTTCCTGTTTGAGTAATGAATGGCATTTTATTTATGGGAACAAACTTAGATTCAATTAGCTTTATGAGCCAAACAAACTTAAAAATACAGTAGAACAAACTCCTGTAAGACTTATTTCATGTCAGTTATCACCATAATACAATCATCCTGGTTTGCAGTATGGTTCACATCTGTGACTCTACTAAAAACAATAGTTCTAATGCACACAACAGTTTAAACCTTCGAGGCAGATCGTCTATGTGGCCGACACGAACAGACGACACTGCCATCATTGCCCGAAGTTACCGTGCCAGAGTGCCACAACTAATTTACATTTTCCAGTGTTTGTTTCTGGTTATTACTGTTTTTTTCATGGTTTTTTTATTAACACTATTGCCATTACAAAGTTACCAGGCACATTTTTGTTTGTTGGCATGTTCCTCTATTTACTTTGTATTATGTATTTTCTGTGAACAGCGAGTGGATGCTAATTGCCCAATATTTTTCTCAAGAACCATCAGTACAAATAAGAAAAGTTGAATGTAAACATTTGTTCACAGCATGGAACCATAAAATTAGTCAAATTATACAATATGTTTTTCATTTGCATTGTGGATTAATAAGCCCACGTTGTCCTGGCATTTTGAATTTTTCATTGCAGAAAATAATTCAACATTAAAATCATTTCATTCATTCAAATCCTTGTGACAATATTTCTGAGTGATCCTATTGATTGAAACACACCAATCACAATGAGGAAAACAACACAAATAACTGTCTAAGTTTACTTTATTTTCAAGAAAGATGCCAATAAAACCATACAAAAAGTTACTCAAAAGTCAACAGCAGTACTGCACAGATAAGTTCCATCATCCTTTCTTCTGAAAAACACAAATATAAGCATGAACTAAAGCAATTTTCAGATAATGGGTGTCAAGTTTTACCCATTTTGCAGTTTCTGTTCCTTCACATGAGTCTGAAACATTTTGTTCTATTTCATCAGAGGGAAACTGACGGATTCTGGACTTTTGTCCCGTCATTTCCTCCACTAAGAAATCCACCATGGTGCCACTGGTCAGAATAACAGCTCTTCCTCCAGGTTTTACAACTCTGCAACAAAAAAGAGAGAAGAACATGAAGAAGTTCAAAGACTATTCAAACTCAGTTCACTTTGTTTTATTTGCCATTCGTGCAAAAGATGAGTGAAAAGATACATAGTTCACAAAGAAAAAAAAACCTTCATTACACAAGTATTCACATTATTTTCAAATATTGGAATCTTTGCTAGTATGATACTTCCTACACACAAATCCTAAAAATGGTATGATTCAATACTGTTTATTGAGATTTGCTAACTCTTGATATGTAAATTTGATAACTCTTGATACATATATATGATAACCATTAATATGTAAAATACATGTTTTATGCATCCTTTGGGTTCATTTGCCAATGCTCATAAAAACTATTGAAAGTGAAAATTCATGTAAACGATAACCCTGACAACAAGTTTGACAGGCTTTCTCTGTTTACTACTAAATGCAAGTTTCCAAAGTGATTTCAATGCACACCAACCTGCCTATTTCTTTCTGCATTGCTGGATAGAGTACTTTCACGTCTTCAACTGTACTGTGATTAAGACCAAATGGAATGTCACTGACAACACAGTCCACGCATGCATCTTTGAGTGGCAAAGCTGAAGAAAGAGAATTATTTTGACAGCTTAGATACATCACTTGAAAGGGAAGAAATAAATATGTTGGTATCATTTATTACAACTTGTCCAGGGTAATGCTTGGGCAATTACCTTCCTGGCTTATCCATAGCTTTGGATCTTTGTATAGCTACGTACCTGTGACAATCAAAAGATAACTAAAACTCTATTGAAGGAATTGTCAGGAACACAGGTGGAATTTTCAAAGGTTATGACTCAAGAAATATACTGTTATTTGTAATGTTCATGTATTTATCATATTAAAATCAATTTGTGATCATTGCCTTTTGTAACTAATAAACACTTGATAATCTAGCTTCTGACAAACATATGCACAGATTTATTTTTGCCATGCATGGCAATGTTTCCTTTTAAAGATATGAAAATATAATATATAGAAATGGCTGTTCTATTCACAACAAGAATTTGTTAGAAAAGATAAACTGTCTTTAGCTACCGTTCTGTTCTGGGCTTTCTTGAGATCCATTCTTTATGTCAAACACATCAGAACACACAAAATAACAATGGTGATCGTAACTATAATGATAATTATGATTGATTGTGACATTCACATCTTGAAATGGAAGGGCAACATACCTTTAACATCTGAATGAAGCAGCTGTATTTTCCCCTCCATATTTGCATGCTTTATGTTGAATTTTGCAAATTTCAACTGGCCAAAGTGGTTGTCACCTCCTACACATGTAAGATTCTGTGATAGAGATTGAAGAGGCACAGATTACATACATCCTTATTTTATTACAGTTTTCAAATATGAGACACCACACCATTTGATTTCATTTTCCAAAGACTTGTCCTCACATTGAGTTTTCCACTTTCGACCTACAGGGGGGTGAGCTAATCAACTGGCTAAAGCTTATGGGCTGGTAGTTTTTATGGCTGGCCTAGACGTGTTTGCTTCAACAAGCAAAACAGAAAAGTTAATTATTCAGCTGGTCACTAAAATGTTGACAAGTAAGTTTGTGAAAACTGAAGCTGGGCAAGTGATCTTTGTTACCAACTATCTGTGAGTTGGTGGATCTACAGAGCACGTCTCCAACCTTGATTTGGGAATGCAATAAATGTTGTTTTTTGGGCATTGAATAAAGAATAGGGATATTGTCTCATGAAATAACATATGAAATAACAAGCAAGTTGTTTGACAAAAGGGTTATTTCCATGACATCTATAGTTTCATAATTTGAACAAAATATGAATGAGATCATTCTGTGGGCCTCTATGTATGAAACCAATTGTCAAAAATTTGGACCAAAGGTTTTTTTGTGAAACTGCACAATGTTACACTGATAGACAGCAGACAAAACGGACAAACATTGACCAATTCCGCAAGATTGCCATCAATAAGGTTGGTGAGAAGTTGCTATTTTCATTATAAACGGCATTACATTGACTTTTCTGTTCAAAGTTGATGTTGACAAAACACTGTATACCTTCCATGACATTGATGCTTCAAGAAGGATGGTTCCTGTACCACACATGGGATCCAGTACAATATCACCTTCCTTGATGTCTGCTAAATTACACATACACCAAGCAATGGTTGACCTGATTCCAATCTTTTTGATGTAATGTCTTCTAGACAGTGTCTCTGCCGTCACTGGCAATCCTATCAGCATGTATTCATCACTGACATGGACTGAGACCTGGAATACAAACGAATTCAATATTAATGAGAGCGTCTTTGGCCGAAGACATTTCTCTTCAGACTAAGTGAGCTAATCTGAGAAAATATTCACTGAGAAATTTCCATTTGCTGATGTGTCCTGCATGGTATGGGCAAGCGAGGCCCATAGAAATTGTTTTTGTCGGCATAACTACCGGTATGCCTACTTGCCGAAATGAAACTGCTGAGTGCAAGAGGAGTAGGCAACACTGGATAGCAAAAGGTGCGGCCAATGAGGAGCTGCGCTAGCCATACTTGATAGCCTCATAGTTTACAGAAAGCCTAAACATATGAACTAAGGGAAGGAGACGAGCAAGCTGAGTAACAGAAATAGTTAGTTTTCAAGATGCAAAATGGGCAGTTGGTGGACACATTCAATATTAATGAAGTGAAGAATCAAATAATATAACAAAGCAATTTTTAATCATAACATCATTATTTGATCGTGCATGAATCTATAAAAAATACCTTAGTGAAATAGTCCACTTCTTGAAAAACATTTGTGATTAAAAATAATAACCTACCTCAAGTTGGGGCTTGCGGAGTTCAATTGTCCATCCATATTTTTGAGCCAATACGGTACCCATATTGATGGCAAACTCCTGGAATTGATAACAAAATAATCATAAAAAAATTCCTGAACTTGACAAGAAGCATAACTATAATTATCCAGGTACAAAAATTATTTTTCTCTACAGCATCCTGCACATAATCTATTTATTAGTTGCCTGTAGTCTTTCAATGTGTTTAAAAATATGTCAAGTAATCTCAACAACCTATACAAAATGGACCTTAATTTTCACAAATATAACATTTTTCTAACAAAAGCGAGTTACTAATGATAGACAATATCACAATACCTGTGGTGAATGGTAATTTTTAAGTTTTCCAGTACACTTGCATGAAATTCTAAACTTTATCTTCTCATCATCATCAGCAACTTTCTCAGATTCCGATGGGATTGAGACATTTTCCACGCAGTCCCTGACAACACTATCATCAACTACGTTCCCATCTTTCTCTGCATCATCTGTTTTGAGTTTTTTCATCAACGGTGGACCACATGTCTCATTAGTTTCTGTCCTATCACACATTGCAATTCCATCTTCTACTTTGTCACTGTCACATGATTGCATGAGATCACATGATTTGCCGCTGTCCTCTGCACTGTTGCATAATTCGTCACCTTCTCCATCTTTATTCAAAGGTCTATCACTCTGAGTTGCACTTATGTCCATTGCTGACACAGCGCAATGCTTTGGAATCTCATCAGTTTCCTTTTGTTTTTGAAATTCTTTCCATTTTCTCAATCCCTCTTCCCAAGTGCTTATTTCTTCAGTTATTTTCCTTATCATCTTTCTACTTTTTCCTGAGGATGAAAACCATATAATTTAAATGATGCAAACGGGTGTTAGTACTTAAAGGGTGGGGGGTCTTCGGGACTTTGCTCAATGGTTGCAAGGGACCGTACGACCACTGTATTTAGGGTACATTGGCAATTGATGAAAGTTAAAACATGTTTGTTTACAATAAATATCGTGAAATTTAATTGTTGCAGCTATGTTGACATAATGCATCTATATCATGCATGAAATATATTGTTTGTAAACAAGAAAGTCATAATTGCTTACTCCAGGATTTGACTTTACCATTGTATAGAGTTGGCAGTATGCAATCTACTTTCCAGGAATGAGAAGTCAACCAGTTCAGAGCTAAGCCAGTCGAGAAATTTGCTTGTTGCGAGCTCGACCAGTCCAAATAGTATGTTCATACAGGCGCTCCATGTGGTGTATTGTAATTTAGCTTTACAACTACGATTTTACTTATGTTGATAAAGAATTTTTTATTTCACAAGAATGCCAATGCAATCAATATGCTACCCCTACACTTGTGAAAGTGCCCAAATACTCCTGGTCGACCTCCTCGAGTGGACGAGATCATCAATGCAAGCACTGGTTGAGCTCACAACTGGCTGACATCTCTGGATACCCTTTCTGGAGGTTGTGCCTGTGATTCCCCTCTCAGCCACAGGACTGATGCAAACACCATCACATAGTTGTTTTTCTCATTCGTCTTTAGTCACTAAATTTCAATATGGAATGATAAGATTCATTGAGTTTTTCTTGCCTTGCAAAACTCTCTCATAGAATAAAAATTGTTGTACCAAGTATTGAATTTTAACCCGCCAAGATTCCCTGGCACAAACTCTGTAGGTTCGAAATCATTACCATATGAAAAGATACCTTACTTGAAGTGTGAACTGACTGTCAATCGGTGATTGCTCTATAAATATCACGGGTGATGTCATATTCGCAAACATTGTTATCTTTTGTCCTGCTTGATCGGTAGTTTATTTACTCTCTGTGGCGTCATAATTCAGTAAGGCATAAATTTCCCGCGTTCAGAGGATTAGTTTAAATACATGGTTTGTGCCGGCCAATCTTCTCATGATTGACTAACGTTCAACTTTGTGCAAGTCAAATAGTAAGGTTACCTTTTGCATAGGGAAATCTGACTTGTGGTTTGAAATCAATACTGATCATTAATCGTTCTGCAGACTTCAATGATTTCAGTTTATCAACATCTGAATCTGATGTGAAGAAAACTTTGCCATCCATGCACTTCATCTGAAAGAATGAAAATATTCACAAACTATCACATATTGTGACATTTAGCAAAAAGTTTAAGTTGATTCGTTGATTTCATGGGAATTTACAGTTTATAAATTGTGCACACTTTCCTGATTTGGAATAAACAAATATAATATGCCATACATGTATTGATGTGGTACTTAAAATACTGTGCATTCCATCAGATTATCATTGAGATGAGATATTGGTGGGACGACTGAAGATTGGTGGACTCACCTTTGGTTGCGAACTAAAATGATTTTCATAGGGTACTCTAAATAAAAGTATGGTATGAGTGAAGTCCCAAGGTTACTTACAATTAAGTCTTGCTAAACAGAAGTTCAACTTTGTACTTGTGATGTACGAGGCATGTTTTGATTCTAAAGGGTTTTGTCTCTTGGAGGTTAACCATAGCACGGTAGCTCGAAAATGCACGTAAAATGCATAATAGCTCATCAGGAAAACCCAAAACCATTGGAGGTCTTGGTGGTAATAGCGAGAAGTGAGAAATTAACTCTCTCAACGAGGACGGACACAGTACGGACCTAACTAGTACTGCCACGAAATGAAGCTCGCGGTACCTGCGGTACTCACGTTTTCAACTTGCAGTTTATCTCTTATCTCATCAGCAAGAAACTGTTCAAGACCCCGTCCTGTTGTTGCAAAGTACGATACCATTGCGTTATGATGTTCAGTACACATTGACAAGTTTCCCGTGCAGTAAGAGGAGCAGGAGATCGCGTGGAGAATGGCTGTGGGTCATAGGTCACCAACACGTTGACCTAACCTTCCTCTATGACGTCACTGTAAAATCCCGCCCACGCAGTGAGGAAAAAGCTGATCAAAAGTAGATCAAAATTTGCAAACTTCAGCTTTGTATTTCGCATACTTGGTATGCTATGAAAAATAAAAAAAAAATTAATTGAACAACTTTAGGAATATTTAAGCTGTAAACAATTAAATTTCAAGTATGTTTTATAATTAGCTGTGGGTCCATAAGCTTATGTGTGGTGTTTTCGGACGGGATTTCTGCCTTTTACGGGCTGGTTTTGACTTTTACGTTTTTAACCCCGCCACCACTATGGCTCGGGGACAGATATTCGGACTCCCAAATTTCTACAACTCTTTTCTGATGAACTACTCATTTTAAAGAAAGAAAAATGTTCACTTTTTAGTTTTTCGAAAATCCAAGGATGCATGGCAGGCAGTTTTAATTTCAAATATCGAGAAATATATGGTAATTTGTTTCTTTAATACCAAAAATTTGGATGATGACCCCGATTTTTATTGTTGATTTGATACGAGAATATTGGAAGTTTCATTTGAGAAATTTTGAGCAAAAGTTTAAGTCTTTCACTTCTCAGGGGGTCACTCAAAAAACTGAAAGCTACAAGGGGTGTTGCTCAATATTTAGTTCAAAGTAAATTGATACACCTCTCAGATTGCACCATTGCACACATCAATTTCTAAAAATTATCGATGCGAGAGGGAGGACAGCCCCTCTCGTGCTCTCCCCTTTGGGTTTTCTAACAGTTTTACTAAGTGAAAAAATAGAAAACACGTCCCAGATTGCACCAGACTGCACCATTACACACATTGATTTTTCAAAATTTTCCAAGCAAGAACGGGGACTGCCCCCTTGACGGCCTGACCTCTCGCCTCTTCTCACCCCTGTACTTTCGAATTTTGCCCTGTCAGATATCCTAGTGAAAACCCTGTCATGATACCCATCCAAATTAAACAATACTGTATGTGGTTGTATACTGATTATGACCTGATATAAAATTATGACTTTGAATATAATGTCTTTGGTTTCACCTTTTTCAACCGTCATGAGATAACAGATAATAATCTATCAGGGGTTAACCAAAGGTCTTTACTATTGCTGTATTTTTGTAAATTTTACAAATCCATGTATTGATATTTAACTTTTCTAAGGGGGTCAGTCATCATTTCTGGGTTACTCAAATATTCATCATAATTGGCAAGGTACTTGAAATTTCGGAGTTTTCAACGAAATTCCTCAGACCCCCTCCCCCGGGCCGTAAATACTCCCTTAGTTTTCAACGAAATTCCTCGGAACCCCCCCCCCGGCCGTAAAGACCCCCTTAGTTCCGCTTCTTGCGACCAGGCTTTCATTCTACTACCATTATCTTGCACTCAACCCGATTCCCATATACCCAGTTTTCAAGATTTTATCGTATAGGCCTAACTACAGATTCTGCGCTTGGCGCCTAGCAAAAGCTATTCAACTTCGCGATGGAATCACTATTCGAAAACGTAAATGTTACTTACGGGTGGACCATTGATATCGGGAGGGGGCGTGGAAGATTGACTGGGGAGCATTATTTTTACCGTGGGTCACTTGGAATTATTTTTATTTTTCATATGTGCAAATTCTGACAACTCCCACCCCCCACTTTCCCCCTCGAGGAATCTTTTTTTCTCTTGCGCGACTAAATGCCAATATTCCCTGCTTATTTTATTAAGATGTTTGGCTTTTCATTACATGGCGAGGGCGAATAAGAAAAAAAATGTATGTCAGCTCAAAGTTGACATGTAACCAAAGGCGTACAGTACCTGCTTCAGGATGCTGGAAAGTTGGAAAGAAATAACAGCAACCAGTACTGTAGCAATTATTGGTGGAGGACTTTAAAGAAATTATTGTGGACTCACTCTGCAAGAAAACTCCTACCACTGTTTAGTGATCAATGAGTGATCAAGTTTATTCTGGGCAGTAGGCTACAATCATTCGGATAAAAAACTAAGCATGAACACGATTGGAACTGCTTTGGGATAATTGGATGGTGAAGTAATGTCTTTAAAATCTGCAAATGTCAGCTCATCTGCTTTTCTTTTTACGTTACACACTTGTTTTTATAAGTAATTTGTAATATTGAGACATTCAGCTATAGGGCATCTAACATTTTTGAGAAATTTGAAAAATATGAAGATCCAATTATCCCAAATTAGTTCCAATCGTGTTGCAGTTGAAAGACTGCATATGATGACGAATTTACTGTTCGAAGAGGCACATTTAATCCGATTACTTTCTGGAGGCTAGGAGCTACGGGGTGTCCATCCCCTGATATAGAAAATTTCGGATACTACACATCAAAATAAAGTCATTTAGTGAACATTTTGGACTGTTTTAACACATGCAGTTTTCCTACGAAGACAAAATTATATTAGACACAAAATGATTTCCTATTATTACCTTGCCAACAGAGACAGGTGAATATCCCAATAGGAAAAAATTCTATTTGAAGCAGCTTAAATTAGGAAACCTTTTCAGCACCATAATGCCGAGAAATTCGAATGAAGCTTCTGTATATGTATATAATGCATAAGTGCTTGAGATTTTTAAAAAATTCAAATGTATATGTGAGACATACAGAGGCTCAAATTCAGGGTTTGGCTAGCCTACGGGTATTCATTTTGGAGTGCAGCTCTAGTCCGGGGATTAAATAGGTTTATCCAGCCTGCAACATGGTTTGAAAGACAAAATCAATCAGTAAACAAGCATATGAAGACATTTGCTGATAAGTAAGCAAATGCTTGACCATTGTCAAGTTACATTTCAAATGCTATGCTTAAAGTTGCTCGAAATTTAAAACGAGGGGTTCTGGTAACATGCCATGTTGGAGGTAGGTGCTCGTACCACAGAATCTTTTGTTGACAAGTCTAAATCAACCTTGTAGATAATTGTAAAGAACAGAGACTCTCCAAAAGTCTTTTGGAGGGTCTATGTAAAGAACAGGAAGGACATTAGATATCCAGTGAAGGCTATGCTGAAAAATTGAACTGAGCGTTCCGGTATGTTTTAGGGAGTAAGGAGGACAAACTGTACTGTACCTGAAGCTCAACATATATTAAAATGATTATTACTAAAGTTTAAATGTATGGAATTGAAAAACTGGGTACAGGAAAAACAGTAGGAAAGGTATAAGTTAAAATGTTAACTATAACCGGGGAAATGTGATGAAAGTGGAGTAAGTGGAGTGCACAAAGGCAGGGCTCGAAATTAGCGGTAGTCCCGCGTCCACAGACTACCAACTTTTCCTGGGGCTACCAAAGTCCATGAAATGGTAGCCCACACGGACTACCAAAGCCTGGGACATGAAATACTTGGCGTGCGATGTCCGTCACTTTCGGACGAGCTAAATGCAGTCAACATGCAGTTTCATTTGTTTGAAGCAATTATCTGTGAAAAATGTTTTTTCTGGTGACTATTACAATTTTCACTGCTATGTTGTTGTTTTCACAAGATGCAGAGCGTTTGATACTAGAATGTTGAGTTGCTTTTCCGTGTGCAGTCTTTGCATACCAGTTCACACCACAGGGTCCGGCGAGCAATATTCGTCTAGAAATTATGAATATGATCAATAAATGTCTTGTATTAAACTTTTTTTTCATTATACAAGCCTTACCTGTGTCTAGTGTGTGCCTATTACTTTACCCTAGCTATCTGTGTATAGTATTTCAAAGAAAACAGTCTATATCTGTTAATTGCCCTCCCTAATTGCCCTCCCTAATCCCCTTCATTATTTGTTCTGCCGATCGCCAACGCGGGGGCTTATCGCCCTGACCAAATACCTCGTTAGCAGCTCATAAGGACGTCGACTAAAAGTTTAATACAAGACATTTATTGATCATATTCATAATTTCTAGACGAATATTGCTCGCCGGACCCTGTGAGTACACATAGGTTGTACCACGGTCACGTGGTCTCTTTGGCGTACTGGGGCTGCAGAACACACTACGTCCTTTTCTACCGGAGTAGGGTAACACGCAGAGATAAATTTGGATTCAACGAAGACGTGTGGTCAAGAGCTTGACCACAAAAAGCATGTTCTTGAGACGTACGATATTAAGGTGCATATGTATCTGTACGACCTTCTTTTACCCTTCATGATTTTGCGAAGGCTTCCTGTAAGGAAATCTTGGTCTTGTCCTGAAAACTTATTTTTGACTGAAGGTTCTCGAATACTTGCAAACATCATCTTATTGAAAGAAAGAAAGAAAGGTTACCTCAGTAACATGAATAAAAATTATACAGATAGTTGGAGACTAGAAAGACAAATGTATTTGCCGTAGTGTCATAGTTCCTTCCCCAAGCTTTTTGTGAAGTCTTTCTTTAACGTTTGAGTCATAGGCAAACATGTCATTAAGGTGCGGAATTGTGTTTTATCGTTTTTAGAAAGTTTAGCTTGAAGTTTGTCTACATCTACATCTAATTTTCTAAATTAGCTGAAAGTTTAGAAAGCTAATTTTGGTTTGTCTACATCTACATCTAAATGTACTAAATTAGACTAACTATCCGATACTTAGCCAAGCTAAAACTCGTTCTAAACTTTCTAAATTAGCTCACATGTAGCCGGAATTTAGATCGGACTTCCCCAGCCAAACTTTTACTCGGTGATATATCCAATATTTAGCCGAACTGAACTGTACTATCAAAATTAGCCAAATGGAAAGCTTTTATGGGCTTTCTGGCAGTCTAAGAAAAACAATTTGGTGATATATCCGATATTTAGCGCGATAATTATCGTTCTAAACTTTATAAATTTGATGCTATTTAGCTCGGGCTTTCTGGCAGACCAAGAAAAAAATTAGGGTGATATATCCGATATTTAGCGCGATAATTATCGTTCTAAACTTTATAAATTTGATGCGATTTAGCTCAGGTGTTCTGGCAGACCGAGAAAGAAATTTCGGGTGATATATCCGATATTTAGCGCGATAATTATCGTTCTAAACTTTATAGATTTGATGCTATTTAGCTCGGGCTTTCTGGCCGACCAAGAAAAAAAAATTGGGGTGATATATCCGATATTTAGCGCGATAATTATCGTTCTAAACTTTATAGATTTGATGCTATTTAGCTGGGGCACGTCGACATGCAGTTTCCGTCATCAGCGATGTCATCTTCTTCTGTCATCATTGTGCTGTATGTTTAATGGTTTGCGTCAGTTTACAAGCAAACAAAAGCAGCTAGCAGCTGTATCATTTTTATGATTAATGATTCTGTTAATCAGTTTGTATATAGTTCAGTTTGCGGATAGCAAAAAATGCAAACGACAAGGAATTGTCAAAGGTGAATTCATTTCCTAATAATCCGAAAACAGTGACTGAAAAATAGTAAATGAATTCACCTTTGACAATTCCTTGTCGTTTGCATTTTTTTGCTATCCGCAGAACATCAGATAACGTGCTCTCGCCTAAGCAATCAGTACTCGCCAGAGCGGGGGATAGCTAAGTCTTATTGTGTATAATTGTTTGTGTTAATAGTTAATTTTCATCCATTTTGTCAATTTTTTCCAGTTTTAGTTTGCGGACGGTAACAGGAGTGTGGCAATTCCTAGATTTTATATAGTTATCATAAGAATCTCTTTGCATTAAGTCCATTTTTTTGTCTTACTGATATGATATCCGATATCCTTTTCTCCGTACTACACTGTAAAAATAGCGGACGCTAGACGCGTCTTTACGCGTTCAAAATGTACTTGTCGGTGTTGAAATTTGAACGGCTGGTGTTCATATTGTTAACACTGGTGTTCATATTATTAAAAATGATGTTCTAAACCTGAACACGTAGTGTTAACAACCATCTCCTTCAAGTGTTCAAAAACTCAGCATCACAGAAATTCTACAATGCTGTGAAACAATTAACAATCTTTTGGTTTTTTTTACTTTACAATGGCTATATTAAATTTACTACTGCCTCGCTGTCCGGCAAACTTACACGGATTTTGGTGTAAAGAATTTCACACTAAGTGAAAAATATTTCCAGTCTGCAATTGCTGAAAGCATGTTTTTTCTAAAAAAGAAAGTATACAAAACAATTTTACACGTTTATTACGTGTTGAAATTTTGAAAATTTGAAAAGAAAATCAGAAAACCACCATGAACGTTTTAATTTTAACATCGGCGTGCAAGAGGCGTTCTATTTCTAAACACTTGGTGTTCAAGTTTGGTGCTTTTTCCTATCCCATGATGCATCAAAACGGAAGTTGCGACATTTTTCTTGTAAGCGCACCCTGAAGTCGTGATCGTGCGGAAGCAAGACCAGAAAGGGTAAGTTTTCTCTCCAAAATAGAAAAAGGTTTTAGATTTTGAAGCATCTGTATTAATATCCTTCGAAATTAATCGTATTGTACTTTGAAATAGCTTAACTACGTGAAGAAACCTTTTTTCTTTCAGTGGCTGGTATACCAACAACAAGCTGTGAATACGCAGTGGTACTTTGGCCATGGCCTATCGATCGATCTCACTCGGGTCAAGGGTCATCGCAACACAACTGTAGCGATACCACTTGACCTGAGCGCGATCGATACGCCTTGCATAGTACCGCTGCGTAATCACAGCTGACACATGTCTTTTAGTAGAGACAATCGCATGTAAAAAATCAATTGAACATTGTAGAGTATACAATGTATTGTTTTAGCATATGAGAGTTTGGCTTTTTTATTTTAATCAGTTGATGACAAGAAGAAGCCAATATTTTGTAACAGTATTGAAAAGAGGCACTGTATATGAAAGTATCCCCTTTTCCTTAACCTAATCAGCTCCTTGTCTTTCATTTAAAGTGTCATCTCGCCATATTACCTATTGTTGCATTATTTTCAGGATGTAAAAAGTTGGATTTAACTGAAAATCGAAGAGTTGTTACAGAAGCTGGTGGTACAGATAATGAAGAAGATGAGTGTACAGGTAGCTGTCTGGAAACAAGCTTGAGAACATCAGTTCATCTCTAATGTAGATTTAAACTTCCAAGGGTCAGTAACTGAATTTTGATAAGTTTCTGTATTTTTTTTCTGAATTAATTTTGACAAAAATAGCAAAATTAGCCTCAAAAATATAAATTTGCATAGTTCATCATAATTTTAACATATGTGATAAGGGTAATCCCTGGGGACCTGTAATCCAAATATTAGAGGATTTGTACAGGCTGTTTTGAAGAAAAACCTTGGGATGTACAAATTTGAGGACAATGCTACACATCCACCTACATCATAGCATGCTTTGGTAGTATGCTATGATCAATTAAATGTTGCCGGAGAATAAGCTTTCACAGACGTGTAGTCTCCTTTATCAGATGCAAGGGTGGAATGAAAAATTAAAGCTGAAAACGACAGAAAATTCAGATAAAGGAGACTTCACGTCTTTGGAAGCTTATGCCCTTATAACATTTAGTTGATCATAGCATGCTACCAAACCTAAGAGAATTTTGTATTGTTGCTCAACACGTCTCTTGTTCTTAGCAAAGGGTTTTTACCTTTGCCGTCGGCTAAATATGTAGGTGGATGTGTAGCATTGTCCTCAAATTTGTACATCCCAAGGTTTTTCTTCAAAACAGCCTGTACAAATCCTTTAATATTTGGATTACAGGTCCCCAGGGATTACCCTAATCACATATGTTCAAATTATGATGAACTATGCAAATTTATATTTTTGAGGCTAATTTTGCTATTTTTGTCAAAAATCTTCTAAGCCTTCTCTTTTACTGACGTCTTCAATATTTGGTAAACATGTCCCTAAGAATGACCCTAGTCAAATTTGTGCTAGTTGTGATGAAATATTCAAATTTTTATATTTCATGGCAATTTTCGTCATTTTTGGTCAAAAAATCTTTAAAAATCTTCTTCAAAACTGCTAATTCAACAGCTTTGATATTTAGGACATAGATCTCTACTGATAGCCTTCTTCAGATTGTTCAAATTATGCAGAAATTTGCAACTTTGTATTTTTAAGACATTAAAGACATTTCAGACATTTTTAAGATATGAGGGATTACCAGAATAATTAATAGCAAGGTACACCAGAATTTGAAAGGTCTTTACGAATATGTTTTTAATTAATGAGAAATAGATTTTTGAAATGTCACCGATTTATTTCATTGTTTATTTAAAGATATGACAAACAAACAAACCTTTTTGTTTATAAAGGACTTTGTTGGACAAGGAAATAGGTTTTACCCTGCTAAGGACCAACTTTCCCCACTTTCTGCATGTTGTGCCTTACTGTGACACTTTGACAACTTGACATGTTGTCTTTACTTAAGTGTGGACAACTATATACCATGTACACTAGAGAAGCCTTAACTTTTTTTTCTTCAAAATTTACAATTGTCTATACAAGAGGAAATGTATCTTACAACAATGAAGTATGCATTCCATACATATACGTATTTTCAACACAATAAGTAAGCCAAATTTTGAGCTTTTTCAGAAGATTTTTTGTACATTTTAAACAAGTATGAACCTTAAAACGTAATCCACAATATTTAAGTAAAACCTGTTTTGTCATTACTTTGTTCATATTTTTTAAAACGATCTACAGTGATCATGGGGATTTTTATTGCTTATGTTTTTTATAGAAGGGTGTTAACACCGTTGGTATTTTCCTCTGACAAACTTTACATACAAATTGGCAATGTTTATTTGCCAATTTTACAGTAAATTATTGTATTTTACTCTAGAAATGCTTTGTGTATTTTTAAAATAAAATTAATTTTACTGAATGTCGGTGGTCTGTAATGTTATTTCAGGGCTGGAACACCCCCGAACGCCCAAAATTAAAGGTGTTCAACAAGCGCGCATCATGTGTTCTAGCCTTTAACACACTTATCGTTGAACGGCGTCCATGCGTTCAAAAAGTGTTACAGCCCTTTGAACGCGTAAATGCGTTCAATTTTTTGAACACATTTCATGTGCAACGTGTGTTCAGATATGGAACACCATGGTGTTCAATATAATGTCTGATGAACACATAGTGTTCAAAATCTGCACACGTGTGTTCAAAAATTGAACGTTGGTTGAACACGTAGTGTTAAATTTCTGAACGTCTAGACGCGTTCAAAAAGTGTTACAAAAAGGCGTTTAATTGGTGTTCTAACCTTGAACACTTAACTTTACAGTGTAGAAGTCTTAATTCCAGGAAACCCTCAACGTATCGGAACAACATCCCATCGAATATATGAATTTCAAGGTTCTACAAAAATTGTTTCACGTCAGCCCGAAAGCCACATCTCTAAATAGCAGCTACTTCATCAAGTTCAGGACGATAAGTAGACGAGCTAAATATTGGACACATCACACCAAAAATTTTATTCTAAGTCAGCCAGAAGCCAAAGCTAAATAGTGGCAAATTTATAAAGTTTAGAACAATAATAAGACGCGATAAAGATCGGATATATCACCCCAGAACATTTTTCTAGGTACACTAGAAAGCTCGAGCTGAAGAGCGGCAAATTCACGGAATTTAGAACGATAATTAAATGCCAGACTTCATCTTTTACTGTGAGCACGCGTCTGGGGGTGGCAGCCTGGCCGGCAACACGTTTGATAAGGCTATTAACATTAACATAATCCGCACAAATGGACGCGATCGTCATGGAACTAAGATTATCTCAACACACCTTGGCCATTTGAAATGTAGCTGTATGGTTACATTGTTTTACATTCGTCTCCACTCCGCGTATCTGGTTTATTTGTCATAAACACTACCGGCGGCTATTTGACAGTCTTTGTTTTTGACACGCAAATAAAATTCACAATTTTTCGTCAGCTTACTCACTGCACAGTCCCTGTCACATTCTTCTGGACCTTCTTAGTGACATTCAACTTTTGGCCACAGTCCCTCTATCCACCGGTCTGGAAACGCCTATTGTAAAAGGTGTCAATCACCTGGACCGCACAGCCGAACCGCGATACGAGGGCCAGTCACGTGATAATGCGTAGCTTGGGTTTGTCCTGCATGCCACAGTCCCCGATTGTGTGTACGCTTTTCTCGAATTTTCGCTGTTTTTGGCTCTATTAAGTGTTCTCTGCGTCTATCTACGACACGAAGACAGAAATTATCATATCCTGAAACCGGTGTGTGTTTTTCGTGATCCTTATCCCATCGTAAATGATGATAGTGCGCGATAATTTCTGGGGTTGACCGCTGCGAGTGTGTTGACGTACGTAGCACAAGCAACGGCTGGAATCACACCGGAAAATTTGTGGTCCCTTTCTCTTGCAATGCTAGTAGTCAGTGTCTCCAAATATGATCTAAATATGTTTTCTGTGTAATATTCTGTGAAATCATGCCTGTTAACTGAACAGAATAGGAAAGACAACTGCAGAAATGCACGTAGATTTTAGTTGTGTGGTCGCACATTTTCCCATGCGGTGACATATGGCGAACTCTCGATACGTACGCTCGCTCAGGCAAGGCTGGAAACACACCGGAAAATTTGTCGTCCATTTCTCTTGCAATGCTAGTAGTCAGTGCCTCCAAATATGATCTAAATATGTTTTCTGTGTAATATTCTGTGAAATTATGTCTGTTAACTGAGCAGAATAGGAACGACAACTGCAGAAATGCACGTAGATTTTTGATGATTTTAGCATTTTCCCATGTAGCGTCAATATGGCCACAGTCCCTCTATTCACTAGAGGGACTGTGATATGGCGAACTCTCGATACGTACGCTCGCGCTCAGGCACAGTAAATACCTTTTACAAAAGGCTATCATGTCAACACAATAACAAGTTTGGTAATGAACTACTCAGCTGTCGATGTTAATATTCAGCCGATTTTGCCTGTCTTCTTGATTTCGGGCAATAGTCCATGACACTTGCGAACAGTGCATGGCCATGCCATTTTGTTTTTCGATCGTGATCATAATGCAACCATAATGTGTGGTCCCTTTCAAGCTTTATCTAGAGGGGCAACGTTACCCATTTAATGAAAAAATAAATTGCTTAGTGTTCTAAAGTGAACAAGTTGTAGTGTTTTGTGATATTCTGAAATAACAACCCACAAACGTCATGTTGTTGAACGATCACATTGCGGCTGTCATAGGATCGTGGGGTAGCGACATCGATATAGCGGCCAGTTGAACATTGTCAGTGTCCTTTGTTTAGGTGTGAATCGTGTGTTGGTTCATATCACGGAGTGTCACAAAGAAACCAGCCACGTTTCCAGACCGGTGGATAGAGGGACTGTGTTTTGGCCTACGTGTTAACTGGATGACGTAGCATTTGCATCCTCAACTTCTGGCTTATTCCAATTGTCAATTATATACGAGGTACTATTCAGTGAGGTCTATGGGACAAGTCGCTTTTTAGCTTTGATTTTTCAAACATACCTCTTTGGGAAACAAATAGTACTTTCCTGGTTCTACAAGACTGCTCCTACAAGCTCAAACGTTTTTTCGATCAGCCAGAGCTCTATCTACATAGCGGCAAATTTATAAACTATAGAACGATAATTAGACGCGCTAAATATCAAACACATCCCCTCCAAAATTTTTTCTCGGTCCGCCATAAAGCCCGAGCTAAATAGCGGCAAATTTATATAGTTTAGAACGATAATTATCGCGCTAAATATCAAATATATCACCCAATTATTTTTTACTTGGTAGGCCAGAAAGCCTGAGCTAAATAGCATCAAATTTATAAAGTTTAGAACGATAATTATCGCGCTAATTAACGTTTTTCACCCAAGGTTCGACATTCGAAATTACGACATCTTACTGTGAGCACTTGCCGCCCTGGAAGATATCCTATAATGCATTGCTGTAAGGCCAACGCCTAAACAGGAAACAGGCTCATTTGGCGTCAAGACACCAAGGCGAGCGGATCGGCTTCGCTCATCCAATCTTGCCGCATATGGCAAGCAATTGCGATAATGACGAATGCCTTATTTCTAAAATTAGTAAATAACATCACAGAGTAAGATAGACAGAGTGGCAACACTTGCATGCCTTTTGTTCCATGGTCGTCTCGGTAGACTATTGGCTTTTCATATTAAAATGAGCTTCAAAGGTGTTAAACTTTTTGGAGGCTTTGTTTGTGGTTGATAATTACACGAGATTATGCAAAACATACGACGAGATGGCATCGTACTGCCAGTCGCGTAGCAACCATAGTTACTTTGTGAGCTCTCAGGCCAGAAACACTGCTTCACGCCAATCAAAACATAACACGCCAGCAGTTTCATAAACATGTCCTTTCTTGACGCACGTGTAAAAGACGGTATGACTGACCGTAAACCATTGAGTAAAACCAGACAGTATCGATAAAAGACTTTCAAATTTGGTTCAAACACACTCATTATATATTCATAAAAATATGAGAGGAATTTTTAAAACGGTAAAACCCACTTTCCTGAAGCTAAAAAAACACTCCCGTTTTGCCAGCACATCAATTCCGATCAGCACCACACGACAACAACAACACAAACTTTGTCGAACATACTTTCGCTTAACAATTGGTGAAATCCGAAAATTACCGAAGGGTGCATGGTCGGCACTCTTCGGAAAAGAGAGCCAAGAGCTTCGTGAGGCGAGGCAAACATGGATTGCTTACGTAACCGCTTCACGCCTTAAACAAATAGGTGTTGCCACTCTGTCTATGATGTTACTCTGTGATAACATGCTTTATCCATCCCCACTTCAGTGAGACACGTTCCCTAGTCAGTAAATGACAATGGGGCCGTGGTACCCCAGGCCTCCCACAAATATCAGATTGTTGTAGCGAATTCGAAGCAAGCAGCTTTTCTCACAGAAACAAGTTGAATATTAATGTACTCAGTAAAACGTTGTCAGGTACATGTAACATGAACAGTGACTGAGGTCGAAGTGACTAAGGCACCGGGATTGATTTGACCACAAACAACGGCAAAAGCCCGAGCTAAATAGCATCAAATTTATAAAGTTTAGAAAGATAATTATCGCGCTAAATATCGGATATATCACCCCAAAATTTTTTTTCTTGGTCGGCCAAAAGCCCCAACTAAATAGCATCAAATTGATAAAGTTTAGAACGATAATTATCGCGCTAAATATCGGATATATTACCACAAATTTTTTTTTCTTGGTCGGCCAGAAAGCCCCAGCTACATAGCATCAAATCTATAAAGTTTAGAACGATATTATCGCACTAAATATCGGATATATCACCCAAAAATTTTTTTCTTGATCAGCCAGAAAGCCCCAGCTACATACCATCAAATCTATAAAGTTTAGAACGATAATTATCGCGCTGAATATCGGATATATCACCCCAAATTTTTTTTCTTCGTCGACCAGAAAGCCCCAGCTAAATAGCATCAAGTTTATAAAGTTTAGAACGATAATCATCGAGCTAAATATCGGATATATCACCCCAAATTTTTTTCTTGGTCGGCCAGAAAGCCCCAGCTATATAGCATCAAATTTATAAAGTTTAGAACGATAATTATCTCGCTAAATATCGTATATATCACCCAATTTTTTTTCTTGGTCGGCCAGAAGCTAAATAGCATCAAGTTTATAAAGTTTAGAACAATAATTATCGAGCTAAATATCGGATATATCACCCAAAATTTTTTTTGGTCGGCCAGAAAGCCCTGGCTAAATAGCATCAAATTTATAAAGTTTAGAACGATAACTATCGCGCTAAATATCGGATATATCATCCTAAAATTTTTTTTCGTGGTCGGCCAGAAAGCCCCAGCTAAATAGCATCAAATTTATAAAGTTTAGAACGATAATTATCGCGTTAAATATCGGATATATCAACCAAAAATTTTTTTTTCTTGGTCGGCCAGAAAGCCCCAGCTAAATAGCATCAAATTTATAAAGTTTAGAACGATAATTATCGCGCTAAATATCGGATATATCACCCCAATTTTTTTTGGTCGACCACAAAGCACCAGCTAAATAGCATCAAATTTATAAAGTTTAGAACGATAATTATCGCGCTAAATATCGGATATATCACCCCAATTTTTTTTTCTTGGTCGGCCAGAAAGCCCCAGCTAAATAGCATCAAATTTATAAAGTTTAGAACGATAATTATCGCGCTAAATATCGGATATATCACCCCAAAATTTCTTTTCTTGGTCGGCCAGAAAGCCCCAGCTAAATAGCATCAAATTTATAAAGTTTAGAACGATGATTATCTCGCTAAATATCGGATATATCACCCCAAAATTTGTTTTCTTGGTCGGCCAGAAAGCCCCAGCTAAATAGCATCAAATTTATAAAGTTTAGAACGATAATTATCGCGCTAAATATCGGATATATCACCCCAATTTTTTTTGGTCGACCACAAAGCACCAGCTAAATACCATCAAGTTTATAAAGTTTAGAACGATAATTATCGCGCTAAATATCGGATATATCACCCCAATTTTTTTTGGTCGACCACAAAGCACCAGCTAAATAGCATCAAGTTTATAAAGTTTAGAACGATAATTATCGCGCTAAATATCGGATATATCACCCCAAAATTTTTTTTCTTGGTCGGCCAGAAAGCCCCAGCTAAATAGCATCAAATTTATAAAGTTTAGAACGATAATTATCGCGCTAAATATCGGATATATCACCCCAAATTTTTTTTTCATGGTCGGCCAGAAAGCCCCAGCTAAATAGCATCAAATCTATAAAGTTTAGAACGATGATTATCTCGCTAAATATCGGATATATCACCCCAAAATTTCTTTTCTTGGTCGGCCAGAGAGTCCCAGCTAAATAGCATCAAATTTATAAAGTTTAGAACGATAATTATCGCGCTAAATATCGGATATATCACCCCAATTTTTTTTCTGGTCGGCCAGAAAGCCCCAGCTAAATAGCATCAAATTTATAAAGTTTAGAACGATAATTATAACGCTAAATATCGGATATATCACCCCAAAATTTTTTTTCTTGGTCGGCCAGAAAGCCACAGCTAAATAGCATCAAATCTATAAAGTTTAGAACGATAATTATCGCGCTAAATATCGGATATATCACCCCAAATTTGTTTTCTTGGTCGGCCAGAAAGCCCTGGCGAAATAGCATCAAATTTATAAAGTTTAGAACGATAATTATAACGCTAAATATCGGATATATCACCCAAAACATTTTTCTTGGTCGGCCAGAAAGCCCCAGCTAAATAGCATCAAATTTATAAAGTTTAGAACGATAATTATAGCGCTAAATATCGGATATATCACCCTAAAAATTTTTTTCTTGGTCGGCCAGAGAGTCCCAGCTAAATAGCATCAAATTTATAAAGTTTAGACGATAATTATCGCGCTAAATATCGGATATATCACCCCAAACCCGATAACGTAGTAAAAATTTACCGATAACGTAGTAAATCGACGGATAACGTAGTAACGAACCGATAAAGTAGTAAAAATTTACCGATAACGTAGTAATTTGTCCTAACCGATAACGTTTCAACAAATTACCGATAACGTATCAAATCAACGTATCAATGTATTGGATTAAGTGATTCATGGGAATAGATCATAGGGATAGATCTATCCTCGATCGATCGATCAATCCATTGATCAATCGATAGATCGACCGATTGATCGATCGATACACTGATCTATCAATCGATCGATCTTTCTATCGATTGAATGATTGAATGAATTGATCGATTGCCCGACTTATAGAATGATTGATAGATCTATTTATATAAATATAAACATATATATATATGTATATATATATATCATATATATATATATATATATATATATATATATATATATATATATATATCTCGATGGATAAATCGATCTATCGACGGATAGATAAATAGAGAGATAGTGTATCAAATCAACCCATAATGTAGCCGAGTGAATTATAACGTATCAAATCAACCGATGACGTATCAAATCAACCAATTATGTATCAAATCAACCACTGACCTAGTCAAGTCAAAGAGTAAAGATTCCAATCAACTGACAATTCATCAGTCAACAAATTGGACTTGGTAAAAAGTTTTCAACATGACCGATAATAAAATTTCGTTACTTACAAGGTCAGTATATCAAAATGGCAATAAGTCTTTACAATGTAACTTTCATTCTGGCACTGATTTACAGGTAAATTTTGACTCATTGTTCAATTGAATTCCTTTTAATCAAAATTCATTAATTTTGCAAGTTACTCCGGTAAGCAAGCCAACAGGTTTAGTAGACAACATATTGCCTTTTCTTTCCTTTCTATCCTTTCTGTCGCGATTCACGTCCAGTCACATCTTATTTGAAGTAGGATTTACGAAGACATCGTAAAATTATTAAGTAGTCGTACATAGCATAGTGCTGATAGAAAAAAAACGCTTAAGCCAAGACAAATAAAAGTTTGTTTTTCATCCTCGCGCGCGTCACAATTCAAACCCGCCAGGTCAACAATTTTTTTCCTGCTCTTAAGGAAATAAAGTTTTAAAACCCGAAAAAATACGCGACGATAGTGCATAACACAGTGCTGTATAAAACAGAGCTGTAAACAAAATAACTGACACTAACATTCCATTCAGAACTGTACACATGACAAAATTGTGCATTGCTGCACTAAAAGTCAAACCAAAGAACTGTTGCTATACAAAAATACTAAAGCAACACTGCTGTGCATTTATCTCTGCGTACATTCCTATGCCGTTTTCACGTTTTTTTTTTATGCGCGTTCTTGTTGGTTGAAGAATAAAAAAATTGAGAATAAAAAAAAACTGCGTCACCGCATCATTTTTGCAATATGTCTAGGATAAGAAACAAACTTTTTATTTTCCTTGGCCTTCCCAGAGTTCACTCATATATTTATGCATATCAATCACTGATATGCTTACCTTTTTCAAATACACCCGATTGAGATTTTCAATAACAGGAAAAATCGTCAATTTTATGAATAAATCATTAATATTCTTTGGTTAATCACTATAATACGCAGTTACTTCTATCGGTCGACGTATCCAATATGTGTGCGAAATTTGCGATGTTGGCTGTCGGTGATTGCGGTATTGGTCTGCTAGAGCCAAAATCAGTCCCCTGGGAAAACAGGTCTTCAGTTTTGTAGCTGGTCCGATTACTTTGTTAAAAAATGTTTTGTGATAATCACATTTATATGCGAAGCAAAGTATACCCACGACTTGCCTGTATAACTTTTCTTGCGGCACGAACGACTAACTTGATCTAAATGTTGCTGCACTACTGGAATGGGTTTGGAAAGTTGTTTCTAATCTTGCTTTTACAACCATACTTTCTGTCTGATTTGTAGCCGATACATACACATTATAGTTTTCTTTCTCGGTAGGGTTCTCTGTGTAAACAACAGCCGCTCATTCCCCTGCCTTTGTTTCATCAGTATCTTTACTATCTCTTTGAATTTTACCCAACTAGAACTAAACTGTATAGCTACTATAACAAAATTAGAAACAACTTCCCAAACCTATTCCAGTAGTTTAACAACATTTAGATAAACTTAGTCGTTCGTAAAACCATGAGAACAGCCGAAACATGATTGATTTGCTACAGAAATTTGTAACAATTTACGCTAAACGGAAAAAATAAATAGGAGAAAAGAAAATTGAGTACGAGACAATGTGATAACAAATCGATCTATAGATCTATCTATCTATTGACCAATTTATCGAATAGATCGATCGATCTATCGATTCATTGATCTATCTTTCTATCGAATCAATAGATCCTTCATTCTATCGATCGATCTGCCTATCAATTTATCTATCGATCGATTGATCGATCGATCGACTGACCATCTATCAAACATCAATAGATAGATCGATCGATCTATCCATTGTGTGATCGATTTATTTATCGATACATTGATCGACCTATTTATCTATCTATCTATCTATCTATCTATCTATCTATCTATCTATCTATCCATCTATCTATCTGTCAATCTATCTAATATCTATCTATAAACCGATCGATCTATCGCTGCCCATGAATCGTTTAATCAGATATTATCGGGTTATTGATACGTTATTAGTAGTTTTGATGCGGTATTGGTTGAGTTTCTACGTTATCAGTGATTTAATCCTTTATTGGTTCATTGATACGTTATCGGTAATTTGTTGATATGTTATCGGTTAGGTAAAATTACTACGTTATCGGTAAATTTTTACTACGTTATCGGTTAGAAAAATTTACTACGTTATCGGTTCGTTACTACGTTATCGGTTGATTTACTACGTTAGGCCAGGAAGAAAAAATAAATTGTTCATCGGAATCGCCGCTTCTACTTCGGCATATTTGGAATTTTTTTTTTTTTTGATCCCGGCAAATTCTTACTTCCGCATTAGTACTGCCGCTGGTGTGGCCCTACACTGTGTCGGGCTTTCGTGGGCAAGGGATTTTGAATGAGACTTCATAAGTGTTCGGACTTAGTTGACCGCCAACACGTTGTTGTGACGTCTGAATTTGGCGAATCACGACGCAAAGTGGGTCGATTTGGCCAGAAATGTGCTCGTTTTGTAAAGGTTAGTACATGTCACATCATGAGTATTAATTTGATCGCCAACATTCGACGTGATGGCCAACAGTTAGTTCCAGAGACGCTATTCAGTGTTTGTCCTGATATTACGTTCGGCGAATCGCCTAACGTAATATCATCGATCAACAAGATCGTGACAGCAGATATAGATGGACAGTGCATCCGATTGAATGAAAATTGCATCGAAAGTATAAAAATTTACGGCAATGACAAAACACATGGTTGCGTCGATGTTAAAGTACGATCTGAATGATGACTATATAACTTCACTCCGATCACAGTACAGTGTTGTTATAGATAGACAGTGGTAAAGAGGCCAAAACATGGGGCCAAAGTGAAATGAAAAAAACTCAGATGCTAGGTCCCACCAGGACAATATTAAAGGACAATACTGAATTGTTGAATTTCAGTGATTTGCTGTACATTTCAGTTTTATTCTGAGAGAATTTTGAAATGCTCAGAATATGTTGTGCAAACACTAACTGTGAATGTAATGGCCTATGTTATTGTTGGGAAATATAGTATTGAATTCAGTTACCAGTATCAGTGTTTCTTGTCTGAGATATTTCTGGTAAAAAGGGAAACAATTATCTTGCCTTGTCTGCATGTGTGCAAAAATGCCAGAGAACCGCGTTTACCTTCGGCCTAAAAAAAAATAAAAAAAAAATTTTTCGCTCGCCGCTCCTGGGACTTGGTCCAAAAAATCCGATGAACAAGATTTTTTTTTTCTCTGGCCTTATCGGTAAATTTTTAACACGTTATCGGGTTTGATACGTTATCGGTTAGTTACTACGTTATCAGTTGTAACACGCGTCGGCAAAGAATACATGAGAATAAGGTTTCCAAATTTTGCTTATTTCTGGTGCATTGTGACAATTTTTTTTCTCTTCTGTCTGTTATGACATTTTTTTTTTTCCTCGGCCATGACAGGATCAATTTTTTTTTTCTTCTCTCTCACCGGGTGACAAATTCTTTTTTCTCAAAATCCTCCATATCCCCCCCCAGAAATCAAATGGTTCTCCCCTTAGGCCCTACTTGTTCGACGGGCTACGGGACCAGCATTGCTTAGTTGCAGTACAGTAGCTCGAGTTTTGCCTGGGTATTTGGGTCGGACGGCAAAACCAGACCAGTTTTGCCGTCCGACCCAAATACCCAGGCAAAACCTCGAGCTACTGTACTGCAGCTACAAACACAACCTTGCTGCGGATCCGTAGCCCTACCACTCCCTTTGCTGGTTGGTTCCACTCCCTCAACACAACCAGCAAAGGAAGTAGTAGGGCTACGGATCCGCAGCAACTGCAAACCAATCCTTTTCAGCAACGCGCCACCAAAGTGCGAAGGTCAGAGTGCACGGTAAAAATCGAAGGTCGCATGTGTAAAAAGTTCTCGACGTCTGTCAATGTAGCGGCATATCTCGCTTCTCACATCCATGGTTAGACTTGCTCCAAGTCTGTTGGTTTATAAGTATCAAGACATATAGTAAATTGAAGGACTAAACATCAGCAGACCGACGCGCTAACGGTAGGCTGTTGCGTAGATCGTGGGTAGACGCCAGCCACACACAGCCCTGCCATGCAGAGCTAGGTGGACGCCAGCCAGCAACTCAGCTACACTGCAGAGAACTTAGCCAGGCGCCTGCACTGGTCGCCGGTCTACTCCATGGACTTCAATTACGATGCTAAAAGTATTTTACCGAGCGTGTAAGCTTTGGGACCGGACAGGTAAATCTACAAGGGAAAAGCAGAACTTCGTCTTGCAGTCAGTTAGGTAGGTGAAGATGGATTGTGACTGAAGATTGTCGAGAAACATCTCCAATTCTCTATTTTTAACATAGCACTAGCAGCATGCCCAAACTCTCAAATCTTAGCTAGTAATAGTATACAACCATAGAGGTAAAAATCTTGTTAACTTCATGGTACAACGGACTGTGTGTACGTGTCAACCTCTACGATCACAGGGGGCTCTTATTTCTTGTTTATTTGTGTCTGTGTTTGTTTGTGTGTATGTGTTTGTGTTTGTTTATTTGTTATTATTAATAAAATAACAGCGAAAAGCTATTTTGTTAATATTTGTCAATAAAGAGCAGTTTATTTATTTATTTGTTTGTTTGTTTGTTTATTTGTTTGTTGACATGTATTTCTGATGATTAGGGGATTAGGGTTAGGCTTAGGCTGTAAGGCTTAGGCTTAAGTTAGGATTAGGGTTAGGGTTACACTTATTCACTCCCTCTATATATTTAGACTAAATAGGGAATGAATGTCTAACCCTAACCCTAACCATCGGAAATACATATCGACAAACAAACAAACAAACAAATAAATAAACTTCTCTTTATTGACAAATATTACAGCTTTTCGCTGTTATTTTATTAATAGTAACAAATAAACAAACACAAACACATACACACAAACAAATACAGACACAAATAAACAAGAAGTAAGAGCCCCCTGTGCTACGATCGCCTAGGACGACGGACACAGTTGTGACATTGGCCACGCGGTCCTGTGGAGGGAGCGTGCATTGGCTGATCAGTGGCGTGGCTCCGGCCATGTTCACCGCAGTGACAGCCCCAATGAGCACAAGGGCTCATAACTAGATGGTCATAACTGTGGTGATAGAGATGGTCACAATAAAACAGGAAATAATAAAGAACAAAATATTTGCCCAATTTTATTGTTTATTTATATTTATTTTAATCTCAAATAAATATGCCGCAAAGCAACAAATCAACAAATAATACAATACAGAAGACAACAATAACAGGAAAACCAAAAAGCAAATTAAAAACTGTAATTATGAAACTGCTAAAGTGGGGGCTCAGCCTTCAACCTCACACTGTCGGCGTTCGGCCTCTGACAGACCATCAGCCTCTGATAGACCATCAGCTTCTGATAGACCGTGGGATGTACAACCATGGATAGACGGATAGACCATCTCAGCAACACTGTGAATTAACACCTTTGAGACGACAAAGAGTGTCTGTTTTTTTCAGCTCTGTGACAACCATTGGGCTACCTCCATGACACAATATAGCAAGAAAGACTAGCCACTCTCCTTTAATTGACTGACATGACAGAACAATTAAATGACATCATGAAATTGTAGAATGGGCTACTGAGTTAAAATATCTTTTTAGTCAATCAATTAATCTATCACTCGTTTGCTCAACAACACACTCAAGGGTGCAATAAGTCAACGCTTACATTTAAGCTCAAAGTTACATAAACAAAATTGTATTTAATAGCTGTTGGGGAGGAAATATTGTACTAGAGATACATATACCATATCATTGCACTTTCATCAAGTAGAAGAATTCTAGTTTTAAGGTTACAAAGATATAAGATTAGGCATGTCGTGTAAATGATGTTTGTAAGCCCGAAATCCAACAAAAACTTTGTTCTCTCTTTTAATTAAAATTTTTAGAAACTACAGTAAAATGACTCCACAGATTACAGTTACACCTAGGATAAGTCTTGCCGATGAAAAACTTTCCGTTGCTGTATCTCATCTACAACCCTCAACACCAGTTACGATAAGGGTGCTTGTGAAAACAGAGAAAAACTACCAATTTGAGGCTCATGCTCACTACAACAGTACGGCTGATGGGAGAGTTGATGTCCAAACCCAGCCAGCCATCTCAGGATCATATCAAGGTAAGTGATTGCAGGACCAATTTTATAACTCAGACTACCAGAGTAACAACAGTTGCATTTGCCATTATTCCATGAAGCAATCTTTAGAAATCAATACTTTGATATATTTCTTTCAGATGTTCTTGTAGAGCCACGGGACTTTTTGAGAACAAAACTGTACATTAACATTTTTCCTGCCAGACAGTATCACTTCCCCATCAGCCAAGTCAGTAAAAAGCGGTATTGAGCCAAAACATGACGTATTTTTACCCGCTTGGCTTGGTCTGTTATAGCATCTTTAGTCCAAAAAAATCAAGTTTACAGTATTTATGTTTTCAAGAGCTTTCAAATGTACAGTATTATGTTAAAATACACCATATGGACTATGTTGTGTTTCATTAATTTTAACCATCTTGACCTGGTGGTGAAATATGGACTTGGCAGGAAAAGGGTTAACATTTCAAAGTTACAATCTCGTAGTAATTAGTACATGTACCACCCACTTGTATATAGAAAAGTATGCCCCCACATAGGGATGCAGCGACACTTTCTGTAGAAAAGAACAAGAAAACTGATGAGGACATTGTCACCCTTTCAAACTTCACTGATATCTGTGGTTGTGATGGTATTTTAAGAACTTGAGGACTTCTCAGTGTAAGAATTTAAAAAATGGCTCTATGGACTGCACAAGATCAACAAATAACTGCAAGTCACATATAAATCACCATATTAGATTTATTCTTCCAGGTATTTTCAATAAAGAGTAATCGGGAATGTGTGTACTCTCAAGAGTTCCATTTTGCATAATGTGGATGGACCAGGTGTACACTGGTCTCAATCTCTGAAGCTTGCCAGAAACCAAAAACCTGACCTCCTTATTCTGTATATACCTTTATTGTCCATAACTGCACAACATAGGAATAGAGCCAATGGGTTTACTATGGAGCATGGCACAATCACCTGGACAAAGGAAAGGTCTTCGCTTCACAAAGACTGATGTGACAAAACCTTCCATCATGGAATTTGGGGTCTATCCCAATCACCTAGATGTACAACAATTCCAAGAAGTTTCGCCGATATGTACAACAATCATTGAACGGCATTACATGAGTACAAATATGGAGAGAATACCTGTGAAAGAAGGAAGAGTTAGGGGCACACTCTTCAAACCAAAAGGCAAGTTATAGTGCCTAAACACTGGTTAATTTGACCTCAGATATTGTATATTCAGAGGATCAATCCTGTAATATCAAATGTGTACCATCAATGTATGGATTTCATGGTCCTATGGGTAGAGAATGACAGTCACAGAATCAATGAGTGTTGGGCTCAAACCTAGATTTGACAATGTCGTGCTACAGAGCACTGAAATGATATACAATTTTACTGCCACAACATTGCCTATTGGACAATGCTGTACAGAGCCGTACAAAATCATAGAATTGCTGCAGTTTTCAACTTCTTTTTCCATAGGCAGCCTTGGCCTTTTCCAAAGTCACATTATTTCACCATAATCTGCACCAACATTTTCATCGTTGCTTGCCTGTACAGGTAATGGTCCATTTCCAGGCATAATAGACCTGTATGGTACAGCTGGGGGACTGATGGAAATGAGGGCAGCGTTACTAGCAAACCATGGCTACACTGTTTTGGCCTTGGCATTCGCTGGATATGATGATCTACCGAAGACATTCATGGAAATAGACCTTGATTATTTTGAAGTGAGTTATGTCAGGTTTCCACCATTCTGTCTGAATTCATTTACAAGTTTAAAAGACTGGAGCACAACAATAAGTTTATTCAGTCGTTCAAAATCACAACCTGTTTTGCCTTTTACTACTTTTGCCATTAGGAATCACTGAACTGGTTCAGCAACTGCAATTTTGTTAAACCAGGGGGGATTGGAACAATTGGTTTATCTAAAGGAGGTGAACTAGCAATTGCCATGGCAATCTATTTTCCTGATAAGGTATGGATATTTTTACAAGACAGAGTTGCTTTCCTTTTACATTTTACTTGGTCTATTTTTATCAGCAGAGAAATCCGGTGCCTGTGAATGGAATGTAAACAGTTATGTCTTAACTTTCTGTGGGCTTTCAGCATCACACATGCTCTGGTTGTTTGGTATTCATTTTTAACATGAAATAGTCACTTTTCCTGTACATCATTTTGCACACTCTTTGATGTAGACCTGCATAAACTGAATACTGGTATTCCTGACATTTCTTATTGTTGCTCATGTTTTCACTGATTGCTGTCAAATTTTGACCTGTTTGAGATGCGTACTACCTTAAATTTGAGGGAGATACTGTAGGGCAGTGGTTAGGGTACCAGTTTCACTATCAGAGGATGATGAGTGCCAGACCCGGAATGTCCAGAATAATGGACTCACTGTCAGAGGATGGTGAGTTTGAGACTCAGGCACTGTACTCCTCTTTGCTCTATTGGGTAGTGGGTTACGGGTATGCAATATTGACACTTGGATTAACTTCACCACTCATTCCTTTCCATTTATGAATCAAAGGTGAAAGCTGTGGTCAGCTTAAATGGTGCTCATATGCACACCTACAGTTCAATGCTATTCCGAGGCAAGCATCTACCCTTTACAAAGTAAGTTATTGTTTGACAAATCATTTCTAGGAATGTTCTCACATTATGTGCACCCTGGGATAGAATTCATGAACATAAATTGATATGACCTGACACTAAATGTACATGATACATGTATACATGTATGAGAGATAAAGATGGACATGCCAAATATGCCTAAATGTACTTCCAATACTTCTGACATAGCTAACCTATATAGGCTGTAGTACCTTGCTTTATGAGCCAAATGCTAGACTGTTTTACAAATGGCACATTACAATATCAGCCAGGGTTGTTGCATCATGCATATGAAATTCTCACCTTTTCCCATGACACACTCTAACAACAGTACCTTTTGGATCATGTAAAATCATATTGACAGAATACCAACATTATTTTTCTTGCTCTCCATTACTTAGCTATGACGCCAGTAGAATGATATTTAAGGATGATGGTTCTACTTCATGTCTTGAATTAGTACATGACCCTGTTGAAAATTCTGTGTTCAAGGTTTGTAGTCTTCACAATAACCACACTGCTCAGGTTTGGTGGAAGCTGATGCCAACTCACAGACTTACACTCCGCATTGCTGTCTATATATCCAAACAAAAACAAGCATAACATACATAATACAAGCCTTTCTGATCACTTGCACTGAGTTTATTGATTGTTAGACCATATACTCAAGACATGCAATATCTCCTGAGTTGATGGAGGTCCCTGTCTTATCAATAAATTTCTGAACTCCAATTTTCTAGTTTTCTCGTACATACACATTGAGGAGTTCACTTAATTTATATATTCAATCATATGATCATTTGTTGTTAGGATTGTGCAGAAACCAGTTGTATTTCCATGAAGTACCATGAAGATGACAATAATGTTATCTCATCTTTCTTGCAATTTTTCAGACTTAGTTATGTTTCTGTCTCTCATGTTTGACTCCCATGAATGTTAAAGTTGATGTCATCATGAGTGCTTTTCATACAGCGGCCCTGGCATGAAGGAAATGAGGACAAAAGTTTCACTTAAATGGTCACATGACTTCTGAATGTAAAATCAACGACATATTACCTCATCTTGTCTTTTAGTTTGAAGATCTCAAAGCAGAGCTATTGCTTGTAGCTGCTGGAGATGACATGAATTGGAAGAGTGTCTTCTATGCAGAAGAAGCTGTCAGAAGACTCAGAGCTCTCAAGAAGACCAACTTTAAACTGTTTGTTTACCCTGCAGCGGGCCATCTCATTGAGCCAGCATACACACCTTTTTGCTTCGCATCATACCACAGTATTGGTAAGATATGCTTTAAAGTAATATGGAATTATAGGAAGAGCAGTAATTGTTGGGATATGTGTTACTGCTTCCTTCGCAGACTGCATCAATTTTGTACATTTTTCTTTCCGTCAGTGTTTCATACAGTAGTGGATTTTTCAGATGAGGTGTAATATTTAGAAATTATTCAAGTAATAAACTACACCCAGCGACAGGTACACCATAATATTTTGATCAGTTCACAACATACATGCACGAGCAATAGCAAGTGCATGAATGAGTCTAATGGTCGATATCGAGAGGTATACACATTGCTTAGGTGGTTGTCATAAAATTATATTGAAATTCTGGCATGAAATTTTTAAAAAAGATTTGTCTCTGGCTGAGAGCTGGTACATGTTTCCACTGTGCTGCTTTTTATTTTGTATTTTATTTTATTTGCTCATCAATAGCGCCATCAGGCAGCCCCTTACAGACAAGAAAATGAAGAAAAGGATAAAATACACTAAAATTTTAATAAACAAAAAAGTACCCTAAACATCAAACAATGACAAAAACAAATTAACATGTCTTTTAAAAGTTGAATGAGATTCTTTAAAACATCGACATCGCAAACCATATCAATCAAATCATTAAAAAGTCGTGACGTATGTCCAATCAGGCCATTTTTTGTAACATCAACTCTACAGTAAGGGATGTGTAATAGAGGTCTATGTCTAGCAGAGTATCTAGGTACGCATAGACCATAAAAACCTGTACAATCTGTAGAGTCATAAGAACATAAAAGGCTTTTACGCACAAAAATACGATCAAAAAGTTCCTACGTAAGACAAAGGTTGAATTTTAATAGATTACAGAGCAAGTTATAGTCACAATTACACCAAGATGAAGAGTCACTGTGACATCCCTGTTTATGATGTAAATATCTAAGAAAACGTTTCTGAATTGACTCAATACGGTTTGCCTGACTGTCAGAAATTGAATTGAAAATGACTGTATTATATTCTAAAATTGGACGCACCATAGTAATAAACAGATGTCGAAGGACAGCAACTTGAATGATCAAATTAAAATTGCGTTGAATGAGAACAATTATACGATTGGCTTTACCTACAATAGAGTCAATGTGATGAACAAAAGTGAGTTTGGAATCAAAAATGATACCCAAATCCTTAATGTGAGAAACATGATCGAGCAAATAATTATCCACATGGTAATTAAACTTAATAGGTTTCTTTTTTAAGGTGATGGTGAGAACCTTACATTTGCTAGCATTCAAATCTAAGCGCCAAATTTTTGACCACTGAACAAGTTTATCTACAGACTTTTGTAAGTGCTTGCTATCATCAAGAGTTTTAACACGAATGAAAGTTTGGCATCGTCTGCAAACAGCAATGAGGAACAGATACAGTCATCGGCAAGTCATTTATGTATAATGTAAATAACAAAGGCCCAAGAATGGAACCTTGTGGCACACCGGATGTTATCTGGCACCAAGTCGACACTGCTCCATTTACTAGGACACATTGCTGCTATATTCAAATAACTTTTTAACCATTTCAGAATATTCTGATGAATGCCAAAATACTGTAATTTGTAGAGCAGCAAAATGTGATCAACTCTATCAAAAGCCTTGCTGAAATCTGTATAGATAACATCAAGTTGTTGCTTACTTTCTATTGCATCAATAGCATTTTTCACAAGAACAGCAAGATTGGTTGTGCAAGAGCGCTGTCGAACAAAACCATGCTGTTTTGTTGTGATAACTGGACTAACATGAGTATAAATATTAGCACAGATTAGCCTTTCAAACAATTTTGCTATAGTTGGAAGCAGCGAGACTGGCCTATAATTAAGTGACCTGTTCCCTGCTTCCAGACTTGTGTATTTGTATTACATTTGCCCTTTTCCAAATGTCAGGAAAACACCCCTGAGAGAGTGATGTTACAAATAGCTTCGAAACTGGGACTGTTAGTCCAATTGAACATTTTGATAAAATATGGTTACTAAGAATATTAGCACCCTGGGCCTTCTTAACGTTGATATTTGACAACAGACAATACACCTGTTCTTTACTGATTTCTACATTTTGATGTGTCGCCAATGGTAGCACTGCTGCTTTCACGTCACAACAAATCAGGTTACTGTATTTGCTCCATCAATGTACTGGTATGTATCATGTCAGCATGAGTGTTGTTTTTGCTTATAATCAGACAAGACAAAGTACAGTGTCTGATGCTGCCAAATGCTAATATAACACAGCAACTGGTGGTATTCAGTAACAACCAAAATGTATCAACCCCAAGGCAAGAATTTTAAAATCCGTGGAAAAGACTTGAAATTGTAAGGTTCTTCCTTTATTCTGGCACATAGATAAATATGTAAATATCCATGTAAACAGGATTAATTCATAACATTGTATGACTTAGCTACTGCTGTACATTGCAACACAGTGCATATGCATTGAATTCCTAGAATTCTAGAATGGAATAGACTGTTACAGAACATTAGGACCAAAGATGATAAGATTCAAGTGAATTTGCACATTAAGATTGGAATACATTTAAAGGACATGGTGCATCATTTATTCAATGAAACTTTCCTGTGCTTCAACGCCTTTCTGGTTTTGATCTCCAAATACACTCAAATTTATTAGGACAGTTTTACTACACCTGTATAACTGGTACCTTTCTTTCATTACAGGTAGCAACTTGATGTGGGGAGGGACTGCAAAACCACACGCTGATGCTCAGCAAGAGTGTTGGAAAGAGACATTGGAACACTTCCATCGCTATTTAGGATCTCAAAACTCAACAACTCACAGTAAACTGTAGTTGACATTGTCATCATACTTCCCCCTCCCCACAAAAAAAGCAAGGACTTGTGAACATGTAACATTTTTTTCTATTGCACAGCATTGTATCAGGATGTACTCATGAGTTGTTACTGATCATACAAGATACAATCTGTTTGTATTGAACAATATTTTCCATTTTATGTCTGAAGTGACAAAATGTAAAATCACATTACATCACATTACATTACATTACATTACATTACATTACATCAAAAACAGTGCTTTTAATTTCAGTATAACATACTGAATATCTTTATACAAGCATTATTCTTCTGAGCTTTCCATAGTAAGGGAAACCAGTGCTTTGTTTCAGCACAACTCATTTTGTCAGAACAAAACACTTTCCATAATAAGGGAAATCTGTGTCTTTTTATCACCACCCTTTTTGCCAGAACGTCTTTGTAGAAATTCTCTTATAGCGCAGCATTTGTATGGGAGAGTCGTTTTCTGTGCAGCTGATTACAGATTTTATGATGTTAGTAATTTCCCTTGCAAAACACAAAGTGGATGAGAGGGAATAAAAAAATGGACAAGTTTGAAAAATGGTGTGGCATTGACTTTTCAAGTCAAACTTGAAAGGACAAAAAGACAGGGAGTACACTGAACAATGGTGGACGTTTCATTTCACAGAAATAATGGTAAACTTGACAGTTGATGAACAAAATGAAAGAGTGCCAATGTTTGCAAACGAAAAATTTGAATGTATAAAATACATGGCATTAAATGCTGATGACATATCATAAATACTGAGAAATGCCTTTGTGCAATAGTTGTTTTAAGTATGATTTAAACTGTGTATGAGGAATTATGTATGTTAATGCAATCTAGCTCAGAGTGTGTTCTGCCATTGTCATTCTTGTTATTCTTTTCAATGGTCATAAAATCTCTCCTCCATGTAAACCAAAGGTTATTTGAAATGCTGCATTGTGGTTGTGGACTTTGACATCATAACACTCTTGATAACCTTTATCCAGTAATGTGCTAAATATAACTATGACCTTTGTACTGTTTTTATGAATTTTTCAGAACTTTTCATAACCACTTCACTTGCTAGTAGCATCCTAGAGGAAAGATTTTGAGTAGTTTATTCTTTTAACAAAATGAATAAATAAATTACCATGAAGATTCAACTGGCAGCCTTGACATTACACAGTAATTTCCTCTCCTTGTACACAATTTTAAAGAGAGTGTTGCATTGCTGTTGATTACTCACCCAAATATATTTTATCACTTACAATTGCAACCAGACTGAATGACCCGCCGCTCGAGGGCGCTCTCTACGACCCCACCCCCTCAGGTTCTGAGAGCGAGGGTAGACAACGCCCTCAAGTGACGGATCTTTCAGTCTGAATTGCAACGAGCAGGAATCCTTGTAGTGGGTAACATATATATGAGATTTTCTTAGCAAACACCAACGTATTCCATATCTGCATGTTTGCGGGTCAAAAGGGGGGTCCTCTTGCGTAGATTACCATGGTATCAACGACTTGTCAATATTTCGCAATTGTTAGCATGATCATAATGTGAAGAAATTTTTTAAAAGTCGAATCAACGGCAGCGCAGCAAAGGGAGGCTCCCTATTGGGTAAAGAGCGAGTCTCAATGAACGTCAAGCTGAATGTCAAATTGAGAGTGATGACCCCTCAAACAGTAGGATGTGGTTTTTGTGCTGGTGTCAGATAATAGGGCTACCGTAAATGTCTATCCCTAGGAGTGGGGCACAGGTGCGTAAAGTTGCCGCGTAGTTCACGTAGAGAGAAGGGGTATACTACACGGCGACTCCACGCACCTGTGGAGTGAGGCAGGGGTAGGGTTGTCTTGGTCTTAGCACAGATTTCTTGTCGCTGTTTTTTATTTCATTTTAACGCGTTCGGTCCCAAATTCTTCCAAGTGCCCCCCCCCCCACATACTCTTGATGATTTGAAGTCCCCCTCCCCCGTCAATTCTCCCGCCCCTCCCGAAAGCGTTTGTGAATGCAGCCTTACTGCGTACGGTTGTAAGTTTGCAACGTGATTCACATGGAACTCTGACTGATAACAGTAAACAAGGTAAATGAAAAATAGAAAAAAGAAGAAAACGGTAAAGAACCAAACAAGTAAACAAAGACAAGTAAACAAGAACAAACAAGTGAACAAGCAAACAAACAAACGACTGACGGATCAATTGTGAGACTTCCATGGAACAGACTAGATTCACCTTGCCATGGAATGGTCCACCCAACTAGATTCACCTTAACTTGCTATGGAATGGTCCTACCAACTAGATTCACCTTGGCATGGTCACGGTCCTCCTCTCTACAGAGAGAAAGACCATGCCCCTAGCAAGGTGAATCTAGAACAGTTAACCATGAAACTATCTGACTAAAGAAACAAGGACTCAAATGAAAGAACGAATATTACGGTAAACATTCACTTTTGCTTCACTCAAACCTTTTAAAAAGTGTATCGTCCAACATGAAATCTGTACTATTTCACGCACTTTAAGTCACGTTTTTCTTATGAATGAGGATCTAATAAATAGCCATTTTGGCAAAATTTTTGGAACACAAATATTTAGTCTCTTTTTCCTTTTTCACGCTAAGACCGGCGTAATTCTCTTGTTGATAAAGTGATATCGGAGTTGCTATTGACGGAATTCGAAACTTAAAGGGATACAGTCGTCGGAACTGTGCTCAAAGTCGTATTGGTACCATACGGCCAATGTAAACAGAATATCCAAGGTATGATGGTGTGATTGATGAAAGTTAATATATGTCTGTCATAATCTACATTAAATGTTGCAGCTATGATAATGAGGTGCATCTAGATGTCGTGCACGAAATACATTGTTTATGAACAAGAAACTCGCACAGGCGCAGTTCCGACGACAGTTTCCCTTTAAGTGTTTGCAATATCAGAAAAGGAACGGTTAAAAGCATTCACAATAACAAAATGTTCTGAAATCAGGGTACTACCAACCGCGATGGGAGTATTTTGTTCAGGTAGTTTGACTATGTTGCAGTGGTAACTATTCCAGACTGCCTTTGCGTTAGAACCTTTGTGTTCCAGTTCTTGCAAAAATACTCACGTCTAGACTTTTCAATCATAAGCTTATGGGCAATTTTACTCCACTTCAGTGTCCGATTTAGCTGGATTTAACATAGCATATTTTTCGTACATGGTGTAGTTTTACAGCTTTAGTAGCAGTGAATGTTGCCATTGCAAGCTTGTGTTTGCACGTTAAGTGCAATCGACACACCTGTGGAATTCGCCCTTCAACCCGATAAAAGACCGTTTTACACACGTATCTGATATAATGACGTGTACTTCTTCGGTATAAATGTGGAGATGTGCTACTGTGAGTGTGAATGTGAATGACAATAAGGTCGCGTATTTATTCAGTATCAGAAGATGGATAAGGAGGAGGTAAAGTGTGGCAATATCGATGAAGTAATAAATGAAATATGGACAGAATATGACAGCCACGTTGGGAACCGAAAAACTTAAGAACTACATACGCCGCCACAGGCATGAAAGTTGAAGATACTGCGGTGTATTCAGTCGCGCTACCCGAAACGAAGAAAATTGCATTTATGTGAATAGAAGTGTGTTCAGCTGAATGTGTGGTCGTGTCATCGGAAAATTAAACTGACGATACCACGTGAAAGAAAAATGATGGTACAGTGATCTGATACTATGTGATAAATCATGACCATGATAGTGAAGTTGAAACAGAATTTGAGGTCGGAAGAAAACTTAATGTTACCATGTTTTGTGATCAAGACAAAAACCACAACAAATGCGAAATGAAATCGGAAACGACAGGGTCGTATTTAGAAGGTACTACCAACGCTATAAATACCGAAAATCAAAAGATTACACATTTTAAACATCTTTACCTGTTCGGCATTGCAATGTTTTGAACTGTAGTGGCATATCGCTTAAACGATGTCGATACAAAATACTCCCCGACATCGTTTGGATAACCCCAAGGGAAGGGAACTGCCAGGAAACTAATTGAGGACATGTACATTTCGCCTCATGTAAACTTTTGACCCCTGTTTTTGACAACAGCATGACCTTCGATTCTACACTGGCAGTAACAATCATTTTGTAGAAAAAGTGTGTTTTTTTCACATGAGACCGATCTTGCAAACTTCAGTGCCCCCATTCCCAATCCCGAAGAGTTGTCGAGTTTGTGCTTTGTAGCTTGGACTGTCAATGGTATATTAGTATACCCATTTTTGGGAGGAGGGTGATCACCTCGTCGGGACGAAAGGGACAATTAGTCATTTAGGCCTAATCACCTGTGTTTGCAGACGATAAACATGCCATCTAAATGTTCATTTCTTATTCATGTGTGAATCCAGCAATTTTACAAAACCAAGACGACCAGTTTTCCAAGCCAAGATATATACGAATATCTGTACAACTCTAGTTTATATATATATATATATATATATATATATATATATATATATATATATATATATATATATATATATATATATATATATATATATATATATATTTATCACATGAACTGGCCCGAATTCCCACCTGTGTGACGTAGAACAGGACGGATAAGAAATCCGAATTACCCCTGTTGTACGTCATCAACCGGAACTTTTTTCTTTCATGGTACCGTTCATACATATACATGCAGGCGTCGCGACACGAACAGATTTGTTGTGATCGATGCCGTGCTAGCTCGCACGTTATTTTTACAAAAAGGTGACCCGATAAATCCAGAAATGGAAACATAGAAGATATTTGTCCAACGAAATTTCAAGTCGCTAATACAATAGCTTTTCCCGAGAATCGAATGGAGATGCCGACGATCGTTATTTTAATGGCTCAGTAAAATGGGGCAAGTGGGCCACTTAGTGGTATTTTGCTTTATATAATTGTAACGACTTCATTAAATCTCATGTTAATATGGTCATAATATAAAATGAGATCAATGAAATATAATGGTAATAAATGATATTAAAGAAATATTATTATGCAAATGACATGCCCATAAAAATATTTGTTGAAGCGGCCCACTTGCCCCACTATTTGGGGTAAGTGGGCCACCAATAATATGCAATTTTCCCCAAGGCTGGAATTTCTGCTTGATGTACAAATCTATGTATAAATATTAATTTATCACCTATTTTGAAAGATATATGAATGTAAATGATTATCTTTATAAATAACACTTAATGCATTAATATTTTATTTATTTTTTGTCAATTTTACAATTAATATAACAATACATTGTAATTTTTTATTTCAAATAAGTAACTGTATCCTCACAACTTGGAAAACATTGTGATAGTACGCGAGAACTGAGCAATGCTCAACAATTTGGATTCAATTACTGGTAGCTCTCACAGATATCTAACTAAGCACTAAACTATCAGCCTGACCATGCTTTAGTATTTTTGTGCCTTGCCATCTCGCTACATTTTTGTAGCTACAGCATCTCATAACTTAGAACTACACATTACAGAATGGCAATCGCAATGCAGACAAAATTCTGAGTAAAGTTGTTTTGTTAAAGTGTAGTGTCATTCAGCAGTCCTTTGAGTTCTGTGACAGTGGCCTGAATTATCAACTGATTTACGCCATCACATGCAAAAGACGTATTGCATCAGTTTTTAACATGAAATTGTTGCAAGAATAAATCACTTGTTTTGTGTACAGATCTTACAAACTATGAATCTGGTCGAGCCTTCATGAAATATAATTCTCCATGAAGTCACCTGACAAAGTAGCAGTTGTATTGATCATATAGTGGGCAGTGCTTTGTGAAATATATTTCTGTAATCATTGTATACTGAAAATGCAAAGCAAAGCAAAGCAAAAAATGCGGAAAGAGTTGTTTTCAAAGTTTAAATATGCAAAATGTTGCGTAATGTGAACGCTGTTATATGAACTGTACAGAGCTGCACAAGCCATTAATTTAATATAACACCATGGCTGCAAATATTAAATTTTTTTATATTCTTCCGAGAACATGTAAAGAAAGGGAGTTATCCCAAAAATTGTAACCAAACATCTTGACTTTAACATTTGAAATTTGAATTTTACTCTCAAAAAAATTTTGGTCCAAAATAGCCTTTTAAAACCACCTTAAAGGGACAAACTCACTCATTTTGACATTATTTCTGGTATTTTAGTTTCATTTGAAATATAAGTGTATTGGTCTGGTCACTGAAATATGCTGAATAACCTGTTCCTACAGTTCAACTCTCACCATATGCATAGTTATAATGCATGAATTCTTCCACAAAGCAATTTTTGCAGTGGTACTTACCAAAAATTAAAATGATGGAAGTAATCATGCCTTATGTCCATGTACAGGGTGTGAGTTGAGCTGTGACAACTGGGTAATTCAGCCTATTTCAATAAGCAGAGCAATACAATTATATTTCACAAGAAACTTAAATAACTGGAATAATGTCAAAATGAGTAACTTTGTCCCTTTAATCATTGTCACTGCTGCTGTGGTCCGAACAGCAGAATTGTTCCAATTTAGGTGAACCAAATACACCAGTGCATGATTCATGGTGTCATTTTGTACATTTTCGGCACTTCCACCAGTTGTAACGAACTGCTCTGACTGCATTTTGCATGGCAAATAGGGCCCAGAGGCCCTGCTTCTTGGGCAAGTCTTTTCTTCTTACCATGTTCTGTTGTGGAGCAAATATATAAAAAATCATATTAATATAACATATAATTGACTGTATTACCCTCACAATATAAATACACATTCTTAGTCAGACATATTTATTTATCCACATACGCACGCACATATATTACACATAATATTAAATATATGCTATGCATACAAAAAATAAATACCTACATATTATTTATTTATATGCTAATAAATTATATATTAACTTATTATATATCAATAAATATATAATTTTAATTGATTGAATAATTAATTCATTACATCATCAATTTATCCACCAATAAATATATATATAATTAATTTATTCAATTACTTTTATGCAATAAATATATTACCTATATTATTATAAACAATATTATAATTGTATACCTATAAATTCATTTATCCTTTATTTATTAATTCATTGTCATTTATCTATTTATTTCCTATGTGAATGTGTCTATGTGTTTACAGGCCAGCTGCTTCCGCTGGTAAACATTAATTTTTCAGGCAGTACACAGCTTTGAATTCACTATATGTGGTGGCCCACTTGCCCAGAGTAGTTGGGGTAAGTGGGCCAGTCACAAAACATGTCACCATATTAGTAAATATAACTTGCAGTACTGATTCAATGGGCTGCCATGGAATATTTATTCAATAACATATATGTTTTGATAGATGAATTAAATTGTAATCGAGAATATTCAGTTTATAAATAATTTTCTCAAATTTTACCAGTATTTCCCACGAGAAGTATTTAAAAATGGCCGCCGAAGGAAATCAAGAGAGGAAATAATCGACTCTTGTTATCGAATACAATGTAATATATGCAGCAAAACTTGTACTGTTAACATGGAGGAGTTATTTATACATGCAAAATACAATGATAAATGTGAATACTAAAATCTTAGAAAAATACGAGATGTTTTCACTTTATGTCGTTATATTTGAATTTGGCGGCCATATTGGAAAAAGCAAATACGATTTCTGTCAAAAATCGTGTAATAATTCAACAACTGTCATTGATCGTTGATTATTTGGTGTCATAAACAAATGCACCGTTGTCTCTGTCATGTTTACATAGTTATTTTCTATCGTAATAATCATATCAATAGAATACTGTCGAAATCCATGTTATCGCCACTTTCACACATACTAGTGGACACGTGACAAGTAGTAAAACACGCAACCCTGAGAAGAAAATACGGATTTTTACCTGAAATCGACGCCTCTGCCGACGGTTGCCACCATCAGCTGGATTCGTCTGATGTCTGGTATACTGGAACGTAAACTTGCCGTAAAGGGGGAGATCGCTTTTAATTAGATATTATTCCCTAATATTTTTCTTCGTTCAGCGAAGGAAAATACGAGTGACGTAATGACCGTGTCACCACGAGTCGAAGACGAGTGGTGACACGGTCATTACGTCACTCGTATTTTCCGAGCTGAACGAAGAAAAATATTAGGGAATAATATACTTATCACATGCACAAGCCAAGAATTCATTATTTTTTGCAAAAAAAATAAGTTTTCCATGACGATTCCGCGTTTAAAATTTTGAACTACTTTAGGGATAAATATCAGTACGCCGTGCACAAGTTGTCAATCATTTCCAGTCGTCCGTCGCGTGTGTTACCGCTCATGTTTGTTCGTGTGTGGAGAAATGACAGTTCTCGGTCTACACGTAGGCTACCTTCCGCAAAGTTACACTCTATTTCAAAGATAGTATAGTCCTAGAAATTTATCAGAGACGAAGATACGCTATTTTTCGGGAACAAATATCGACTGAATCTCGACGGCGCCAACACTGTAAACGTCGCGCCTGACGCTGTTTGCAATGCGTATGGAACCCATGGTATACGCGACCAGCTTCGAGTTCGTTGTTTCCGCAAATTATTCACGTAATTCCTTCGGAATAGACAGGCGGCACACTCTTGTGTTTACATTGTTCGGATTAGTAATGTCGTAGTCTGTGAAAATATCGATTTCATTAAATGACTTTTGATCGTTGGAGAAACATCGCATCGGCCGCCATGTTGTTTTGTTTACATATTTACGAGCACACCGAAGATCGACAAAAAAAGGTCCGACGCACCAAAATTGATGACATAGACGCGGGTTGTCGTGACGTAGAACGACCAGAGAATAAATCCCGTATTTTTTGTTCAGAGACGACAAACTTGGCTTGTGCATGTGATAACGACAATTTATCGTAAAATGGAAAGTGGCCCACTTGCCCCGACGGCCCACTTGCCCCACTTTCCCCTATATTATAACGTCTCGGCTCCAGTCGAGTCGTGTGGACGTCGTACCTGGCGATCCCGGTTGGTGATAAAACCGAAACCTACACCTCAAACTGAATAAATGAGTATATAAATCTTCGGGAAAGCGACATAGGAGGCACAAGCCTAAAGTCATTCGACTAACAACGATCAATTTCCTTAATCACACAAACTCCGTAAAGTCTCGCTCGGAATCAAACTTGCAGCACGGCATAATGCTGTAGCGAAGACATAAGCTGTGTGCAGCGCTGTGGAATCCCATGTACTTCGAAAGTTGACTCAGACAACACTCAAAACAGAGTTTCCGTCAACAAAATTAGGATGTATCCATGGACGAGATATGTGTCAATGCAAACATCAAAGTTCGTAAGACGAAAACATTGATGACCGAGATCGGGATTGACGAGTTTGACACCGGTAGAGACCGGTGACGCGTGACGGCAACGTCGCGTTGTGGGCACAGACATGCAATGAGTGTGTCATCGAACGGAATCTTTCGCGCTCGCAAAGGTCGTAAACTTGTGTGATATTTTGAAAGCCAAGGCATCTCTGGGAATGAGAATTACTGTTTCGATCGTGTCGTCTCATTTACTTCATAAATATAATTGTAAATATTCTAAGTAACTCTGAATACTATGGTTATCCTTCTCTAGCATGGTGAAAGCTATGTCCGCCGATGGCCAACTTGCCTTGGCATCGATACAGCGCGAGACAATGATTGACACGTTCACGTGACCGAATCCGTACGTCTGGTTGGTGGAGATACCCTGTAATGTAGCAAATTTCAGCTTGATGGGATTTATGAATGAAAGTATCTCCTGGGTGACGGGCCGCTTTACTCTTTAAATGAAAGTAATCCGCGTAAGTAAAACACAAATCGCGACGAAATTCAAGCAATTTGTTACGATAATTTTGATCCATCTACGTCAAAAGAAAAATAAGAAGACTGTTCATGTGATAAATATATGGGATTATATATAATTATATATATATATATATATATATATATATATATATATATATATATATATATATATATATATATATATATATATATATATATATATATATAAATTTGGAGCGGACACGAAACCGAACGCGTATTAGTGACAGGGGTTCGCTGTCTGGTTTTAGATACTTTCGAATGACTTGACATATAGCTTTGAGTCATTTCATAAGGCAACAGATAATTTACTAATTAAAACCAGAGTATATATACGGACTTTTTACAGGATGGTTTCTCTCACAAGTCCCTACAAAACATACATTTACGACTCTACTGATGAAGTTATCTCTGCAAGGATTCAGAGAGTCAACTGGTGTTGTGAATTCAATTGAAGAGAACGGAATCACGTAAATCTTTGTCAGTATCAATAGGTTGTCAGCCGGTGTATCTGACGTACATGGAAATTCACTTAAAGGTATTAGCCTTGACTTTTTATCGAAAAGTATTATAAATATCACATCGAGGAAGTGGTACTGTTGCTTCAGCTGTATCCGGTTTGTTTTTTAAGTCAAAACAAACCACACAAATACTTCAAATTAATTAGCCATAATTACTGCAGCACTGTGATCGTTCAGTGCAAAGGGACGTAATCATGGCAATTCTCTTTTCAAATCGACGGTGAGGTTTTCATACTTTTATACACTATTTCAAAATACTCTATTCAAGAAAATAAAAAAATAAGAAACTCGGAAGCTTAAGCTGAGTGCAAATAAAATAGTACTTTTTTTTTGAAAAATAAAATAGTAGTGGTGTATTGACTTTATCTACTATCGCCCTCAACGTTTGGAAAATTTGAGTTACATCGCTCTCGCACTGGGCTGTACACTTAATTTGTCACACCAATTTTATTCGGAATCAAGTTTAACGACTTACTCATCATAGTATGACCTGAATGAACCACTGAAACCGTTCAGAATGTCGAATTATCTCAAACCAGGTACTGCTTTACATCATTATGAAATGCATATTTAAATCTGGAGTGATTTCTCATTGAAAAATAGAATATAGGCCTATGTGTACGGTATTTCGCTAGGAGACTTACGAAGAAAACGTCAAGACATGAATTTTCAATATCTCTCCAGTTCGTAGTCCGAGTTTAAATCGATTCTCAAAATTAGGACGTATTGTTTTTTTTAATCTACATCGATAATTGACTTTCAAATACAAACGTCAGGATTACCAAGTAAACATGGCCTCCTTTAGAACTCATCCACCTGTCACGTTCCGTAACGGGCGGCATTGTATCACGTTGAAAACAGAACTGAGAAGTATTGATCGATTGGGTCACTAACTTAACCATCCGTAAATGTCATTTCTACGTTCTGTACAAAATTTGCCGAATTTTACTGCGGCATAGACACCCAGCAAACGCGAGTAATAGTGTATTGTGCGAACAGCGACGAGTTAGATATCTAATGATGAAATATATCTAGGCTTTCCGAAAATATATAATTTGCGGGGGGTTCTGAGCTTATTAACCACCAGAGAATTGTTAGATTAAAAAGGTCAATTTCTTGTCTTGGAACCTTAAGTAGAGATAAAATCGGCCATTTTTCATGAATTTTGTTGATACGAGATATTGTTTGACATGTTGAAATATACTGAATGAACGGGTGACCATGCATATATTTGACGCCGGTTTTAGACAAATTGATTGAAACCATCGCGAAAATGAATCAATGGTCATGACCATTAATTCATTTTCGCGATGGTTTCATAAATTGTGTCTAAAACCGGGGTGAATATATGCATGGTCACCCACTCATTCAGTATCTTAACATTTCAAACAATATTAGTAGTATCTCGTATCACACAAAAGTCATGAAAAATTGCCGACTTTTTGTAATATGAATCCGTTGAATTCAGTACTGCATGGATATGAACGGCCTATGCTCTGAAATCAGAACAAATGCTGACTACGCCAACCCAGGGCAAACTGTATGGAATTTCTGAAAGTCAAAACACACTTTTACCCACAGTTGTAATTTCTAAATTTCCTCCTAGTGTGGCATTTGTAGTGATTTACATTGAGATTGTGCTTTTGCAATTAATGTTCGACATTTCGTTTGGTATTTCGTTTAATACTGCTATATGTGAAACTCTTTACTCGTTGCAAAGGAACAGATAAAATCATAGACCCTCAAGAAAAACGGGGGTCTATGTTAAAATCTATTAGTTTCAGCGCAAAGACTCGTCGATTCATATGTATATCATAATCACCGTCGAAGGTAATCTGATCTAATAGATTGTAATTGGCTTTTGGAGCAGACCAAGAGAAATGGACGTTTTTTGATTGGGAGAGATGTACGAAAATTTACAAAGGAATTCGTTTCTTGGCAGTATTTCTTGGATGAGACACAATGACTCAATGTGTTATAAGGAAACATGGCAACCGTAATCGCTATACAACCTCCTCCCTTCCCCCACCCATGACAGACAATGACGTCAATTCAATGTGTATCAGTTTTATTTGGACATTCCCTTGATAATTGGTAAGATCGGATTGGCATATCCAGAAACAACTGAACCGAGAGTAACAAGTTATTGTAGGCATGGACTGTGGGGAAAGGTGGTGATGTTCACAGCACACGTGATTAGGCAACATCTGTACAGAAAACCTTTTCCATTTGAGAGCAAAGTTCACTTTGAAATTTGACCGTTACATCATCGCACTTGGAGATTTGACTCGAGTCAAATGTCTGTTTAAATCTTTTGAAACAATTACTGCAACCGTTAGTCTGTTGCACCTGAGTTCTAATGATCACCGAGAGCTAATCATGATAATTCAAGAGGCTTTATTTATATAGCTTCATTTGCCGGGACTGATAAGGTTAATGGATATTAACTGATGATGGACGGTATACTGTTATGATTTGCATCTTCTATACGCATAAGTATGTAGTATTTTATGCAATTTCATATAAGTTTTTCTCTGTCTTGACTCGTTTATGTACAACAAGTGTGTGTTATTGGTAACAAAGTCGATTTGCTGGCTGTGCACTACATTCAAAAGATACTTTCGCGTCAAAATATCGTGAAAGTAAGCCTCCTGTTGTTATCACGGTCATAATCTTTCCTGTGTGCTGTTTTTGTAGGTGTCACAAATTCCAAGCTGTTGTACAAATTCACGATTGTTGTACGAGTGCACGATCGAGTCGAGTTCAGGGTATATCCAAGAAGATTGCAGTCAGACGGTGTCACCAACAACGGGAATCATCCTTGCCCGTTCAAACTTTAGAACGAGTGGGAAAATATGTAAGCTTACTTTCTCTGCGTAAAAATCGAGTTTTGTTACGTGTTGTTATTTGTAGGCCCACTGTTGTTGTTCGTGTGTAAATCACAGGTTGGAGTTAAATAAATTCAACGGAGGTCATCATAATGTTAGTTGAGATGTCCTCATAACTCTAACCGTTACTTTCGTGCAGTCAGTCTGTAAACAACATTTTCTGGTCGATACTCAAACAGGGTACAGATATTCTGACTCTCAAACATTCACAATAATTTTTGGTCCACCAGTTGGGGATTCATTTTGAAGTTCATGGAATGATGCAAGATTCCATCGGGTTATTTTTGATCGAAAATTTAATTTTTCCCAATAGAGCTACTACAGGGTTGGTGGCCATTTTTTATCTCAGGTTTCGGTATACATTGGGAAGTTTGTTTCTCTGGTACTGAATCCCGAATCAATTTAACGAAAGTTGAAAGATTGCCCAGTAGGAGGTCACGCGTCGTCAAAACAACAGCACACATATCCACACGCATTCCACTATGAAACTGTCCAGAACGCATCATGGTGTAGGTATACAAATTATAAGATGTGTGTTCCAACAAAGCCACTCTATAGTGTCGATAAAAATATATAAAAACTGACATGAACGGTAATATACATATCGCATTGTTTGTCATTTCATGTCTTCGCTTTTAATTTATTTTCATACGGATCCATTCCGAGAATAGATCAGTCTTGTATTGTTGGGTACAAGAGACATAATATGGTATTTAAATTAAATGTACAAAATATAACCAAAGAATCCGCACAAAATGACAATCTGGTGCATAGTTTCATTTGTAAACTGTTGACAATGACGGCAACGCATTTTAAAACCAAAAATGTAAAGTATTCAAACAAGAATAGCGAACAAAACATTATGCATCTCTCCAAAAACCCAGTTGTACAACGCCTAGGACAGTGAACACGATCATTTGATAAAATACACCAGAGTGCAGATTACTCATAGACTATGTAACTCTCTCTTTGTAAACAGCAATATACTGAAAACACACATACTGTAGCCAAATATAATATGATTGATTCAATATATATTCTTGATTTCTAATCATTATCAGTCAAGAGACTACAATACAAAACATCACATATAAATAAAATGTTTTCACTACTTTTTGATTTTTCCAATAGTTACTTGGAATATTTTCCGGCAGTATATCTTTTGAAGAATAAAAAGTGAAATATACTTAGCTAGCAACCAACAATACTTTGTAGAGAAGACTTTGTTGAAAGGTGAGTCGGAACAATGTCTAAGAATGCTTTTATGTCATACGCTTAGGCAAGCAGGCAACTGAATAGCCCGGGCATATCCATGCATCGCATCGTGGCATCACACTGATAATTGGTGTTTTGGAGCTCTTGGATGCTTGTTGAACACCAACGTTTTACACCAATTTAATACTGGGATGGTTATCAGTCGGATGCATTCTTCAAATAAATACAAATACTAATGTGAAGACGTTTTCTGACCTTTTGTGACTGGTATCACACGACCCTAGTTGTACAGTACTTTTTGAACGTGACCTTACCCGGTGTGAACATAGGCGCACGACGAATTTTAAAATCAATTATCTGAAATTTTAATGTAGAAACATGCATTTTATTAACAAATGTGCAAACCGAAATCGTGCGGCCAGATTTTGAGGCATAGTGCCCATCACTACACTACAGTGCAGTGCATGGCTGTGGCCGTTTAGCTCTGCTTCTTACTTATACACTCGGCGAATTTTAAAACCACTTGTCTGTAAATGAATGGTGAAACATGCATTTTATTGATTACTGTGCAAAAAGAAATCAAGCGGACAGCTTTTGAGACATACTGTGAGCAGCGCCCAGAACACAGCTGTGGCCACTCGGCTATCTTGTACACATTACTCTAAAGGTACGAAAGTATTTGGAAAATAATTTAAATAAAATCCGTAAAATAAAACGTTGTTGGCAACCCTGGGGATTAAACTTCTCTGTGTTGTCCACAGTCGTTTGGAGAGCTATTCAGCGCTGGGACTATTCGCCCCATAGACGAGTGTGCAGAAGCGAGAAATACCTCAGTACGAATAACAATGACGTATTGGTTTAAAAGGAAAGTATGCGCATGCGTCAACTTCAAGCTGCACACTTTGAAAATGGCGCTGGCAGGGGACTTGTCTTTGAAAAATCATTGCGCTAATTATCAGCCGTAGATAGGGCCGATGTTAACTTTACAAGTTAGGAAGCCGATCGATCGATTTTTGTAAGTATCCCCTTGATTATGTTGAAGTTTGAATCTCGAGGATGGCCAATAACCGTTAATTTTGTCTAATTTAAAAATTATTTTCCAAATACTTCGTACCTTTAGAGTAATGTGTACAAGACAGCCGAGCGGCCACAGCCGTGTTCTGGGCGCTGCTCACTGTATGTCTCAAAAGCTGCCTGCATGATTTCCGTTCGCACAGTTATCAATAAAATGTATGTTTAAACATTAAAATTGTAGACAAGTGATTTTAAAATTCGCCATTTGTATAAAATTAGTAACGTTAACAGTAGAGCTGAGCGGCCACAGCCGTGCACGGGGCACTGCACTGTTCACTGTGCTGCCCGCACGATTTCCGTTTGCACAGATTTTTATAAAATGCATGTTTCAACATTAAAATTACAGGCCTAGGTAAGAAATATTAGCAAAGCGTACGGTCCATATCGTCAGGATGGAATTCTAGATAGCTAAGCTACGAAGTCCCACCTATGAGATGTAAAACACAGATAGTTGATGACAAAAGCTAGGTTGTCAAGACGCAATTTTGACGATTTTTCCCGTCATACATGGCGTTTTAACATGGCGGCCTAGGATAACGTCGATGCGAAGGCAGCAGTCGTGGTAAGTTTTTACCGTTATTTTTATGTTTTGAAGTGAGAAAACGTGAAAAAATGTATCGCCTTCCGGGTCAAATATCGTGGAAAATGCCCTCGTGAAGTATTTTTGTCGAACGTTTGGTATTTTTAGAGAAGATAGATGTTAATTGCAGACTGCTGTGGGTCTGCTATTAAGCAGTCATAACATAGCTTATGCCATTGGCTTGCCAGCTCGATGAACATGCAATGCAGTGCAGTTAAGAACTCAACTCGTTGACTTGGTCGTATACAACATGCGACTTCTACCATCTGATCTTTGAGATTACCGTATGTGCAGGGTCTAGCTTATTAAATGGTACTCATGCAAAGTTTGCTCTATTTCCTATTAGTATTTGCAAAATCGCACAGATCTGCTGGTAGACCCACAGCAGTCCGCAATTAACATCTATCTTCTCTAAAAATACCAAACGTTCGACAAAAATACTTCACGAGGGCATTTCCCATGATATTTGACCCGGAAGGCGATACATTTTTCACGATTTCTCACTTCAAAACATAAAAATAACGGTAAAAACTTACCACGACTGCTGCCTTCGCATCGACGTTATCCAAGGCCGTCATGTTGAAACGCCATGTATGACGGGAAAAATCGTCAAAATTGCGTCTTGACAACCTAGCTTTTGTCATCAACTATCTGTGTTTTACATCTCATAGGTGGGACTTCGTAGCTTAGCTATCTAGAATTCCATCCTGACGATATGGACCGTACGCTTTTGCTAATATTTCTTACCTAGGCCTGAATTACAGACAAGTGATTTTAAAAGACGTCGTGCGCCTGTGATGTGAACTGGGTGAAATTTTTTATATACAGTGAGTGTGTGGCTCTATGTTTAAAAAATCACATAATAATTGAAATTCGGGATATACTGGGATCACACTTTACTACCCCTGGCCCCGCTATTTTTTTTTTTCAATATACACCGTTCCCATAATTCCTTTCGCTTTGTCTAAGGCAGTTGATTGAATGACATTACAGTTTTACTTCATTGTAATATCAGACACATAAAGTCAATGTTCAGGCAGTTTTAAGGTTTATGGGAACTAGCATCACTGTATATAAAACAATATCCCTCTAGATCACAGTCACGTTTAGACTATAACCAAATGTATTCATCGTAGTTCCTGGTGATTCAGACACGCGGGGCTTTGAGTTTGGCAGCCCTGCACATGTGTCCGTTGTTTGTGACATCCTCGAGAGCCATGTTCTTGTTCGCATCTTCAACGTCTCCATTCACCGGAGTGACGCTGTTCTGGTTTTCCGTAATGATCACAATAAGTCGGTAGCTTTGCAACATCAACATGACTGAGTTCTTACAGGTGAAGAACAGCATCATGTGGTTGACAACTCGGTAGTGAATCAAGAGTAGCAGCCTAACAACCAAGAATGGCGCGTCTTGCATGAACGACGTGATGAGAATTCCCCTGATTTCTGTATTCCAGGCACAACACCTCTTGGTTTTGACATTGTCCCGTTCGCCGCTAGCTGTGAGGACTATCGCAAACTGCAGCATACTGAGCGACCAAATGCTCAGAATGACGTACACCAGGGTCACGTTGCATTTCACCTCCGGTTCCTTGAGTCCCTCCAGAACAAACTCCAGGATGTCAGAGGCCATGCCGATGTACACCAAGAGTAATGTCGATAGCTGCTCTCGTGTCATGTCGCCCTTGGGTAAGAACCAGCGACCAACGATCAAAATGCACATCAAAAATTGCTCTAGAGCGAGGACCCAATAGTCGTCTGTCAGCGATAATGGTACCGAAACCTGAAACACAAATCACAAAGATCTGGTATCAGAAACCGTAACTTTCCCGAAGTCTGTCAATAGTTTTAAATGGCTGCATCATCAATACTTTTGACTAATTGTGCGCATTTAGAACACTCTTCATACATATAATTAAGACACTTCATGAAATATACTCACTCCATGAAAGTCGGACAATCCTGTTGAATTCGTGTAAACATCTCCACTGTCAGCGTCACATGAAGTTAAATTATTGATCTCTTTATAATCTATTCTCTGATCCATCAGTTCTGTTTCCAACATGTACAGCGCTGAAATGCTTGTTGCTAGGTAAAGGAATATACTTGGGCAAAACCTATGAAAGTCGAAAAATATGAAAAATAACTGAGAATTAATCCCAGGGCAGATAGAAAAGGTCACGTTCATCTGAAGGCTTTGGGTCAAATCCTTTCAGAGTGTATTGATCCCTACTGCAAAAAAAATCCCGATGTAAACGATTATGAATTTTCTACTGCTGTCGTGCGGAAATCATGCAAAAGTGGTCGAATGTGGAAAAAGTTACATGTTGTAACTGTAAAAATTACCCATTTGCATAATATAAATAGCGGAACTGCAGCAAGCACCACTGTAACAGTTTAATCTTGTACTATTTGCGGTATCGTTCATATCGTTCTGCATCTCGAAACTTGCCCGAGCCCGGAAAGTGGTCCAAAAATGTCTCGTCTGTTTCACTTCCAAACAGAACAGGGGTTAAAAAAAACGATAACGAAATTGTATGTGTCAAGAAGAAATGCAAATTATGGAAATGAGGGTTTTGGTCGCTCTAGAAAATCACAGACGAATATGAAAAGTACCGTGAGGTTAATATGACCCTCGCATGGTCTTGAAGCGAATGTTTTTAGATCAAGTAACTGTTGCTTTCAAAGGGAAGTTTATTTTCTTGACACCTCTTGACTTCCGGGGAATAAATTTGTCTCTTTATTGTTGACAGGCATGTACTAGTTATAATCGCACGTTCATAAGTTTAGTGCTATGGCTGTAACAGTCTTTCCATGAATAGGACAATGATGACAGCGATATATAGCTGTCTCGAAGAAATATTATCTCAATGCAGCTCTTTTCACCTGAAAATTTTTGGCCTTGCGATTGACGTATTAAAGTATGCGCCTCGAAACTGAAATACTCAAACGTTTTCTCAAACTTTCCCTATAAAGGAAACTTTCAACCTCGCTCTAACCAAGTCAAGAATAAAACTAAGCGATCACCGTGCATTAAAATAGCTGCAATCCCTGTGTTAACTTTGAGAAAATTTTTTTTTCTGTTTTCACAAAACTAAGACGGTGAAAACTTTAGTTTGTCCGAAAATTTCAAAATACCCTCCTACAAGCAGTGGACCAGAAAAATATTGGAATATTTTGAGAATCCAAACATCTATGTCTGACGTGCATTCTACCCTGAAAATGCAATGATTACCCCGGTGGTAAATTCTTCTTTTTTTATTTAGAGCTCAATTAGCTGTAACTTTTCATGTATCCTCAAGCAGTTTGTTCTGTCTGCGAAATACTGTTTCTCGCTTTGTATTCTCAAAACATGTAGCGACACCCGGTGTTCAACTCGTCAACACAGCCTGTGACTATGTGCGTGGTCGTATTCTAGTGTTCGATGTTATTGTTGACAGATGAAATTAGTCACGCTAGAATTCACTCGTCACCAACAGGGTTGTATATTGGGCTGCATGTTTTGATAGGAAGGTTAATACTTTGTATTTCAAGATACCTAATAGGGATAACCTTAATTAAATGTATTCGTTCTGTGGAACAAAAATAAGTAAACGTTTTCGATTTTTTAAAAGAAACAGCTTTTTCCTTTCCAGTCCGGTTACTGATACGATTTACGAGTCTGTACAATCCACAATAACAGAACAATACCGCTCGACTCTTCCGTAAATTCGATTGACATTTCAGAGACTAGGTGTCCAGGGTGACATGTTTTCCTTCACAATGACGATCGTCCCTTGGGAGCGACGAGTGGCATACTGCCCTGAGGCAACCCGTGTCTAAATCGACGAGGCTTCCGCTGATTTTCCGTTTGGGGAAAAGACACAGTGACTGTAGCTATCCTACTGATATAGGCGGGTACATCAACAACTGCGCAATTATCATGCTTCCTCTTTTCTGTTTGGTCACTCTAAGCTAACAGTGGGGCGGGAGACGCTCCATTCTCGGAGTTCCCACCTTCACCCCCCCCCCCCAATTAAATTTCTGAACAAGCCAGAAACCGTCATGGTTTCACGATCAACGAAAGTTTCGACGGTCGTTGTCATTGACATCATGATATGAAAACCCTGAGTATTAGCATGTAAATTGTTGAGGGTATTGGTATATTGGTGTGAATATCTACCTTGCTCTACCCTTAGCCACTGATGATTCTCGGTACCCTTTGACTATCAGCTTACAAAGCCGTCTCAAAAATGCGCTAAAACCACTTCATTGTGACGTGCTTGGAGCTCGTGTTTCTTGCGGCATAACGTTAAGTCCAACCGTGGATCTAAAAAGAGATATCCATGGTCCAACATATTGAAACAGACATGTCAATGTGTGTTCTAGGTGACCATCTAATTCACACTTTCAAAGCTGTTGTTTTCGGTTGATTTCAAATCCATATAGAGACAATGTACTTTCATTTTCATGTCTGTTTGACATCGATTTCGTGTTGCAAATCGTTGATGATAAATATGGACGTTAATTATCACTAGGCCTCAAATTCTGTACAGTAACATGGGATTCCAATTCAAATTTACTCTAACAACAAGTGTTAATATTACTACAAGCAGCGTGTATAAGATGCAATGTTTTGTTACATGGCGGGTCGGTACATGGGTTTGTGGCTGCAATGACTTCGTTCAGATGCAATTTTGATTGTCGTATCATTGTTGCACTCCCTGTCCTCAGACACTTGAGTGCGATTCTTCACTTTTCTTCTGATGTTTCCATATGAAATAAGAATTTTTTTGTTTCCTTTTTTTTAATCTGGAAACGTAAAAGAAAACCAAATAATATGAACTTTTGCCAAGGTGCTAAAGGGCCCCGTATTATTTCATGGCAATTAATTCCTTTTCCTTGATAAACCAACATTTTTTGCAATGGTTTCACGCAGCCATGGTGTCTGAAAATATTATTTTAAAAGCGAATTGAACTTTACGTCAATACCTGCAAGGTAGTTCTTTTTATTGTTATGTCATGAGAAAATTATTCGACTTCATTGATTGACGTTTCTATCAGTGTTTTCGTGATTTGCATATGGAAGATAAATATTGTGACAATTTTTCGCGTGTGACAAATAGTGGGATTAGCGTTGCTTTCACACATGAACGTATGGTAGACAGCACACGTTTCCTCTGCAACAAGTTGTACAGGCGCCACAGGTGCGGGTTATCAGTTGCGCATGTCCCGATTTTTACGCCCACACATTTTTTGACCCTTAAAGCCATTGGGGATTCCTTGTCAGGGTCAGTATCACGGCAAGTGGCGAGTCAGTAAATTTAAGTCACTTCGCTGATAGTTGATGACAATGTGGACAACTCATCTATGAGTTCGAAAAAAACCAGTTAAAACTTACATCTGTCAGTACTCTTCTTTCTGTCTGATTCCGCTAGTTATATTCGTCCAAAGAGAGGCCATTTATTGTAGATTGCCCTATCAAACATTGAAGCTAATCATTGTGTATTTGCAAGAAAAGCACTTTTGGGACGTTTATACGTCTAACTTGTATCAATCTTTGTGATGTGACATAGCATGTTGCTTATCAAAAGTCACAATATACAAATAGTTGCATGGCCAGACGCATATGTTACATAATGCTCAACTGACGAAATAAGTCCTGTCAAAAATTACAGTATTACACCTTTGAAATTTAACAAAACACTGAAATTATCACTGCAAAGTACACGGATCCCCCCCCCCCCCTCTCCATTTCATGTTTCATTTCATTTTGATGAATATACCAGAACATTTAATTACGAAGCTTGGGAGAGAACTGGACACCGAGTTTTATTATTTATCCACCAGTTCGACAGCCAGATTACTTAGAAGAGGGATATACATGTACATGTACATTGGATAGCTTGTAAGAAAGTTAAGGATGATGCGTTCATCTAGGGCAGTTTTATAAAGGACAATATTACAAATTATCTGTAGAAACCAGTGAATTGCAAAAAAAAAGTAGACGAGCTTAAATTTGCTGATTAACCAGACATTACTACAATATCCAATTCCAAATTCGTTCAAGTTATGCTATCGTGACATTTGTAAGTTTTGTATGTAAACAATTACATGTGAAGCTTATGGGCTAATTATTCTACATTTAATGTCATTAAAATGTCAAAGAAAATAGTTTACGGTTCTTTTGGTATGATAACTAAGCTACACGTGTAATTGTTCAATTACAAAATTTACAAATGTCACAATTTATCAAAAGATAATACAGGGAACCCGTAAGCACATCAGAAAAACGTTTATACTCTCGGTTTTACCTCGTTTTATCATTTCTTACTTTCCAAACGCCATATTCGAATTCGATATCGTAACCTCAGAATCCGCTTAAATATCCATACTAACAAAACTGTCAGTAAAGCAATAAAAGCATTACGTCGAAGACTACTATTTCAGTTTTTATTTTGACAATTATTGGCCACAGAGCCGATGCATGATTTGTATCTCTTGAACTTCAAATATGAACGCTAATGGAGCCACAACTTCAGGTCTATGACGTCACTGTATCAAAGCTCAGAATTCGGACTCTTTTGTTCCTCTCCGCATATCCTTTTACCTGGTGAACGACATCTCATTCCTATGTTTTTAATTGTAAATACTGTGGTTGTCGTAGCTATATGGCCCTTTCAATTACCTTGTATAACAAGTATTTGGATCGTGTTTTGACTCGTATACGATTTTCGACCATCTAGATGCCGTCATGCTCATTGAAAAGTAGACTGTACACGTGTAACAATGCCCTGTACTTCTTCAATCGATATAGGGTCCCATGAGAAATCTGTGTAGCGTCATTAACCTTGTGGAAGGAACAATTCTGACGTACAAAATAAATATACGTGTTTGTCAAAAGTTGCGATTACTCATGACGGAAAACGTTTTAACAATAGTGCCGTATGGGCATATTTCCGAATAGACATGGAGATTCTTGAATTAAACCTTGGGGGGGGGGGGGGGAGTTCCCGACTCGCATGATCACTTGTCTTGTCTAATGATGAGATGAAAAATTGCTTTATCGTAAAATTTCAAGCCACACAGTCTTTGTGTCAATAACGCTTGAAGACAACCGAACTTTTAATATGTCACAGAACTTAATGACTCGCAAACAATACGATATAAAAAGAACGGTGTATTTTGGGCAGAATTTTTATCAAGTATATATTTGAGAGATGGGTTTTATTGGATATGGATATGTTCCAGGCAGAATGGGGAAGTTCTGAGACAGAGTGAATAAAAGTATCAACCTGAAATATATGCTGACGATAAATAAGCTAAGATTCATAGGTGCGAACTTCAAAGCTTTGCGTAAACTATAGTAGTACAGTGAAGTTATCATTTTCACCACAGAAGCTCACCTCACTGTTACATACATGTACGGCCATGTGACTGCTGCATAAAACCTATCATAGGGTCAATACGTCCGCTGTCGCTCGAGGCTGTTAGGCTATGTACCCTTTCTCTCGATGGGAAGGGTACAACCCTGCCTTGAGCGACGGATCTTTCAGTCTAGGTCGTATGTAGAGAGAGAAAAGCGCCTCTGCTTGTCACTCATCAACTTATGCACGTCGACATTGTCGCGGCCAAAGATTGAGTTCATAGGGCTGTATTTCGTTTTCAAACCTTGTCACCCCCAATAAAAAAAATTAAACAAAGTGACTTGATTTCTTTAAGTAAACAAACCAAATACTTTGTACTCCGATCATCGATATCGATTGTCAAAACCTTGTCTGATTTTGTTCAAGTATTCGATAATTATGTGCAAGAATAAAGAACGGCAAATTTCTTTCTTTTACCATTCTGAAATATCACGTGATCGCATATAGATTTAAGGTCGTATTTTCTTCGGATGATTGAATGTTAGAACCATGGACAGCAAACGAGTCCATTGATGCACTCCTTTGCACATCTATAGAAGCGAAAAACGGTGTTTGGTCATATAAAAGGGTCTACAGATGGATTACTTTGGATGTCAACGTGGAATCAGGTTCCTCAATACCCTCTCAGACAGTATTGTGCTATCTGTCTGTAAATACCCACTTTCAACATAACCAATCAAAAACACATTGAAAATCCAGATAACTTCCCACCAATCATCTCGTCGTCACACCATCATTGACAACATTTTAACGCAACCTCAATCAAAAACATGCGCTGTTCGTGATTTGAGGAAACAACAACGTGCCTTGAAAATACGCGTAAAAACCTAAAACGAACGAGCTTGGTTGCTATGTACGTAATTAGTGTTTCAGTTGCGCAACTATCGACGACGGCGTACAAAAGACTAAAAAAGTAAGTTATTCAACGGTGAACAATGGAGCAGAATCCGGTTTCCTTGGAATGGTAATCGTCGTAAGCCAAATCCCGCTGCTCTCAGTGCCGCTAAGCAACACTTTAATTATTATTTAGACATGTCATAGTCACATATCCATGCAAATATCATTCAAAGCTCGCAATTATAACCCCATTGAAGCTCGTTTAACTGATATTAGCGTTGTATTGTTTATGACATATCTGCTCAATCAACACTTTTGTTCAATTATTTCAGGACCGGGTACTGTAACTACAATAATTGACGCAGCATGCTATAACATTGCTCTTACCACCATTGCAAGCGCCATCTCCAATTGTTTTCAAGGTGCACTCGAAATCGCGGACTAACTCGCTTCTCAGCTCAAACAATGCAATTTCCAAATGCCATGCGTGTGACAAGAGACAATTACCGATACTCGGGGTGTTTCAACGAATTAAAATGCAAGCGAGGATAAAGCATTGCGAAATTGTAAATGAGATAATCGACCTACACAATTACACACATGGAACAATGGATGCACAACACCGACAAGGCCCTTAAAGACCGTATCATCACATATGGAAGTTATTTAAAATTTGTCACTTTCGCGTTCAAAAAGGGAATTTTACTATGATTTCTATCACTGTACGTTGTGAAGGGGTAGGTGTTTTACCTACAGGTTACGTTCACTTCCAACTGAACATTGGATTCGTTGCACTCTTTTCTCAGTCAGACAAGCTAGACAGCTTTTACACATACCATTTCCACTCTCCCTTGGTTTTGTTGGCGACCATTGTGATGATCAGCTCTATAGGTAATAGTCCGACGGGCGCAATTACCACCCAATAGATGAGATCATCTTTCACGTCAGTCAGTCTCCACACACAGAGGAATCCATGGACTACATACAGAATCCTGGCGAAGATCCCCTTCAGGACGATAGCTACGGACGGCATCTCACAATCGCTGATCAGAAGATACTGATGAAAAAGACTCGGACTGATGAGTAGTGAGGGCAACTTAGGTGTTGTTGCTTTCGTACGGTGTCCTACTGCGCCGCCAAGGTTTGCGGAGAACAGCCAATATTTCCACTTTTGGGACCGGTCTGACGGTGTTTGCTTTTAAGTAGCTAATTTACCACGGTCTAGATAAATTGTTTGTTGTGGAGACGAGGTAAAACAAACGAACATAACAGCGCAAAAGACTTAGAATACTAAATATTGACCCACAGGGACTGTTGCAAAGTGTTGGGTGTTCAATATGTAAATTCTATCAATTCAGTGACCGCCTATTTCACGGTTAATAGGATGAGATTCATTATCACAAGAATAACAATGACGTAAACCTAACTATCATGCCTTGCGTTCACGTCACTCACTCTCCCCAAACAGGCCAATTAAGTTTCAAGTTGTTGGAATAGGTCGTTAAGGTTACAATCGACTTCAAATTCTTTCGGGATTATTTATCACCTTCGTATTGTGTATATGTAACAAAACCTGGAATCTTCTCATTGTTTTAGTCAGAATGCTATTATATCTTGTTTTGCCGTCAAGTGCGTCAACTTGTTTTGTCGCGAAGTATATACGAAGTGTCGTCATCAAACAATTTGGGGTGTTAACAGTATTACGGTATATATCACTCAAGGCTTCGGGGGGGGAGAGAGAGAGAGAGAGAGAGAGAGAGGAGAGAGAGAGAGAGAGAGAGAGAGAGAGAGAGAGAGAGAGAGAGAGAGAGAGAGGACCTGCATTTATTGTATGGATTCTGTTTTGATGGGTTTGGCTTGCAAAATTAATACTAATTAATCCTAGTTTGCATAATTAACAGTGAAAGTAATTTGGCATTTTCATTCATCCAATTACTAATTTGCGTATGTAACTGATACTTTTTATTACAGCTATGCTCGATGAATATTACTTCTGATGAAGTTACAAACTCATGGAATTAATATCAGTGAAAAGTGCAAATTTACAGATAAGGCTGTCTTTATATACAAACACCCCTGAATTGGGAGGGAGAATTAACGGGGGAGATTTGAAAATACCAAGGGTGTGTCAGGGGTGAGGGGGTGGCATTTGAATGGATACAAGTTGGGAACTCAAAGGGAACTCGAAACGAAACTGTCTGTGATTGACATGGAATGTGTCTTAAAGTTGTTTCAACTGAAAAGTCACAAAAAGTATATTGGATGGAAAGAACACATTCTCTGTTGTGTGTTAATTGTTAAGAATACATACACAAACGTACTTTCTCACACCCATCATGCCCATGGGCATCAACCCAGATTAGTGGAGCTCCTTCAGCCCCGTTGTTCTGTGTGTCAACAAAAATATCAATTTTGTTTTTATAGAGCATTACAAAGATTACAGTGAGCCACTTGTTCGAATAAACGATATATAGAATTTATGAAACAGCACATCTACAACTTTCGCAGCATTCTCTAGCAGAGAATGGAAACCAAAAGTTTTTAGTTCTAAGTTGTAAGACTGAATGGCAGCTGTTGAAAACTGAAAACAACTTATGGGTACCTTTTCCCATTCATTGACACTGGAACAGTGGAAGTCACACTGGGTCACTTTTAATGTAATAGGACACAAACGGAATAGAATGCACTCTGACTGGCCTATCAGTAAACAACTCAGATTTATGGGTGAGAATAGGCCATTTGCATGACCCAAGAGTGACCTTACATCATAGTATTTTTGTCAGTATGGTATTTATTTATTTATTTATTTATTTATTTATTTATTTATTTATTTTATTTATTTATTTATTTATTTATACTTTCACCAAACAGGTGAAGCCCAATAACTGCATTCAGTTAATATAAAATGTATTTAACAAATCAACGTTGAAGACAGGACAGAACAAAAAAGTACACAACGATTAAAATACCCAGACCGACAAACGTTAAATACATTCAACACTAAAAGGCTTATCAGCAAGAGATAAAAGAACTGTAGACACTTCAGTTTTAAAAGCACAAAAGCTAGAAAACAGATCAACAACAGAACGATAGGCACTATTTAAAAGATTCATTGCGAATACTTTCTGAGATTTACTCGATAATTGGGTAATCTGAATAAGCCAGAAGACCTGAGACGCCGTGCAGGGATGTAAAAATGAAGCTTGCTTGTAATATCTGGACAATCGGCAAATTGGCATACTTGTGAACAAAGCAAAGATTTAAAATTTGACGATGTAGGCCTATGTAGATTGGCAAAATATTAATTATATAATAATTATCAGTATTATACGTTAGTCCTTCCTTAAAACAAATAAACCTTATAAATTTCTTTTGAACCAGTTCGATTTTGTCAATATAAGATTTGTGGTGTGGAGACCACACTACCGAACAGTACTCCAGGATACTCCTAACGAGACAAATGTAAAGACTTCTGATGGCAACTGTGTCAGAGCGTGCAGTTGATGCACTTTTTTAACCCTTTTAGTGCCTTATTTTTGCCCACCAAAATTTTAGTACAACATTTCACCAGTTTTTACGAATTTTTCTGTACTTTTCTTGAGAATTTTGGACCAAATCGACATCATATTTTATTTGCTACAGTTTGTTATCAAAATTTTGGTTAAAATCTGGAAAAAATTTACCAGAGGGTATTTCATAAAGGTGACAAAAATTGACTTTGGCGCCCAAAGAGTTAATGGTCTGGTTATTGTGGTGGACGAAACTTAAATGACCAGAGAAAAAAACGCCAAGATCCTCGATGGCATCAATACGCATGATTAATTGCTTTTGAAGCCTATTGAAATTAACGATCACACAACAATCAACGTTCCTCCCTTTTGAAACAAAGAAAACGGATTTTTGTTCAAAAATTGAACGGTATGGTTGACTTTTGCAGAGTTTCACACAGGGGTCATGAAAGTGCATTTAATACAAACTATTCAACACATTATTCAGTATAAAACAAAATGATAGTCATACACAAATCGCTTTTAACTGAATGTGAAAGTACCACGGTTTACAGTTTTTACACAAGAAACAAAGTAAACAAACAGCAGGCTTTCTGTCTGAAAACAAAACAATTTCTCTACACTGGGACTTTTTTGACTTTAAGTCATAGTACTGTTACCTGAGTCACATTCGATCTTCTAATAGAAAAAAAGTGAAACTTGATACAAATGTACACATGAATATATTTTTGAACTGTGTTTATTAAATGTGTATATGAAATAATAAATTATTTTATAGTTTGCTGAAGATCGAGCAAATATAAGAAAAACAACTTTTAAAACTGCGAAAAATCAAAATAGCCCACTATATTAAAACTACTCCCTTTTCTCATCATCTGTCACAATCACAGGTCATATATATATATATATATATATATATATATATATATATATATATATATATATTATATATATATATATATATATATATATATATATATATATATAACTTTTTGGCCATTTTTTCCGTATCGTTGTTTTGTGAATCTACTGTGTAGTATCGTGTTCTACTTGGTGAAGTCTGATGAAATGTCACGTACTTATAGCTTATTAACATAGCCTCTATGTGCAAAGCCAGCATTGTTATTTTAAAATTGAAATCTAGTCCGGACTGTAGAATACATTTGTCTTCAATTACAATGACTACGGTCTTTACACATATAAAGTGTATTTTGCCAAAAGAATACTGCATTTGTTATTCTAGCATGCTGTGGGGACTACTAGTAGAACAAGAAACTGGCGTTGAGACACAGAACAAAACGTACTGAAAACGTGGCCAAAAGCTAATGTCCGTTTACTTCAATTATGTTAATTAGATTTAGTTTTCCTGACATTAGAGGGAAGTCATCCTGTTTCCAAACCTTTTTTTTATGTGATCGCTGTTTTTCTGTTTTACAAGATGAAGTTTACCTTTACGAGACTGAAAATATTTCAAAACAGCGCCCTCCTTCCCTAGAAGAGAAAATACATATGTGTAGGCCTACACACACATCGAAAAGATCTGCCCATTCCAAACCAGGCTAGTTTTATGAGGGGTTTTCAAAATTATAGCAAGTCGAAAGAGGGGATTTTAACACGTTTATTAGAGTAAGTTAGGGGCATTTGAAAAAATAAGAGAACCTCTTTTTCGATTCTCCCGCCCCGCACCCTCCAGAGGTGTTTGTGAATGCAGCCTAACCGCAGCATGTACTAAAACATGGTAACATTTCCAGTTCATAACTGCCAGTCTTAAGTGCCTTCCAACTTAAAACAAAGCTTTTAGCGGGTTAACAACAGGACCCTGAAGGTGAAAACATAACGCCTGATCAGTAACTCAACGCTAATCTAACATCTTCAATATCCTCGAACAATATGGGATTCCAGTACAACATACTGCATACACTTTTACCGTAATATCGTGGTTGTTCCCCCGGGGTAATATGCTGAAAGCATGAGGAGATATATTGGGTGTTTCATGAAGGCATATAGGCCCTATATGGGTCTACATTTCAAAACGTGTGTACTTGAGGAGCTTTTGTGCCAATTGGCACAAATTTAGATATCCTCTGGCAAAATTTCCGTCATCGTTTGATTACGATTTCTTATACTATATATGGGTTATGGTCAATAGACTTTCCTAATAATGAAGGTCAAGTACAGATTCGTGTTTTCCCCTACAACCCTGATTACTCCGGGGGTCTACGTAAACGTGCGGTACCTCCGTTAACATACGTGTTAACGCATACATAATCATTTTTCCCGGAAGGATCACATCACTTTTGAGGAGGGGCAGATTTCCGATCAACAATAATTGAAGACTGATTTCTGTCTTGTATATATTAATATACAAATAAAAGACAAACTAAATGTTGATCGAGCTCAATGACTTAAAGGGACATAAGCTGTAACTTGTGGCAAGTTTTTCAGTATTCTGCTTCTGTACATCAACTACCGTGTCTGACCCTAATACGTTAGTCATGCTGAAATGTTGAGTATTCTTTTTGTCAACACAGCTTGTATGTGTGTAGTGATCATTATTTATTGTTTACAAATGAATTTTAGTCCGGACTTGAATACAATTTTCAACAATAACAATGTAGATTATACTCATATAGGTTGTGTTGATATGCTAAATACTTGGCTATAAATTACAGTTTAGGGATTCAATTCAGAAAGTGTAGGGAAACCACAAAACAAAAGTTCTGAAAAAATGGCCAAAAGATACAGCTTATGGAGCTTTAAACATCCAATCTAACAAGGTGCATGATCGGTGCTATGCTATCAATGCAAGGACGCTGTCATTATTTGACCCAATGCAACTCTCTCCCTACGTACACTCTCTCGTATAAGGAGATTGTGTGCGTTGGGAGAGAGTTGCATTGGATCAAATAATGATACATAGCCGATAAGTTGCGTCATCCACACTAGAATCAAGACACGAATACTAACGTTTAATCTCGTGACACGCGTATGAGTTGTCAGATGTTCCAGGCAAACGCGGATGAAGTGTTTATACTCTTGTTTCAGAATCCATGAAAACTGAGCTAATTTTATTTCCTTTGACAAATTGAATGCAGCTCACACGTTATTCGTGCCCAATTCTCTCAATTACACTCTTAATACAATCACGGGAAATGCATGCATACGACGCTGCATGGTTGATTAGTAATGTTTAAATTCTTAAGAAACGCCCTTCCCCTCTTTTGCCAGCCTTTGTTCGCGGATGATCAGGCAGTTGCAAGTGCGTATTTCACGATCTCTCTCGTTCGGACGGGATCACGATACTCCTTTTACTGGAAATTGAAATTACTAGAATATGTGTGACCCGCTCTATATCATTCACGAAAGCGTTATTTATTTCCAATTGCCGCGATCCCCAGTCGACACTGGTATTCCCAATATCATGTAAAATTGCCGGGGAGGTCGACGGAATCTTCAGAGTGAATATCAACATTGATTATTGCTTATGGAAGAGTGCTGCGATAAAAGGAAATAATCAGTTTGGCTCCGAATCAAATATGGCCGAGGTCTCTTTGCTGAGGGCATTGAAATCTGAAAGAATCCTTAAAATGGTGGAAATGCATTGTAGAATTCATATATACAAAATATAATTGACGGGTATCGTATGAGAATGCTCATTGTCATTTGTTGTCGTGAACATTCATTTTATCTCCGGTCGTACACTTTGAGAAAATGTTTCTCAAGGACGATCTCGGGCAGATATGGGACACGTAGTAATCGCCTGGAAACCGCAAATTTTAAACGTTTGCTCAAATTTTCCAAAAGGAAACATTAAAATCCACTGTCTTTCGTATTCAAGATTTAAAGTTCGGAGTTAAGTCTATACAGAAAAAATATAATTTTCAATTACACAAAGCAAGATGGTGAAAACTTTCAGTTATTTCACAACATCTAAAACGCGATAGCGGACTTGTAAAGTACTCAAAAAGCTTATGGATCTGACTATATGCCCTTGGTGCCAATTCAATTTTAAACAGTATTCCTTCAAGCGGACTAGTGCCCACAATTTAGCAAGATTAATACTAATAATACCAACTGACATCAAACCAATTTCTTTCGTTTCAATCTCCGGACCTCCCTGGTGTATATGTTAAAAGTAGTTGAATCATAGACAGTGGGGTGGACAACTGTCTATGGTTTACTTTACAATGACAAAGTGAACTGACATTGCGGTCTACTGTAAGTTATCACTGTAAGAAATTACATCGGGTCACCTTACACGCCTGGCTTGCTGTACAGGCAATATGTCCTCCACAGGTGCTAATGCGAATTACCAACAATAGCTGATAATTATCAAATCTACAGCCTTGTCTAGACAGCTGAATTGGACTCGGCTGAGTGACACACAGATATTTTAAAATCGATCTCAGATTAAGCAAATGACACAGATATGTTTACTAATCTGTTGACGACGGCACAATTACCTATTCATTAGGGAGAAGCTACAGTAATCACGCAGGTCACTCAGGGGTCAGCAAGGGACGCGTCAACAGAGAATGAGGGGACCCTGTGCACAACTATTTAGCTGCAGATATTTTATATTTCTGATGACGACAATAACGATAAAATGAATTGCCACACCGTAACCATCACCACCACCACCACTACCACCATCATCATCATCGTCGTCGTTGTTATCTCCGTCGTCGTCGTTGTTGCCGCCGTCGTCGTCATCGTCCGATCAATCGGCAATACATCCGGCTTGTAACGCCTCAGGTGAAAGAAAATTTATCGTGGTCAAACTTTCCATTGCGCGGATAGTCGGCGCTGTTTGACAAATCGCATGCCGTTTTATGCTGCCTAAGAGTACACATTCTTGAACATGGTTACCATGACAGTAAGTGGACTAACTATGAATACGATGGCCTTTTCTGAGTGATACAAATATGACCCATAAGGCTGCATTCACAAATACTGAGGGGGTGGGGGCTTGAGGAATTGAGGGATTTGAAAATTTTGAGGGTGGTGTAAGTTTTGCTCTGCAATTAAAGGGCACCTGAAAATATTTTGCTTCCCCACTATTTTTTACATTTTCAGATTCCATAGTTTTGGTAGGTAATTTAATCAAAAATGAATAACATTTTTATGTCATCCAATGGTTCCAATAAAGGAAATAAACAAAATCTTGACCCACTCTTTTGCATTTCAAAACGAAAAAATCTAAAAATGTATGAATGCAATTGAATTTTCATATGAAAAATACAAGTAGGCCTTGTAACGGGGCAGAAATACAACTCTTGATAATTATATATCTTGATAATTTTATACTTTTGCATTAGGGATTTTTTAATTCTCGTATATTAGATTAACCAAATATTAAAGGATAAAGATGGGGTAACCATGCTTGATTTTCTACAAATGTACGACGAAAAGTCACCGTTTTTCATGAAAATCACTTAAAATCAATATAAAAAACTACTCATTTCAAGTTCATTCATTAAATGAAATGTTCACTTTTAAAGTAAAATTTTGAACAGTAAAGATTCTAATTTAAATGAAAAAAAATGTGTGAATAAATAAATTATAAATTTTTTGCCATTATTACACCCAAAATTTCTTAGATTAAAGGTTTTATTTGGTGGAATATTTCAACTTTCCAGTTTGGTCAATTATGTAAAACTTTTATAAGTAACATCTAGGTCATAGATGCCTGTGCTTCTTATAAATTATTTTCTTTGGCAGGTCACCATGTTCAGTTTTTCAATATTTGGCGATGTGTAGCCAGAAATCAATAATTTGCATACTCTCTCATGATCATCATTTTGGGTGCTCTTCAGCAGGAGCAATTGACCAGACCAGAAGACTGATGAATTCAAAAAGTCCGCTGAATCTGCATTTAAAAATAAATCAATTTAAGAACTTGCCTGGAATGTGGCTCTACAACCTGCTGACATTTCAATAACCACTGCATATATTTATGTGCTCCAAAACAAGGTCGAACACCTGCGAGTAGAACGTTGCAATACATGTTTATTTTTTCTGTGCGTGCACCCCTTATAAATATGCGGCGATATGATAGTATGGGGACTTGAAAACAATTGATCATATAGATTTGGGGAGGGGGGTGTTGAACGTTTTTGGAAGTATTGAAGGGATCTGATAAAAGTAAAATTTCAATCGCGATTCCTCCAGCCCCCACCATTATTTGTTAAGGTACCCTTTCTGTGATAAACTTAGCTGACTTAGAAACAGTCCTATCGTCAACACGGCGATGTTAGTAATTGCACGTGAGTGGATGAACTCGCTTCAAATGTATAAAAGGACGCGAACACCTATACAATAACGTCCTAAAGATTTTACTATGACAGGTTCTACGTGTGGGCTACAGGTTGTGATAATTTCGTTCAAAACACCTGACATCACTTCCTATGTCCTTCTCGTTGGTTAATTGGCCGTGTTCTGTGCCACATGTGTACTTTGTCCCTTTTTAAAAAATATATCGCATTCTATCTTTTCTAGATGCGCATGTTTTGAATGTTTAGCTATGGCAACGATTTTAAGAGTTTTAGACACGTGCGTTTGCTAATTTAAAAAGCCACCAGTCGTTCTTCCATAAGTGTGTAAAAATATCTTATCAATTTGGCGGAAAGCTAAAGGACTAAAATTTACAGAAAAATCTGAACCGATATTAAAGAGCCAATAGCTATGACTGTTGATGATTTTTTTCATTATTGTTTTTCAATGTTATCTTCAGTTTCTTAATCTGCGCCCAAAAGCATGTCAAGGTACACAATATTAAGTTTGTCAGTTTAGTCTTGTATATGTGTCAACCGCATTATTATCGTTGATAAGAGAATTCCGGTGCGGACTACAATTAAAATGTAAACAGTAACGCTAAATTTCACAAGTTAAGAGGCAGTGTTGACAAGCTAAATAGGGGATATCTTTAAACATACTTTCGGTAGAGAGCAAGAATGTGCAATTGACATACAAAACAAAACTAGTAAAATATCTTCAAAAGTTAGCTACTGCCCTTTAAGGCCAATATGTGTTTCTGCTAACACTATACCTATACCCTACTTAAAACTCTCGCACCGAAACTGTTTTTCTCATTTTATGATTGTGCCTAATTTTGCTGGCTTTGATGAATTGAGTCCAAATAAAAATAAAAAATAAAAAAGAGGTTCGCGACCGTCATATTCTATTTCCCTTATCGAGAAAATGATTCACTATGATTAATTTATGAATATTCCACTCATTTAACTTTCATTGAAACCGATTAAATGTTGTGTTTTCATGCACGTGACCCAGCAATGTATGAATAATAATGAAACGAATAGGCAAAAATGTGGCTTTATGATTTCAACTTTGTCACTCAAAGGCGGCTGACATTCATAGTGATTCATATCTAGATATTATTGAAGCACTAATTACTGACATATATCGGCAGCTGAACTTTTCAGCGAGAAAAAGTTGCAATTAAACTCCTTTAAGGTCCTTTAAGTGTTCTGTTAACTAAGTCAGACCATCATAAATACAGAAATAATCTTGTTACGTGTGTCAGATTTCCCTGAAATGACAACGCGCCTGGCTTCAGTCTTAACAAATTCTTTAAAGGTTGAAGGTAATTTGTCCTCCATGTCTCGCTAAGATGAACCTTCAGTTCTGATGCCATCAATTCACTTAACTTGTTCAATTTCAGACTGCTGTCATTCCTAATTAAATGCTTTCACTGACACTTCTGTCCATGGCGCTGGCTCCAATCAAGTTAATTGATGCTAGGGCTTATACAGTCACAACATGTCGGACATATTTTTGCAGTTACATGCCGTTGGTCTGGTTATGAAACAATATGCAAATTCGTGTTGTATTTTTGTTTTGCCGAGTTTGACTAAAGTTTTCACCGGCGTGTTTCAAATTGGCATACAAAGCAATACATTTAATTTGGCATTACAAATTGGACTGAATTTAAGGGACAATAGCGTAACTTTTAAATAACTTTTCATAATTTTTTTCAATAAAACGAATGCATCTTCTTACTCCTCTTCCTAAATTGCGTCGGAAGAAAAGAATTAACGTTGCAAACATCGTGGATTATGTACAATATGCGACGGTATTGTTAACATATGAATTCTAATCCGGACGTGAATTTGCTTGTCAACAATAAAGATATTCTGAATGTGATGATGGGTTTTAACACAAAGTTTTGCGACATGATCACTCGTCAGTGAAACTCAACAAGAAAATGAATTTTACGGACGGAACAAGATTTCTGGAAAATACTTCACTTTCCGGCTGATTGAGCTTTTAAGAGCAGATTTTCTTGTTTATTGGTTCTGCAGGCGGGCAGTGGAAACGCCGAGTCAAAGTAAAATCAAACACGGCGCAGATACCCACATAGTGAGTGCAAACTTTGATTACAAAAATTATGTCATACCAGTATTAGCTTCTTGGACGCTGTATCCGGTATAATATTAAGAGGATCATGGGAACAAGTATGATCGTATACCTATCAACTGTTTTCCTGATCAACTAAAGCGTGGGTAGCTGAAAGTATTAACTTTATAATACTGACATACACTGAAATAAAGTATTAATGAATAATACTATATAAATGTTTGAAACATAAATTTTCTTGTCTTCAAAGGCATGGCACTCACAATTTTCGCTACATGGGCTATTTCACGCACTGACTACACCAAATAACATTGCAGGTGACATTTCGGAATGAGATTTTAACACCAAATTGTCGGAGTGCTCCTACAGATCGGCGGAACCCTGACTATCATTATGCAGGATAATTGCAACTATATTCAGGAACTGCAGGGATTAACGTAGAATATCTCATCATTCAGAACAGAAAGCCACCTGTGAATGATACAGTAGAAATTAAATCGATAATTTTGCCAACTGATGATATAATTCATGTGCCAATTTCTTGGCTTTGTCCCGGTAAATGAAGCTCAGCACGCCTAACTTCCACCAAATATGAGAAATGTTTGGTTTTAATTTTTTAAAACCATTATGGTGAATCATCGGCTCAATCAAAGGGAATTCTGTCTGGGCTGCGAATCTTTATCTCGCCCGGCCGAATTTCTTGAACTTGACGATGCGTGTGTGTGTGTGTGCACATCATGTGCCGATCTCAGAAGATTCCGCTCATATTCATAATATTAACTGAAAACTAGACAGTAGTTTTTGCGGCCGCGTAAATTAAACTCGTATCCGTCCAAACCCTAAAATCGTAACAGTGTGCAGTAGACATGTATCGAAATTATTCAACGCAGTAGTCTTACATTGAGTGCATCTCCACAACAAGCCACATTTATCAACGCGAGAAAAATACCAAAAAGTGATAAAACCCCGAAATGCTGAAGTCCTTATATAACAAACTTGGTAGGAAACAAGGAAACCATTATGTGATGTTTTACAGATCATAATGGTTTTGTACTGTAACATTTTAGAGGTTTGTATGGTATCAATGTCTAATACACATCGTTAGAATGTTGGTTTAAGGGCTTCTAATCTCTAATACAGTGTTTCGCGATTGACCGATTTCTTTTGGAAAAAATGTCAAATTCATTTGTTTAACTTGAGGTCCTCTGGTTCAATCCATTTTCCCGAAGATAAAATGAAACGATACTTCTTAGGTACGCGTACCTTCGAATCATTTTCAACAACTGAATAAATGGGAGGGGGCATGAACACATTTAAACACCTCTATTCAATTATCAGTGTGATAAATTAAAGGGTTATCATAACATACAGCAGAGCCTATTTCAATGTTGAAACCCCTCATACAAAATCTGATCCATCCCTTACGCGAGTTGGGATTTCCAGTTTATGCTGTTGAACTAGATAAATCCCTTATTACGCCAGCTTCTATCAAATTGTATGATTGGGTTTAAATCCTCTATCTCTTCTTTCAGACCAATAAGGCATTTGAGTAGTTTGCTGGTGACTCATTCCATTTTCAACGACCAAAAAAAGCTGATGCGCTTAACAAAGCCACCAGTCACTCACATTCACGGTCACGTTATTAATTATGTATTCAATCTTCCCTGGGAACAAACCCTGCCCCTGGGAACGAAGAACATTGTGAACAAGTACACCTTTTTTCAACAAACCGATGTTCTGACCGAAAATTCAGTGTCATTTTCCAGATAGCGACTAACGAATCCTATTGTTGAATGAAGACAGCGGTTGCACAATATCGTTTTTACCCAGGCACGGTTTGAAATATGAATGTATCACTATCTCGAAGCCATTCAATACGATGTAGGCTCTGAGACACGTCATTCATCGCAATATTCCCTCTGTGAATGAATACAGCTTAAGGTTGTGTTTTGATTTGTCGGGCAAATGGAAGTTTGAAGTCGGCTCTACTCCCAGGTGCACTTTTAGGGGCAACTTAGGTGGTACTGTACGTATTCCACAGACACCAATAAAATTCAGTGAGCAACGTCGGCGCAGTCTTATCAGTAGTATGATCTAAAGTGGACATTTAGGACATGTTTGAAGAACGCATTTTGCGGTGTCTAAGAATGTTGTGATATTTTACCTGTCGTTAAGAACAAGATTTAATGAATTGTTGAAAATGTCATCGTGATTCCTGTCGATGGAATTGGGCGGAAAAACGATTTGTCGGGTCTGCGGGGAGGAGCGTTCCGTTGCAATGCTGCTTGGGATACTTTTCCCATTTACACCTAACGGAAAACCCTGCCGGAGCTCAAAGGAAGACAGATACCGAGGTGAGATCGTCTTAAAATCTCGCAAAGAGTTTCCCCTTCCTCATTCTGAGGATTGCCAACGGATCGGAAAGTCTTGTGCCCGGATCATCACGTGGACCAGCCATAGACTGAGCGATGGAGAACCTTACCGTTTCTGCCGCAGGTGAGATGCACGCAAGTTCGCAGTGGCATACCAACATATCTGCAATCACGACTGCAAATGCGACCGATGCAATGATATTTCCCAATTATTTAACGACTGTCGGCGATGGAAACTCCACCGCAGCGACTCAAAACACAACGGCCGAGTTTTTCACCGACACCGTATTCAACTTCTCCGGCGGCGTCGCAAGTACCAATGCATTCACCAGTGATGTAAACACGTTTCCATCAATGGAACGGTACGGAAACCTTTCCTATTTTTTCTTCAATAATTTTTCCGACGCAGACGGGACACCACAGGGGGAGCCCAAGCACTGTCGCTGTCGATAACTCTACTGATCTACTTTGCATCAGGGTTCGCCAGCCTCCTGACTTTTTTCGGAAACTTACTAGTACTGGTGTCCGTGAAGATAGATCGACGGTTGCAGACAGTGACCAACTTGTTCCTGGTCAGTTTGGCAATTTCCGACATGGTAGTCGGCATCTTCTCAATTCCTCTGTATACTGTTTATTTAACGTTCGGCTACTGGCCTCTGGGACCCGTCCTGTGTGATTTGTGGCTCACGGTTGACTACGCACTGTGTACGACGTCGATGTGGAATATAGTTGTGATTAGCATAGACCGTTTTCTTTCCGTAACACGACCGATGAGTTATCGCTGTAAACGCACTGCGCGCCTGGCGATAGTCATGATTTTACCAGTGTGGATTTTGCCGTTAGTCGCCTGGGGCATAGCAATCATCGGTTATCCACATTTCGTCGGGAGAAGAACTCTCGCATCAACGGATTGTCAATTACCCTTTATAACCAACCCTTTATTGAATTCAATCATAGCAATCACTGTGTATAGTGTACCAACGGTTATCATGTTAGTTGTCTGCGTGACAATTTACAGAGAAACGTCTCGTTTCAACGTGCGTAAAGTGCAATCACGGGATACGTCGAGCACGAACACCACTACCACCACTCCGCTCACATCCACAGCCAGCACACCCCGAGGCTCTTGTCAAGAGTTTAAGATAGGCGGGATCCGCAGCTACAGAAACATCAACGCGGCTCAGAGACAACGCGATGGCTTTAGTTTGCTCTCAGGTCACCGCCGGATGAAGGAGAAGCGGAGAACCAAGACAAGCATTCCTGAAATCAACATATTGAGCGACGCAGACGACGACTTCGGTGAAGCGACAGGAGCGCGCGAAGCCCAGAACCCGACGAAAAATCACGCGCGAAAGTGCATTTCTGATCCGACCAGCCTGGCAAAGAAGAGAAGAAACGGTAGTCGAAATTTGAAATCTCGCAGCCGAGACACCTGCTCGGCCATATCATCAACTTTGACAGTTCCGAAGAGTAACAGGCCGAGTTCACTGGTCTACCGAAGAAAGAGGCAGCAAAGTTCACTTCGGGGCAGCATCCGTTCAAGCAAACCCCGTTCACTGTCGATGGGGTCTCTGTCCCGCACCCACCTAGCTCTGGTTGAGAGAGGACCACGCCTACCCATGCTGGGGTCAGCTACTCTATCGCACAGGATGGCAACACTGAACAGAGACAGAAAGGCGCTCAGAACTCTGGGTGTAATCATTGGCTCATTTCTGCTCTTCTGGACACCGTATCACGTGATGGTGATTTGGCTGGGCATTTGCAGCCCGTGCGTGAACAGTCGCCTGTATGCGTTCAGCTACTACCTGTGTTACCTGAACAGTACCTTCAACCCTTGGGTGTACGCCTTTTGCAACAAAACTTTCAAAGAGACTTACATCCGCATCTTGTCCTGCCGGAGGAAAAAGTACTTCGACCAACCGGAATCCCGATGCAGCTTTCGGATGATCGACGAAGATAATTCCCAGTTCTGACGGCATTTGTCGAAGGGGACGAACACCCGTCTATGGAAGGCGGGTGAATGAGCACGCAAAGAGAACAAGTTTTGCAGCACTTCACCTACACAAATTACGTAAAACTTATTTCGTATTTTAGTATATTAATACACTCTGTGGGTAGCGAAGCAATATGTCTTGTTCGTTCTCACAATTTGCAAACGTGTCGTTTCCGTACAGGTTGTATCCCTTGGCAACGATGTGGAGCCCATGGACATCAACGCGCCGCCAGCGTCGTCGGATTCGCTCTGATAATTACCTGCAGATTGCAGAATCGTAAAATTTTAGAGGGAATTACTTTTGTTAACTGCCACAGCTGTTGCAATTCTCTCTGATGTCTTTATATCGTTTTTCCTTCTGTTTGTGTCGAGAAGTTATATACACTGATTTTACAGGAATCTTTGTCAGCTTGATGATTCAGTACTTAAAAGTCGACCGTTCATTAGTAACGTAAAATCAGGCAAGAAATACATTTACTTGGAGAGGACATTGAAGTTATATGAATGTTTAATCAGAGTTCCATCAGCTGTATTTTAAATAGTACTCTCCAGCACTCGTGTCCTGTTCATAAAATTTAGTTTCTTGTTCTACTTCCAATATCGTGTCAGAATGCCTGATGTTCTTTTCATCAGTAAATATAGCATACATGACAGTATGTGAGTGATGTTAAAGGGAGGCAGTCGTCGGAACTGCGCATGTGCGGCTTTTTTGTATACAAATAATGCATTTCAGGTATGATATCTAAATGCATCAAGTCAACATAGCTTCAACATTTAAATTTTACGATATTTATTGTTAACCAACATGTTTTAACTTTCATCAATCGCCAAAGACGTACCCTATAGATGCAATGTTTACATCGGTCGTAGGGGTCCCTGGCAACCTTTCAGCAGAGTTCCGACGACTGCCTCCCTTTAACTGTAATTGTTGACTACTGACTTTAAGTCTGGCTTAGAATTCATTCATCTATGGAAACATCGCATGCTGCACAGAAGGCATTCGGCGAGGCTGGCGTTTTGTTCTTCAACATGTAATTTGGGGAAAAGGATAAAATATTTTACTTTTTCAATGGGAAAAATAAGGAAAATGCTATTTCAAGGGAAGATACAACCACTGTCCCTTTAAATGGTTAATAAAATTCTTAGACAGGGACAATTCAGAGGTTAGATAAAAGTTTACCGATCGATAGGAACAGAGGTCGATTGTTCCTTGCACTTCGTTTTGAAGAGTGTAGTTTCTTCATGTGACGGATCGCTGTGATTATAGACAAAATCAGCTCTACACAAGACGGATTTTTATTGATTGCCCGTATAATTTGCAACAATTTCTAAAGATGAACTCGCAGGGAAAAATTATCTTGAATATCTGTGTTACCAGTTATCCAGCATCTTGATAAAGTTCCCAAGTGTGTACTCTAATGCATACTAAATAGCTACCATTGGAAAAATATAGAACTCTACGAACTATCAAGTACCAACGTTGAGTGCTATCGTTTTGACCTCAATGCATATTCTCCGCTCTAATTCGGCAGATTAACCGTATACTTGGGAAGAAATTGCCGATTTTTACCTGAATTCGCCCCGCAGTCACTTAATAGAGACAATTTGTGATTGGAACTGTTCTTGTGAATGGAGTGGCTGTCATTCACAAATTCCTGGCACGACTGAGGAAATCCATACAATATTGGAACTTGCCCAGAGGTCATTGATTAAAACGTGTCAATCTTTTCGTAATACGACCTCGTGAGTAATCCACACGGTGTTGCCGTGCGTGAACCGTTGCAATCTCGTAGTTCGCGTGTGGAAGGTGACAAACACTGAACGGCAATAAACCGAAACACAAATATGACAGGTTCTGAATAATTTTCAGTGTCCGTGTTGTGTTAATGTTCACTTGTGCGATACGCAAGCGTTGAATCCTGAGTTTAGGTCGGCAACACAGGAAATATACATTTTTCTTATAGGGACATTTTCTTATCGCTCGACATACATCGAATCAAACCATTCCGAATGGTTCAGTTGAAACATGCATGCTTGCTCCGTAACTAACGATGAACTCAGTCTTTTTTCATGGTGGTTTGTAGCCCATAACCTGCGCATGTCCATTTTTCAGTATCCCGCAGGCAGAAAAAAGTCCGAATATAGTAAAAAAGGCGCGGTATGGAAGGCGGAGAAAAAATCCCACTCGCCTCGTTCTGTCAGAAAATATAACTACCTGATATACAAGTTTTTAAGTATTAAAAGCGAGGGGTATCTATATGCGGAACCCTCATATCTGCAGCTCGCCGCAGATCGCTCTGAATACTGCTAGAAAACCCGAGAGAGAAATTATTTACTGCCTCATCTTGGACAATGTAACGTTTTAAAGTGGTCCCGTGAGAGCTGCGAGCTTTTCCGCCACTTTCAAACTGAAAATGGCTCGTATGTTTAACCATTATCTACCGCCTGACCTTTGCCAGTCGTTGTATAAAAAGCCATATATCAATTGCCAGTTTTCATCGTGCCATTTACCCCTCCTTTTTTGTACTGGAAAGTTCAGGTGATTCTGCCGATATTGTAAAAAGGCGAACATTTCAAAAGAAGTACACGGAAACACAATATCAGAGAATGGCATGTCAGTTTGAATCATTAGCACACATTCAAACTGACAGTAACAACACATATGTATTTCAATCATCGGCAGGTACAGACCTCCCTAGCGTATTGATAATCGATTCCCATTTTTTCAATCAGGATGGCTCTTTTTTAATTATTCTCGTGCGGGATCGTTGCCATGGTGATTGTCCGTGGGTTTTTCTTTACTCCATGTTGACGATACTGTGCCGGTGTCCTTTATTCAATATTACGCGGGGAAAAGGCGGGAGTTTGCAGACAGGCGTAAACGTGGCCGTCAACCAACTAATTTGCACTTGTCAACACGGAAAGTGTATTTGACGACATTAGGCAGGTAATATCACTTGGAGATTGTCCACGGTGAATGCATGAATAGCTACTGAAGGTTAACCTCATTCAAGTGTGCCGCAATTAGGTTTTAACACCAGTATACCTAGTAGCAATGTGTTTCACAGTCACATCTCCACAGGAAAGTTCAAGGTGGAAGGTTTTGACAAACCAAGTAAAAAAGCATTGTTTTAGCCAACTTTGGCAAGCTTTTGCGTCCTCAGGTTCTCATTCTGATGATCGAAACACGTTTCTCTGGTTTGTGGAGCATTTTCGTCATGAATTTGCCGGAACAATATATCAATGACCCCGGGTTCATTTCTCGTACTTTCACTGTACAATCGAGCAGTCAGTTTGACAGCACTTCATCACAAAACAAACGGTCACTTTGGCATGCTAATCTCACCGACCCAGAGAAGTAGAACGTTTCATAGTTGAAACAGGCCACTAGTGACGTCAGACGAGTCAACTCTAATTGCGAGGGACACAAGTAAATGGACGAGTTTTCAGACAAGAATGATTGATAAGCTCTGTGAAGACATGGCGGTAAAAATCTTTTTTAACCTCCATGGTGAAGATGAGCACTCTGTGCTGTGCACATGTACAGCTAAAATTTCTGGTGTACTGGAAGAAATGAAAGAAAGAGTTAAGCTCACTGCTTCAATGAAAATCAACATTTTTATTTCGAACACTCTGGATAAGACTGGCAATTGGAATGTCAAAACTGACTAATTCGAGAATTTGGTTTTCTCATGGAAACTTATGCAAAGTCTCCCTATCTTCATCTTTTTGAAACTTTCCCTATACTGTTGTTCCGTGTCTATGAAAATCAGATGGAAATATCGCTGACATTTCGGACGAGGACGCAATCATTGAAGATAATAATGTTACTTAAACAATTAAGTAATTTACTTACTGATTTATTTATATATATTCATGCTTTTTTAAGTATGTGTTCCTTGAAATTGAACTTTCTACTCGCTCTTGTTCTATCACCCGCACAATATGTTTAAGCATATTTTAGGTGTAGAATCCGTAAACAATTGCGATTGAAGCACTTTGTATGAATTGTATACAAGCTGTGTTGGCACATTTAATGTACTCGATATATTGCTTTCCATCAAATCTTTGTACGCGGTAGAATAAGAAACTGTCCTTATACATATTATGTAAGTATCACAGGAAGACTAAAAGTTGAAAGACACCGCTACGGTTTTTCCTGGTGCCGTTTTTTTTATATTCTGAATGTAACCGAAACCATGCTGGTCTAATAAACATTTATCCAAAAATCTCTGGACATGGTCGCATGATTTATGACATACTGTCATTAGACTCATCTTGGAAATGTTACATATTGATATGTAAGGCTGGGACAGACAAATGAACGTCTACTACACTTACAATAAGAGCGTTTTTACTTCAAGCCTTGGATTAAGCTTAAATATCAAAAAGACTTGCTACATATCACGACTCCTCCACTACACTTTATATAAAAAACCCTAAATTCCTCAGATGAAAACTGGAATACTCCGGTTTTTACAACAAGCCGTTTGATCGATTGTATATTTTTTTAAATCATCTTTGCCGTAATTCCCTCGGCATGAAGGACGCCAGCGAGATGAATACTGCATGGAGCTATACCAGTATGCTTTATTGTTCTGAGTATGCAGCAGCGATTTTTAGATCGACTTCCTATTCTTTGTCTGTTTCACCCGGTTGATGACGTTAAAGACCCATATTCCAATTCCAATCTCAACCGTTGACGCACCAGGCAACGACTTGTGGTTAGCACTTTTTCAAACAAGATATCACGCCGGCTTTCTAATTTGCAAACTTAACTATCATACAATAAATGCGTGTACGTAAAAATACCCTTGAATAATGTTAAAATCGATCACATTTTATTTCTTACATGAACATACACAACATGCAGTCACGCTTCGGTATATCTTCTAAGTCTATGCTGTTTGCATAATGGTATGCTAATTTCATTGCTGTACACGGCAAATGCATTTCATCGCCAAGCGGTCGACCAGCTTGGCAGTGGCAGTTGAGCCGTGGCCGATCGATGGAATTTAGCACCGGTTCAGAGAGACAATCACCTTGCTGCAAGCTTGAATCATCAAGTAGGTTGGGTCGTATCCTCCATGAACGCTGTCCATAGCAAAACTATGCGATACACGGCATTCAATGTCATAGGTATATTCGTAATTGTCTTCATCTCGGAGATCAAATCATTGCTATTTTTAAAATTCAATGAGCACCATGCCCGGAGAAGAATTCCGCTTCCACCGTATATGATAAAAATTACAACGCGACACCACATGCTTACGTTGGGCATAGAATATACACCATGAATTTATTTGCTGCAAAACAAAAACATGTTGTACAATCAATCGGCCATAATAAATCACCTCGCTTCCCTCGTATCACAACTTCAACATTTGCAAAAATGATAAACTCTCGAGATTTTCCCAAATACCTAACCTCAAAGACACCAAGGCGATAGCCGCTTCTTAGCCTTTATGCGACCAAATAACTGTATAGTCAATCTTCCGCAGTTTACTGAGTTACGCATGAACTCATCTGAAATTAGAACCTTTCTATTTTCACGAATTCGATACGATTACTTAGATTGAAAGTCTTTACGTGTTCCAGTTACAATGGTTACATAGGGTCTGCTCAGGTTGTGCGTCCCCGGGCATGCATCTTATTTATCCGCCCGCCACGAACGCACAGTGTACTATTGTCTCTCTCCTTGCGAAATCCAGAGCTTGTTGATCGTGTGCCATACTGGCATGAGGTAAACCGTCGGTCTTCCCTCTCTGAATCGGCTGTTTCATTTGACTGAATTGCAGGCATTATATTACGTATTGTTTCCATAAGGAGTGACTCCCAAAGCATGTCTACTGTTTCACTGTTATTAATTTAACGACCAGGGCTGTATTTGATGATGAATCGCATGGTACCGAATGTGGGCCTAATTCATTCCTCTCCCCCTAAAAATGATCTGGTATGGAATCAGCTGTTCCTCTCCTGACAAGCAGGTGTATCCCCTGATGCATCAAGCAATCTCTTTAAACAAACCAATAACCAAAAATATTCAAAAATATCGTTTAATCAAAAAATAAAAGTCGACTTTCCCATCTGCCTTTTGGTGAAGTCTGATCCGTTCCACGTGCAAGATCCCATGTCATCGCATGCCTTCACGATGACGGCCCCACCAACCCAGAGACAAAGGCTCCCGCTGTCGTCTTCTCGTATTCACCCTTTGCACTGCCACAGGTGCTTCTTAGAGTGTAAATACCAGTCGTTAAGGCGGCAATATTGTCATTCTGCGCAAGAGGCCACGACAGCTCGGATAATTATGAAAAGTACACTGTGTGATTCATCATCGAATACAAGACAACCAACTGTCTGATGAACACCTCAAAAATTTACCAATAGGCACAGCATCTTACTCACTGCCCATCTTCTACTAGGCTTTTCCAAAGTACCAATTGTCAAATAAATGAATGAACTACAATTGCCCTTGAAGGTCCCCTATCATTTTCCCGCTTCTCCAATATCGTATTTGATAAGGGACGGATTACGGGGGGGGGGGGGCGGGCCGGTGTTTTTCGAAACACCGCTGCGTCAAAAATAGTGACTCTTCAAAAGTTCATGCACAAAAATTAGTGACCCTCCCCCTTATCCGTGCACGAAAATAAGTGACCCTCCCCTGTTACTCGATACCCCCCCCCAAACAACCCGAAATGTGTTCAAGACCTCCTTCTGACTTGCTATACTTTTGAAGTCCCCTCCCAAAAGGAAGGCAAAATGCGGCCGATATAACGCTTTGTCCAAAAAATATCAAATCATATGTGTGTGATAATTCATGTAAATGTACTTTGCTTGAAGTGGCAGGTAAAAAGTGCATGCATGTACAAAAAATGTAATTTTTAGATTTCATCGATAATGTCGATTCACTATGCATGGCAGCCTATGATGAAACTATGAATATTTTTTTCCAATATAAAAATAGGTAAATCTGTGCATTTATGTAAACCTAATTATTAGTATTAATGTTCATGATTAGACTAGAATGGTTTCAAGTCTATGGTTGTGCAAGAAATTCGATTTTGGAATTTCACCGAATGTTGATTCACTATACATTGCAGCTATGAGGAAACTACAAATAACCACAGAGTAATATCATAGACAGAGTGGCAACAGCTATTGTTTAAGGCGTGAAGCAGTTACGTAAGCAATCCATGTTTGCCTCGCCTCACGAAGCTCTTGGCTCTCTTTTCCGAAGAGTGCCGACCATGCACCCTTCGGTAATTTTCGGACTTTCACCAATTGTTAAGCGAAAGTATGTTCGACAAAGCTTGTGTTGTTGTTGTCGTGTGGTGCTGATCGGAATTGATGTGCTGGCGAACACGGGAGTGTTTTGAGCTTCAGGAAAGTGGGTTTTACCGTTTTAAAAATTCCTCTCATATTTTTATGAATATATAATGAGTGTGTTTGAACCAAATTTGAAAGTCTTTTATCGATACTGTCTGGTTTTACTCAATGGTTTACGGTCAGTCATACCGTCTTTTACACGTGCGCCAAGAAAGGACATGTTTATGAAACTGCTGGCGTGTTATGTTTTGATTGGCGTGAGGCAGTGTTTCTGGCCTGAGAGCTTACAAAGTAACTATGGTTGCTACGCGACTGGCAGTACGATGCCCCGGGACGATGCCATCTCGTCGTATGTTTCGCATAATCTCGTGTAATTATCAACCACAAACCAAGCCTCCAAAAGTTTAACACCTTTTAAGCTCATTTTAATATGAAAAGCCAATAGTCTACCGAGACGACCATGGAACAAAAGGCATGCAAGTGTTGCCACTCTGTCTATGATATTACTCTGTGAAATAACTCATAGGTTATCTAATCCTAAATTGTTATTCAAAAGTTGTTCGACCCGAAGCTTCAAGTTGTTATTGATGACACTATGCAGTATTCTGAATAGTTTGTATAAAATGTACATACAGCTTCATGAACATCTGACACCGACCTACACCCAATGTATTGTCAATGGGAGAATAATATCAAATAATTAAGTAATCTCCCAAATTGTTATTGAAAGCGTCATTATAGGGGACAGTTTATATGTACAATAGAGGAGTTGGATAAGTAGAAATGACGACAATTAACTTAAATCAATGTGGCTGTTTGGATCATCAATTATCATCAATTATCATCATCAATTATTATACCCTTAAACTTGCGCCCGAAGGGCGCGCCGAAAAAGGAAATGACAGAAAATGAAAGTTCTTTTTTCAGTATTCCATATTCTTTAATACGTGCACATGCAATTTCAGCTTTGATGCATTAAAAGGTGACCCTCCCCCAAAGGCTTGCACAAAATTTTATGACCCTTCAAAAATGCTTGCGCGAAAAATGGCGACCCACTCCCAAAAAACACCGCCCCCCCCCGTAATTTGTGTCCAGTCCCTAACGAGTCGACTTTTTTCCTGATGCTACGGTTCATGAGAACACCCTGTACGCTTTCCTGACCTTTGACTGACCTCGCACCCCAACAAACAGATGCCGGGATTGGCATTTCCACCCCTCCTAATACCCATGAACCCTCCCCAGTTCTACTGTTGCAACCGTTTCTCTACGCCAAAATGAAGTGGATTGGGACACCGTTTAACCGCCCCCTTTCTTCTTCACAGGTACTCCAGAGGGTGTTACTATTTATCTTTCCTCGATATCCATCGACCTTCTTGTGTCAGTATTTTCCTGTCCCTCTCCCGATGGCCCCGTAATACATGGGGTATACGTATAGTAGCCGTTTCTCAAAGATGGGCGCTGGCAAATGCGTGGATATTTTACTGAGGTGTTTTGGTTGTCGCGTCACGGTGGTGTTTGTAGCGCCTCAAATAAATGCATCGGAGAAAATGAACAAGCAACAGGATTGGGATAGCTAGTTAAAGCCTAAAGGAAACTTGATGCAGTGTCGATGGCAGATTTTGAACAAGCTGTTATTAATCACAATCTTACTACGGAGAGCAAATTGGGTGAACATGCGTGTCTTGAAGTGACGGGTGAATTAGACTTTATACATAGTGGTGTAGGCGACGTGCTCTTGAACAATGTACATGACAAGGAAACTGCAATTTATCGCTTAATGCAAGAATATCAATATAAGTTTTTAAATGATGACGAAATTGTTACGAAGGTCGGAAAGGACATGTTGTGGACATGGATTTTCATTTATGCAGAGTAAATAGTACACCGTAACCTTGATTGTGTCTCACTTAATGACATGCAAATCAACTGGTGATCGTAAAAATTGTGATTTGGACAGCAAAATTCACACATACACAGTTTAACAGTCGTTCCACACTTCGGTTTAATGCCTCCATTGATGATCAGACGAAATTGGCCTAGACTGAAATATTTTTGAATGGAATTTGCAATCCAAGTCGATAGCTTATGTTTGCTGCCGAGAGACGTTAAAGCCTATCGTTCCTTTGCGAAGTAATAATATAGGTGTATATAAAATATTACTGTCTGTGGCCTGGAGTATCAATTACACCAGCTCAATTTTGTATTCGACATTTTTTGTTGTGTGTAGCCAAAGGCATCACGTGCACTAACATTCCGCCTTGCGATTAGTTGAAGCAGAAATGTAGTTGCTGTCAAGAGGAACGTTCACTCTCACTTAGCAGTCTGCTTTGTAGAACTCCACTCTCTCAAACTGCGTGTGTCAATACAAAGCCGTTACCTTGGTTACACCGTGAAAACAATAACAGCTCTCCACTCGTGCATGTTTAGCTCTGTTGGTGTGAAAGGTAGTTATCTTTTTCGTTGCCGTTAATTGAAAGGCAGGCGGAAAGAAGTCACTCGACATTACAATGTCAAATCACGGGTTCATGAAAGTTCTCTGATTGACTATACGTCAGCATAACCAGGTCCTTATCGTCGGAGGAGTGATGACGGGCATCGACTCGCTCCGACATGGAAACGTAGATCCACAGGATAAAATCTGATAACGTTATTTATGTAATGCACGTGACTTGAATTCAAACCGTCAAAGATAATGTACACAGTTTAAATGAGAAGAAACTAGCACAGTCAAATAAACAGAAAATTTACCGAAGTAAATTTTTATTGGTCTCTCTGGCTACGTTGTTCACTGTAAAAGCTCCATACTCCATAGTACTTTAGCATAGAGAAGCAACACTTTTTTAACAGTCATATCTTGACTCAAATGCGTACATTCAGGTGTATGTATGTATGTATGTATGTATGTATGTATGTATGTATGTATGTATGTATGTATGTATGTATGTATGTATGTATGTATGTATGTATGTATGTATGTATGTATGTATGTATGTATGTATGTATGTATGTATGTATGTATGCATAGATGGCTCGAAGGAGTGGATGGATGGATGAATGTATGTCTACATGCTTTCAAGAAACTTGGGCACCACGAAACAAAACTGTTCAACGAATCAATCACATGTTATCAATCTGGCAGTCGATAAACAAAATCAAATGTGCTTCTGGTTGAATTGGAACCAAGTTGAGAGTACAAGCACCAAACTATTAATGACCGATTTAAATTAAATCCAAATGAAAACCTTACGGGATCAAGAAGAAATTGCGGTGAAAATTTGTGTCAATTTCGATATAGTTGATTGCTACACACATTTGAGACTCACGTGACTTGCATCTCTGAGGCATTTTATATTTCGGTGATTTAGTTACTTCGTTCATAGGTGGGCAAATAGATTGCACACATCGAATAGAAATCACAGACCGTCCCGGCAATTACATTTCAGTAGGACATTAAACTATTCAAGTGTGTCTGCGTTGACTAGCAAAAAACAATGATGTCACTGCAAGACAAGAAATATGGGAAGTTATGGTAGAATTTATGTTAGCCCTCAAGACAAGCGGAATTAAATCCGTAATCCATTCAGAATTCATATAACTCTCAACACCAATCGGATAAAATATCTTATACTTTGATGAGCCCGTAAAAGGACACTTTATGTGGCGTTGTAAGTATCATGTTTTACCTTCATTCCATGTGTAATATCGTGTATACGTTTTCCTTTCCCGAGATGAACTGCGCCCTGAAGGAAAGAATAGCATTCACTTTCGTTTTTTTTTCAACAGATAAAGATGAATCTGTACAAGCAACAGTCCTATCCGTTTGATAATTACTGATTGCAAAAGTAATTTTTTACTAAACTTACCTCTGACAGAGTTCGGAATTTCATGTCAAAAAAGTAGAAATCGATTTCCATTTCATGTGATTTCTCGTAAATGCACAGGAATGACAAATACACTCAGAGGTGTGGCTGATTTATTTAAACTGCTGAAAGAAGCGCCTCATCATATCGATAAGGTTATTGAATACCCGTAGGTGATCAGACAACATTTATAACAATATAAGAATATGCTTCATGCGAAAACAACCAGACACACTGTAGTATGTTTAGCTAGTATGAATAGAACTGATACAACTTGTATGTAGTAAAAGAGAAAAACGAATTAAAAGTCGCACGAGAAACATTTTTTTTCATTTTCTCAATACAAAATGCCTCTTGCGGGCTTTCATGGAATATGGATCTGTATCCCGACAGTTGAATCGAAATTATATTACCACGCCCTGCCCGTCGCATTTTGATTGGTCGAGCTGAACCACGTGACTGACCACAAATACACAGTAATGGTTTGTTTGCATGCCCGTGAATATGAATAATAAGATTAATAACTCATAGTATCGTAACTTTACACCTCAAACGTAAATCATAATCAATCACAAAATAAAATGGAGCACTTGTAGGTCAAGTTGAGATACTTTTTTCTGAAAACATTGTAGTAGGCCAAAGACAGCTTTTGTCACACATCAAGGGTTATATCTTACAGAGTGACCCATCTCCGGATTTGCCTATTTTTACAGCGTGCGTGACAGTGCGTCGCGTATCGCTCAGTTTCTGGGGCCCAGTTGTCGTTCGCTCTTGAAATTTTCGGAAATTTTGACGGTTTTCTTGGGTTCGCTGATAATATAATGGAAATAACAGACTCCGCTCTGACCATTAACGTTTATTTGTGGGCGCGGGCTCGAGGAAAGCCAAAAATTAACGGGCGAGGCTTGCCGAGCCCGTTGATTTTTGGCTTTCCTCGAGCCCGCGCCACAAATAAACGTTAATGGTCAGCGCGTCGACCGTTATTTCTATATTATTTGATGTACGCCTAAAATTCATGCATTTTTTGCTCACGTGTGAACACGTGAGCATATGTCGCAGCGATGTCTGTCTGTCTGTCTGTCTGTGTGTCTGTGTGTCTGTCTGTCTGTTGGTCCATTTTCTCAAAAACGGCTGAACGTATTTCAGTCAAATTTGGTAGACATCTTCAGAATTCAAATGGCTAGAACTGAAAAGGTTTTGGTGGGCGTGGCTTGGATATTAATGAAGTTATGAAAGTTTTAATGTTTCCTGTTACGCCGCGTATGACAAGTGAAAACAATCGACTGTTTGAGGGCGCTGTGAAATGTGTTTGTCCAGGTTGGCTACAGCTGGATAGCTCTGGTTTCAACCACGGTCCCTCCGTGTTTCAACCTCGTATTGAACATTAAAAATATGATATTTTATTACTCATTCAACTCACTATTCAAGATAAAATATCGTTTAGCAAATTAGCTTTATCCTTGGTAATTGATTGTTTCCCTCGCTGCTCGATCGCCAGAATGAGTACATACGTTCTCTACCTAGCCTCATGGCATGGAAGTGCTGATGAATAATAACTTTGGGTCAAAGGTATTGAAGTGTCCAATCAGGTTCGTGCACAGAGTCCAAGGCCATGACCTACTTCATGTACTTCTGCACTGTTTTGATTTTGCTTCGCCAAGAAACGTGTTCGTCATTGTCCATAGAAGTATGTTTGCTCTCCTTTGAGGTTGTTTGTGAAAATTCCGGGATAGGCCTTGGAATGCATACGATCGGCATCGCGGCAGTGCATGTAGCTAGCCCTACGAGTATGACGAGAGTGTCGGCTTTGGCTACGCCGCCTCCCACCTCCGGTAGGCGGCGTAGCCAAAGCCGGACACTGTCGCCATACTCGTAGGGCTATGCATGTAGCGTACCATGCTTGTGTAACTGCCGAGCTCAACGTGCATTCACGGTTGATACTCGTGTACAATCATGATGTGTTCAATTCTGATGAAGATTCATAAGTCTTACTTTTGCAGTCTTTTTTCCGTACGATAATCCCGACAATACGTTTACTGTTAGACGAGGTGGCCATTTTATGATAAGTTTCAATACTGCACAGCTACATAGCGTCACTATCGTGTGATCGAGGTACAGCGTTGTTGAACGGGATACAGAAACTCTGCAGAGGGAGAAACGATCGTTGACATGAACAGTCAATGTACTTCAGCACGTAGTCCGCAGATAGCGGATCGAGAAAATAAACGTTGTCCCAGTAAATAACGGAATATTTATGTACATTAACTCGATATTAATCAAATTTCCAGCTCATCACAAAAAAATGTATTGCAAAGATTAATTTGTCACTGACAAATACTGCACTGTATGGAAAAAACAGTCTGTAGAATAGTTCAACTTCAAGTGGTATTACCCGAGACAAACACTTGTGTTGTCAATTTTGATTTCATTTCATAAACTTCATACTTCATCGAGTATCGTGTATTTCAGCCTTTGTGAAGCCATTTTATTGATATTTTCAATTTTTGTCTTGGCTTTGTTGTGGAACATGTTGAATCGTCTCCGTGGACATGTAGGCAAAAGTGTGACGGGGTCGAAGTGACTTGGGTACCTGGGGCCGACCAAAACCAGTGTGAATTACTGGGGTCAAAGCGACAGCAGCCGGGATGACGTGTTCCCCAAGCGAGCTACCTTCAGAAGTCTGTTTCATCGCAAAAAACGTCAACTTTTAAAACCCTCTTTATTTACTGATGTTATTCTCAGCATCACAAACATATACGCCTCTGCTATGTATCACAGCAAATAGTTATATTGAGCGCCCCGTAAATGGGATCCTCGGTTTTTTGCGAACCGGAAGTGTGTCTTGCTCAATGCATTTCCTACCCATAGCGAGGGAAACTGCCCGCGTTCCCATGCTCCCATGCACCCTTTTTCAATGCCAGTGCAACGCCATCTGTGCAAAATTTGTGGTGGTATGCTCCCGTGTGATGGAAAACCTCTCTTCATTCTACACAATAACGTAGTTGACTTTGGACTTCGATTTCGTAATGTGATGTCCATGCAGTGAGTTTGGGTTGGCGCGCTTATAATGCAATCTTCGCCCGCCTGCGGTCCGATATCCCGCATTTATTAGCGATATTTATCTGTTTTGACTTGACCAAAGTTGGCAAAACTTGCTATGTACATTAAAGATACTATGATACAAGATTATTGAAAGTCATTTGACATTTTTTTCAGCCAATTCCCAATATGCATATTTAATGAACCTTCCAAATTAGGGATATATACTGGCATTTACTTGATAAAATTTGGCGAAACATGCTGTGTACATTGATCATTATACCAGGTTATAACAGTATTGAAAGTCATTTTGCATTTTCATGTCAGCTAATTCATAATTTGCATAAATAGCTAACAAGCTTTCACGGTTTCGCATATAGAGCTTGAAGGACTTGACCAAAGGTAATTACACATGCTATATTGTGATACAATGACAGTACTCAAAGAAATTAATTATTTTTATTTCAGCTAATTACATATTTGAATACTTAATGACCTTTAGAATTGATCTGTGGTGAAATTCATTGTGTTGATCATAACACTTTAAATGTAGCAAAGCATGTAGCAAAGGTTCAAACTTGCACATAAATGCAATATATAATGAAACACGTGAGCATTTTCAGTTCATATCTGGTGTATTGAGACAAATCGAATCTACGCGACGCTATTTGCTCATCATTGGAGCAGCTCTTTTATAGTAGACTGGGTTGAGAAAAATGAGATCGAAAGAGGAATTTATGGCCGACATTACACTATATGTCACTTCTTTACATCATATTCTTTATTTTAGTCGGATTGTTACGTTTGATGATATGGTGTCTGCCATTTCGTATTTCCCTTTTCATTGACATTTTATCATGTCTGCAGGGGTGTCTTTGAAAACCTGAATACTGCACAAATAGCGAACGACAGACACGTAATTCTGCATTTTCAACTCGTGTTCAAATTTGTACATACAGCGTTCATAGAGTTAACACCAAGTTAAAATATAGAAAACTCATGTTTAAAGCCTTAATGCTGAACATTCACGCTGTGTATGTACAAATTATGGATATGTGCGCTATATAAGAACCCATTATTATTATTATTCAAAATTCATCTGTTTACAGTGTTCTATAACTAAGCACAACAGAAATTGGCAATCTCTGTGAAAAACAAAACAAAAGAAAAAAAAGGACAAAAATATTTAGGTTTTTTCTCAACTTAACTGTGTTAGACCTTATCTTTAAAGGCCTGGGTCAGGCGTCAGATTGTCTTGCCAGGAAATTTACTCACTAGATTACAATTTCAATGGAAAACAAAATGCTATGACACCTCTATAATCCTCTTACAGACTGGAACAAACTTTATCCCTGGGATCGAGTCCCCTGCCTTTAAGCTTCCGTTCTGTACGAAAGACAACGTTCCTGATGCCATGCAATTTACATCAGCTGAAAAATACCTCCTGCGTATATTTGCCTAAACTATGGTCGTTCTGCAAAATTAAAGGTCACAGTGTCTTTATACATTAAATCTGAGAGGAAATATTGAAAAAAAACAAGCCTAACAAAGCACCCTAAAGGGTTCTATTCGATGTGTGCAAAATAGTATTACGTGCCTAAACACATCCCGTCATGCATCAAAACTGAAGTCGCGCTATCACTTTCTGTACGGACATATGGTGTGGTTGTGCTCATGCAGAAGCAAGGCCGCACTTTGGTAAGGCACCTAACAACGTGCCAGGGTGTAATATAACCATATCAGGTCACATGAAAAGATACTGTGTGAGACATATACACCTCTCATCGTTTACAGCTTCGCATCAGCCTCTCACGAAATGGCTACTCATCAAACTTGTCGACCAGCAATGGAAAAGCTGCAACACCAAATCGATTTGGCTTACTATAAATCATAATATCCCGGTTGCATTTTTCTGGGACAGTAGATTGCAATTTTCAAGAGGGTTTTAGCACAGTCCCTCCACTCACTGTGGTTTTAGTAAACAAGCATACAGACAACAGTGATTATGTTTCTTTGAATATTTATTGATATGTATCAAAGCTGAAGTAATACATGCCAACTTAAATTAAACATAATCATGTAATACACCACGACATGTGTCTTGTCGTGTTTGTAAGTCTACGCATTGCTATGTATTTTTGCGCTTGCTGTCATATCTACATATTTGTGTCTTCACCTTTGTTATCGACTCAAATTGTGTAGTGTTCTTGTACGTATATTAAATATGATACAAAATGGAAAAGCATTTATTCTACCCTACTCCCTCCTAAACGTCACGGCAAACACGAGTGATTCGCCTGCTATCCCTGATGCAGGTTCTAAAGCACCAAAAACCGAAACCCGAAAAGTTTTCGATGTTCACAAACATTTGAAACTCATCAAAATCAGATGTCTTCACTCGAGAGTTGCTGATTTTCGATATAGCGGAAGAGGTAGATCTACTGTGAAATTGACAATTACCTGTCTGATTACGCAAAAGTAACGTGTCTTGACCTCCTGCCAGAAACACACAGGACCATGGCGGAACATTGGTGAAAACGATATTTGTTCTTTGTGTTTTACCGCTCACATTCAAATGATCATCAGAGAGAGGTAAAAATGGCCTGGAACCTAAAGGAAAATGTTTGCATACTTGGACATGTAAAAAGCAATGAATACACGAATCCAGAGCATGGAAGAAAGTTAAGATGTCGCGGAGAACAAACTGGATACCACTGCTGAACAAATAGGCGATGTCTCAGCACTGAAAGGCAAGTTGGACAACTCAAGGGTCCTGAAAGATTCACTGCCAGAAGTAAGACGTATTTCTGTCTGAACTTTTAAAATTGGATTTGTCCAATTGATACTTCAGCATATATTTCAAAGAATGAGACCGTGTACAGCCTTGATAAGTTTTTACAGGTTGTAAATACTTATATGTTAACATTGAATGGATTTTTAAATGAACAGTTTTTATTTATTTTAGACAGGATAAACTTGTCAGGGTTCCTGGAAATCTACATTAATGTAATAGGTACACCTCTGCAAAGACAACAACGGTATCTGTATTATGTGTGTATATTGAATTTATTTTTAAATAAAAACTGATAATTCGTAAATTTTCACAGCAGACACTTGTCAGGGTTGCTGGAAAAGTGTACCTTCATTCACCTAGTTGGTACATATTTGAAAGACAGCAACACTATCTAAATTATTGTCTTAGAATTACATACCTTTTAAAATTATTAGTATGTATGTATGTAGGGTTAGCAATGCACTTGAACTTATCAAATATTTTGTGTAATCAAAGTGAGACTTGAGTGGACACCGTGGGTCATCAGTATGTATTAGGGAGATGGTGCAGTGGCAAAGAATGTGAAATTTTCAGAAGAGTTTCAGAATGTGCTTAGGAATACAATTCAGAATAACATTCAGACACTCACTATGTGAGATAATATTCTGTATATTCCAGCCTTTCAGAATGTGCTTTGGAATACAATTCAGAATAATATTCAGACACTCACTATGTGAGATAATATTCTGTATAGAAGTAACAAGTCATTGACATTGACATAGTCCCCACTTGTAATAGGAGTATTAGTCTTGATGGGGCAGGGAAATGAGGTCATTAAGAAGTATCACTGGAGTGTATATGTTCAGATCTATGGACACATAGGTCGATGTCATTGTTCCCATTTTGAAACAAGAGGCATGTCTAAATTATGGTTCTAAATCGGGAAAAAAGATCAGACCTCTAGCTGTATTGGCCAGCCAAGAAATACATATGTGCATAATAAATGAGGTACAAGATGTGACATCTTAAGGTCTACTATCCTATCAAAATTGAAGCGTAAAGAACTTGTGGTTACTGAGTTATGCATATATATGCATATTCAAGGTCAAAGGTCATCAAGGTCACGTGACATTTTGAAAAAAAAAACCATTGTATTGCTAATTAATCCATATATGCCAAAATTCAGACCTCTAGCTCTATTGGCTTGCCCACAATTATATATGGGCATAATTAACGAGGTAAAGCATGTGTTGTCATAAGGTCTCCCATCCTACTAAATATAAAGGACATAGCACTTGTGGTTACTTATTTATTGACATAATCGTGTATTTTAGGTAAAAGGTTATCGAGGTCACATGACATTTTGTCAAAAAATTTCTATCCTATAGTCTGTCCCTATATACTAAAAATCATACATTTACCTCTATTGGCTTGCTCAAAATTAGATATGCACATAATTAATGAGGTACAATATGTGGCGTCATAAGGTGTCCCATCATACCAAATATGAAGGGTGTAGCACTTGTGGTTCCTGAGTTATGGACAATATGTATATTTGAGGTCAAAGGTCATTGAGGTCACGTGACATTTTTTCAAAAAAATTGTATTGCTAAGTTATCCCTACATACCAAAAATCAGACCTCATGCTCAAGTAGCTCGCTCAAAATTAGATATGTGCATAATTAATGAGGTACAATATGTGGCGTCATAAGGTGTCCCATCATACCAAATATGAAGGGTGTAGCACTTGTGGTTACTGAGTTTTGGACAAATATGTATATTTGAGGTCAAAGGTCACCGAGGTCACGTGACATTTTGTCAAAATAATTGTATTGCTAAGTTATCCCTATATACCAAAAATCAGACCTCTAGCTCTATTGGCTCGCTCAAAATTAGATATGTGCATAATTAATGAGGTACAATATGTGGCGTCATAAGGTGTCCCATCATATCAAATATGAAGGGTGTAGCACTTGTGGTTACTGAGTTATGGACAAATATGTATATTTGAGGTCAAAGGTCACAGAGGTCACATGACATTTTGTCAAAATAATTGTATTGCTAAGTTATCCCTATATACCAAAAATCAGACCTCTAGCTCTATTGGCTCGCTCAAAATTAGATATGTGCATAATTAATGAGGTACAATATGTGGCGTCATAAGGTGTCCCATCATATCAAATATGAAGGGTGTAGCACTTGTGGTTACTGAGTTATGGACAAATATGTATATTTGAGGTCAAAGGTCACCGAGGTCACGTGACATTTTGTCAAAATAATTGTATTGCCAAGTTATCCCTATATACCAAAAATCAGACCTCTAGCTCTATTGGCTCGCTCAAAATTAGATATGTGCATAATTAATGAGGTACAATATGTGGCGTCATAAGGTGTCCCATCATACCAAATATGAAGAGTGTAGCACTTGTGGTTACTGAGTTATGCACAAATATGTATATTTGAGGTCAAAGGTAATTGAGGTCATGTGACATTTTGTCAAAAAAAATTGCATTGCTAAGTTATCCCTTTATACCAAAAATCAGACCTCTAGCTCTATCGGCTCGCTCAAAATTAGATATGCACATAATTAATGAGGAACAATATGTGGCGTCATAAGGTGTCCCATCATACCAAATATGAAGGGTGTAGCATTAGTGATTACTGAGTTATGGACAAATATGTATATTTGAGGTCAAAGGTCACCAAGGTCACATGACATTTTGTCAAAAAAAATTGTATTGCTAAGTTATCCATATATACCAAAAATCAGACCTCTAGCTCTATTGGCTTGCTCAAAATTAGATATGCACATAATTAATGAGGTACAATATGGGCATCATAGGGTGTCCCATCATACCATATATGAAAGGTTTAGCACTTGTGGTTACCGAGTTATGGACAAATATGTATATTTGAGGTCAAAGGTCACGTGACATTTTGTCAAAGCGTCTGGGATATCTGCATGAACGGATGGACTCACATGGATGGACTGACGGACTGACATGACCCAATCTATGAGCCCCCTGGACTTTATCTGTGGGGACTAAAAACTGTGTCACTGCATCCTTTTTGCAATATGAATACGATGAGAAACTAAATTTTTATTTTTCTTGGCCTTATACATGGGAGTCTATGGACTGCCTTATACATGGGAGTCTATGGACTGCCTTATACATGGGAGTCTATGGACTGCCTTAAACATGGGAGTCTATGGACTGCCTTATACATGGAGTCTATGGACTGCCTTATACATGGGAGTCTATGTACTTCCTTATACATGGGAGTCTATGGACTGCCTTATACATGGGAGTCTATGGATTGCCTTATACATGGGAGTCTATGGATTGCCTTATACATGGGAGTCTATGGACTTCCTTATACATGGGAGTCTATGGACTGCCTTAAACATGGGAGTCTATGGACTGCCTTAAACATGGGAGTCTATGGATTGCCTTATACATGGGAGTCTATGGATTGCCTTATACATGGGAGTCTATGGATTGCCTTATACATGGGAGTCTATGGATTGCCTATACAGGGGAGTCTATGGAGGTGAAAACTAAAAGTCCTCTAACACGGCCAAATTTGATCACATTGTGAAACAAATCAATGTGCATCTGTATGAGGTAGAGTACTATCCTTTTACCAGTTTGAACGAAATCGCTCCAGGCGTCTCTGAGATATCTGCGTGAACGAAAAAAGTCATAAAATATGCAAATGAGCAATTAATTAATAAGCCACACCCACCAAAATCTAATCAGATCTAAGTCTCATCATGATAATACCAAATACCAAATTGCATGACATTGGACCTAAGGGTTCTTAAGTTATGAGTGGAACAAAATCTGTCTACGGACGGACGGACAGACGGACAGACGGACAGACGGACGGACGGACGGACGGACGGACAGACGGACACACACACAGACATTGTGGCGACATAGGACACCTTTGGTGCTTCGCACCACCGGTGTCAACAAATCTGGTTTAAACCGGTAACTCTCGGTAGGGCCCTACCGAGAAAAATCGATAAAAATGGGCGGAGCAAAACATAACTAATATGGTATCTTTGTGAACAAAAAGTAGCAAATTAAAACAGCTGGTTGAACACCTCCAAAATAGAACGTGCACGCCACATAATGTAAACATTGACTGCACGGTGACTGTACGTATACTATTTTCACCCAATTTTACGGTTTACTTTCCATACGATACATCCACTCATTTCCCCCATAGGTTTGTCTTGAACATAGACTTTTTCAAAGTCTTACTGGAGCAGAGGTTCGGCGCGGCGTCGCCTCGCATTTGTACAAACCGTGATGACGTTGCCAGGCGATCGATCGACACTTCGTAGTTCTCATGCGTCATGGTATACGTTTCTCGTCCGAAAACGAAGCGTTTGTCATTGTATTCAGCGCGTTTTTGAATGATTCAACATAATGCATATCATGACAGTGGCAATAGCTATCCGCATCTTTGTATACGGGTAAACGATGCAGAAATCGTAGAAAATGAAGTTTTTCTGCCACGGGTCTATTATCGGGGTTTTCCTCGGCTCAGTCATAGTATATATAGTGTACATAACTCTTGCAGGGAGTCTTGATTGAAGATAATAATGAAGCACCGTTTTGTCCAAACGCCGTCCTAGAAATGCCGCATTTCAGGAAAGAACGGGAAAAAATCAAAACAGTTCTGAAAGAACAGCAAATTCGCCTACTAGATGTCCAAATTTATCGAGTGTGGTTATTTCAATGGACGACGGACATTTACCACAATGCTCAACGGCCAGTTGTCTACCAAATTTTGTAGAGCTTTTGTCTTACAAACAATCCTTTCCTCATTCGACCTTAGTTCAGCGAGGCAGGGCTGTGTCTCCATTATAAAACGTAGTTTTCCACAGTTCTTGGATGGTAGTTGTAGTTTCCTTTTCAAAATTTCGTTGTCTCATGAACTCGGCGCTGTCGGATGGGAGGGTACCGACGACTATTCCCCGGCTTCGATTACAAGTTTTATGGTGACCGAAATGAAATGTGGTGTCGATTTGTTGTCTTATGATTATTCAAAAAGCTTCTGAAAAATACTTATTTTAGAAATCAACCTGTTAATATTTAATCACCAAAAATAAAATCAGAATAAAGTGATTTCATGAATTCTCGGAGCATTCGTTTCAATGTTCATCCCTCCTTATAAAATGGTGAGTTCTAGTATTTCGCTACTTTGAACGATCCCGCCAAAATCGAGTGCACTTGCACTTCTACACTCTCCACGCAGTCGCGATACTAGTTCATTACAAACGCGGGTAGTCAGAAGTCAGACTGCTAATCACACTATGTCACTGGCTTATGAAGATAGCGGTCACTGATGAGCACTAGAGGTAGCCTCGGGAATTTTCTTTGCCAGGAATGAATTGGAGCTAGCTGTGATGGGGATCGAGCGCGGACATTTGAGTGCAACTTATGGGACTGATTAGTACGGTGACCTCAGCTGCCGCCGGCGACGTTTGTCAACTCGACGTCTGATCAGCATGTGACCCAGCAGTGACGACCGAATATGCCGAAGGCGATTGCAGGCGTCAAAAAAATCCCGGTTTTGTCAGCACATTGGAGGCTACTTGTTTTTTTGAATTTTGACTTTGTTCGCTTTGTGTTACATAGGCATGCACGGCTTTAGATCGGGAAAGAAAATGTATATCACTTTTGGAAACAGCTAAGCGATAGTTACGCATATCGCATTGCGATGATTGCGCTTTCAACAGTGTACGTTGACATAGGGTAAAACTTGAAATTTGAAAAGAAGACAAAGATATACAGACAGTGTAGACAAAGTGAAAGATCATGCCAGAATTTGTGCTGGAAATTGTCCGTGGTCTCAACCCGAACATACCAGACGTACTTTATGCCGGGCATGAATGACAGTATAGGCCTTCCTGTCTGTAAAATGTACGGCTCAGGTAGGCCAACATAAATGAAAACGGTCCTTTTCAGGACCAACAAATTTTCCAAAAAGAGAACTACCGAATCAAATGTGTTTGCATGTATTTGTTATACACAGTGTGTGTGCGTTTGTATCTTTCGGTACGCTCCGAGTATTTGGTGTTTTTCCCCGCCTTGAACAATCAACGCTACGTACGGAAAAGTAAACAACGTATCGCTAATGACTCATTTGCAATTTGCATATCATGTCAATCATGCAGATTCAAACTGAACATCGAACGTTATACCGGCGATATTACCGGCAAATATTTTATCCTTTTCTGGTTCCAGACGTCATTTGAAATTTAATTTCGTCAGAAACCAAGTATATTGTGCTCCAAATACTTATACACATATCCCTCAATTTCCAAGAAAAAATTAATCGGTAGATTTCTAAATTAACGGTTTTTATGGACGGCGTCCAGAGCGTACCGAGTACGTTTGAATATCCCACCATTATGACCACTCTCGTAGGTTCTCGCGCTTTTATACGGGAGTTGGGGCTTTAAACATGGGAGTCTATGGATTGCCTTATACATGGGAGTCTATGGATTGCCTTATACATGGGAGTCTATGGATTGCCTTATACATGGGAGTCTATGGATTGCCTTATACATGGGAGTCTATGGATTGCCTTATACATGGGAGTCTGGATTGCCTATACAGGGGAGTCTATGGAGGCGAAAACTAAAAAGTCCTCTAACACGGCCAAATTTGATCGCATTGTGAAACAAATCAACGTGCATCTGTATGAGGTAGAGTACTATCCTTTTACCAAGTTTGAACGAAATCGCTCCAGGCGTCTCTGAGATATCTGCGTGAACGAAAAAAGTCATAAAATATGCAAATGAGCAATTAATTAATAAGCCACACCCACCAAAATCTAATCAGATCTAAGTCTCATCATGATAATACCAAATACCAAATTGCATGACATTGGACCTAAGGGTTCTTAAGTTATGAGTGGAACAAAATCTGTCTACGGACGGACGGACGGACGGACAGACGGACAGACGGACAGACGGACGGACAGACGGACACACACACAGACATTGTGGCGACATAGGACACCTTTGGTGCTTCGCACCACGGTGTCCAAAAATGGCTGTTTTAAATGTAAAATATCACTTTTTGTATTTATAACTGGAAGATATTATTAAGGGACTTCATCAAAGTCAGCTTGAGTCCAAAAATGTATGAGGGTCAAGAAAATAATATGAATACGATTGGAACTAATTTGGGATAATTGGACGGTGAACTAATGCTGATATAAGCTACAAATGTAATCTCATCTGTCTTTCTTTTTACATTACACACTTGTTTTTACGAATAATTTGCAATATTGCAACATTCAGCTATACGGCACCTAACACTTTTGAATAATTTGAAAAATATGAAAATCCAATTATCCCAAATTAGTTCAAATCGTGTTTATGGTATCGTGGATCACAGACAATGGAGGGCGGGAGAAACGTAGCAGGGTATTCAAATCAAGGGTATTGACAACCGATGAAGTTATCAGAGAAATTTGAGGATTGACAGAGAATAATAGGGCCGTTCACAGTTTACGTCACTGTTCTCTCATTAATATGCAAAAAAAATATTTGTCCGCATTTTTAGATTACGGCTTTTGAAAATTACGCATGCAAGAACGACGAAAATACATCTCAGTGGGCGACTGCTAGTGTAACAGTGAATACTAAAAAACATATTCACGACTCAGAGTACAAGCTGCAAAAACAGCCACGCATGCAACATTGATAAAATTTGTCCGCATTTCAAGCTGCGTGTCCGATGTCGCGCGCGTACAGCTATATTTAGTAACAACCTGTAACCGTGAACAAGGCTATAGAATCTCACACCCCCAAGGACCTGGGATCAGATTTCTCACACGAGTTGGGGATATTTTGTCTCACACGAGCCGCAGGCGAGTGTGAGACAAAATATCCCCAACGAGTGTGAGAAATCTGATCCCAGGTCCTTGGTGTGTGAGATTCTTTTCTCACATGACCACAAAATGCGTTAAATTCATATTGGACACGTACAATATTATCAAAAATCGTGACAACTCTGTCGTCTGCCACTGTACTTTGACCTGCTTACGTTGTAGTTCTAGTCCGTGTGTTACTCGTCGTGCCATTGGATAACATTTTGCGCGTGGAACAAAACAGACTGCTTATCATCCAATCAGAGGTCGTGTAATATTTACTGCAGAGTGTGGGACGGTTTCTGAGAGTGTGGGATCGATTTATCCCACACTCTCGATCCCGCACTCCCAGCAGCCAGGAATGTGAGAATGGATCCATCGATTATATACTGTATAGAACTTGGTGAACTAGACAACGGAGGTGTCAATCAAGATAAGGATGACGACAGAGTCTAGGAAGATCATAGTGCCGTCGACCACATGGAAACTTTTCAAGAGGAGTACCGGAAAGGAGGCCATTAGATCTTGGTGATGATGGTGTTCATGATGGTAACGGTAACGATAATGACCATGATGTCTGGACTAGGTCATCAGACATTCATGGTGACTATGTAGGTAATAGTGACAAGGTTAGTGGTGTTTAATTTTTTCAAGGTCGCAAGGACAAGCCTCATAGTACTGACTTGTTAGTAACGTTGAGAGACTGTGCAGAGTGACGGGTCACGTCACGTTTTGTGGAGGGACCGTGGTCACGTACAAAGGCAACAAGGGGAAGTTTTCTAAGGAGTCAGGTCACTTCATCAGTTTCCTGCAGTTGCAAAAGAGTTAAGCTGCCAAGGCAACGCAGTAATCACTACTAAGCCACGAGGCAGTTCACATGTAGCATAAGGTTTATGCTAAGATCGTTCAGGCGGTGTTGATATTCAAGCCAAACTGATGACTCATATTACTGCTAAGTTTAAGGGAGTCATTACTGTGCACGACATTAGCCACCACCAAGATTAGGATATTTATTGATATCTTTCAAAGCCTTCTGGTCGATGACGTTACAACCAAAACATATGGAAATATTCACACGCGCACTAGCTCATTGAACATTCTCACGTCAGGACATAACTTACATTGTATATTTCTTGTTCATGTGTAATAAACATTAAATAGATGTCACGAACCAATATGTTGGGGTGTTATTGATGCAGTTGTTTTGACAACTGACCACAGTTAAGTCACACGGTGCAATATTGCAAATCTGAATATTCTCTTAACTTATGTTTTTCATTATTTATTGCGTCTGTTAACATAAAAGATTAGAGGTTTGGAGAATGCACTTTGTGAAAGGCTAGTTCAATCAGATAGGATGTTTTGCCGAACAAAGTTTTGCCTCGCTATATTTCTCACCCTGCGACAAACGCATGTTACCAAATGTATGACACGGTGAACAAGTCAAGGCTAATTCTTGTCTGTGTCGTCAGCGTATCAGAGGTTAGTTTGTGCATAGACCCTCGGGGTTTTTGGTTTGTGGAAGAAGTGTGTCTGTGTCAGAAAGTTATCAACCTATATTGACGTAAGTGTCACAATTTGATGTGTAGGATATTGTAAATAGTGGGATAACCTCTTCTTCCCACCTTGCGGGTGTCTAGCCTTAATTTCAAGGCTGTACTTTGCTGTGTACCAGTGGCACAATGTGTGAGTAAATCGTAAACTATCGTGTTTGTCTCTACTTTTATCTGCTTCAGTAACATTACCAGTCACCTCACTATCACAATAGAAATGCATCGTCCAGAGAAGTGCATTTACATGCCTTCCAGGCAAATACAACCGCCAACAATCTGAGACCACTTATGTGAAGCCCCTCCTGAAAATTTTGATTTCAGAAAATGCTCTGGCAGAAATTATTACCGTAAAGTAAGCTTATACCTGCGCAATGTAAACACGCATAAGCAGTACATCTGACACCTGTTGACACACCATTATGTTTCAAAAATAGTTCAACTTCTCGAAAGAGCAATAAAGATTGCATTTGATTTGCCGTAGGACTACCAATAAGCAAGAAATAAATACCCTTTCTGGGTTTGTACATTCAGCAAAGAAAGCAAGCTTGCCTAGTGGGGATTGTAATACACGTTTTCACGTTTTGTGGCCTTCTTTTTGCTAGCCAGAATGTTAATCTGAATCTTGGTCCAAAAACTAACGAACTTCTGATAGACATGTCTATTGCATCAGGAACTGTCTGCAAATTGCGATGTGAACGTGGACATGCTCAAATGGTGCACATTCCTGTAGGCCTATGGTTGGCTTTGTGTTGAGTGCCTGCACCCCATATTCAGATAATTTACACACGTATCCATAACTGTTGCATTCATGGTCGTTTGACATACAATTGATGTAGTGCTAAAGACGAATGGCATCATAGTATCAAAGTATTGTGCTTTCCGAACTGTAATGTAAACTGTAAACAATGAAAGTCCTTAGGATCTACCAGAATTTACTGATATCCACATTTCAGATCTCTTGAGAGGCAAACTCTACTCTTTGAGCACACAATGTTAGAAACGACATCAATACCTGGATACATGACTGTAAACAGGCTACCAAGGTACCTGGTGGATACATCCACTGCATTGACAAACGAGCTGATGGGGTAAACTGAAGTCAAGGACTTCACTACACATAAGAGTATGAGTCATAGACCCTCGAGAGTCTATGGCTGCACCTGATGAGTTAGGAATGGTTGGCGGTGGAGAAATTGCCATCGGTTAGTAACGGTACCGATTTATGCACTAGACTGAAAGATCCGTCGCTCGAGGGCGCTCTCCACGCTCCCCTCTCATGGGAGGAGAGCGTATAGAGAGCGTCCAGCGACGGATCTTTCAGTCTACATACCCCCGCATGAAAATATCAGGTGTCCCCCTGGCCTTTCCCACCCGAAAGGTTTGTGTTGGGAGACATTGTGGGGCCATGCGACGGTGCGAGTTGTGTTGTCTTCCTGGTTAGAAAACGCTGTGACTTACTGGATTTGTAGTTAACTATGTTGAAGAACTCGGTCACGTACTTGAGTAAGTTGAAGATTCTTCAAGTCTTGGTGCAACTGTTCATCTGCTGTCATCAGGAGTCGCAACTACATGTGTCAGTAACATTGGCAAGATTCCAAGCGCTTTCCATCAATGCTCGGGCTTTGGCCAACAGCACGCCGGGAAGTCTGCGGTTTAGATTAGCTGCGTCCTTCGGATGGCCTGGACGGCCAGGAAATCTTCAGTGCCATTTCGTTTCTTCCCTTCAGCCTGACTATTTACTGTAATGGATTTGATCCTCAACATGCTCAACGGAAGTTCTGGCATTCTTTGTTGAAGTACAGTGGTGGCGGCATATTTGTTAGGGATGCGCCCACAGAAAAAATAGGCATCATGCCATGTATTGCGCAGTTCTGCTCGCAGATGTTCGACTTTACGCCAGTTTTGTAGAGCCATATTCCTACGGCAAGTTCTTAAATTGATTCATTTTTAAATGCATCCGTGGACTTTTTGGATTTGACAGTCTAACCCGACTTGAGTTACAGTAATCCAACTTTGGCCAGGTGACTTTTCAGTTCGAGACAATCCAACACATATTTCATATCAATCAGAGACAGTTTCCTTTCGAGTCCCCTTCTATGTCGCCAAAGCCCTTCAAAAGCCCCCAACATGATACCCTTGATATTTTCAAATCCCTCCGTCTATTCTCCAACCCCCTCCAGAGGTGTTTGTGTGTGCAGCCTTACCAGTATAAAGCAGTCTTGTTTCCCAGCGCAATTTTACGGTGTTACTTCTTCAAGTTCTTGTATACCACCGCCAGTTTTCCTGTACACATTAAAGCCGTGGCATGCAACATGGATAACGGCAGTCGGGACGATTGTAATAAAGGGATGTAAACGAATAAAGGTGAAGTGGTAATTACTATGTATCAACCAAGTCATCGTGTATCAAAACATGCAATGAAAGCGAACACGTATAAAAACAGCGCCTCGGGATGAGATCAGAGTAATAAATAACTCCCAGCTACATAATCGGAGAAGCTGAGTACCCTTAGAGGGCGCACTGAGAAAAACGTTTATGGTCACGTAACCTCTGCGAGCGCAGGAATAAAATATTCCATGTGACGCGTTTTAAATATTGGCATATGCACCATTTATTGACAGATATTTCTATTTTTTTACAATAAAAAGTGTGTAACAAGAGAGCGTAAGATTTCATGGAATGTGTGATGTTTTTTTTTAAATTTGGCAGATTCCGCTTATGATCAGTTTTCTAATCATCAAAAATAATATCATTGCATGTAAAGACGAGTGAGTGACATTTTATTGAATTTCTGATCACACAAAATGAAGTTTTGTAAATTATTTTCCTTCTTTTACCATTTCCTCAAAAGTCAATACATATATGGAATTTGATTAACATCTGCTTTAATATGGCAAATCCTGCCAATGTCCCTTGTATTTGATTACATTATGCTCAAACTGTAAATGATTTCATATAATGAATGTAATATGTATATATATATATATATATATATATATATATATATATATATATATATATATATATATATATATATATATATATAATGAGATCCTGATTATTGCTTAGCTCATGAAACAGTCTGTAGAGTGACAACAAGTTCCTAAATTCTTAGTATATATATATATATATATATATATTATATATATATATATATATATATATATATATATATATATATATATATATATATATATGTGTGTGTGTGTGTGTAAAATGTATATATATATAATGGCTTAAATGTGTAAATGCACCCACGGAGGGTTTCCGACATGGAAATGCTAATAACATCATTAATCTTTATGTACTTCACAATAATGCCCAAGGTCACCTTTATGGGGCCCTTAGTTCTGCAGTAATCGTTATTTCAAGGTTCTGCAGTAATCGTTATTTCAAGGGAAACTCTGATTACAATATCGAGTAAACGGTCGATAGCAAAGTTAGAATCGAACAGTCCCCAACATTTGACAGAAAAAAATACATTTCCCAGATTACTTCAAACTTAAATTATGAGAATTCATATGCTCATAATTGAATGGCCGCAAAATGCACCGCACATGTTGCAAATGCTTCAAGACATATTTAAGGGGGATTCGTAAGAAGAATTAAAGTACACTACTTTCAAGATCGTCTTATATGCCTTTCATCATTTGGTTTATCGACGCGTACTAGTATGGGTAAAGCAGAAAATGCCAGTGAGTGTAAATATCAAGTAGGACATAAGGTTATTGCCGATATATCGATGTACCTATTTCAACTATATCGTTTTGCGGCGAAATGTCACGGATTGCCTTCTCCTTAAAATTCGCCGAAACGTACAGTATTAGCCTTGCCAAAACATTTCGGTGTGTACATTCTCCAAACTTATTGACAAATGAATGTTCCGGAGTCAATGTCAGTTTCAACAGGACATTGAACAGCATATATTATTTAGGCAGTCTTGCATAATGAATACTCGGTATTTTGACCTCGATTTAGGAAACTGTATTTTACAAACACAACAAAATTACTGAAAAACACAGAAAAGCTTAGTACTACTGCAGGTCTTTAACGTCGTATAGAGCGGTAAGCTTGTAAACCCTTTTCTACTTCTATCAAAAACCTCGATTAATTTTTCATTAATTTAATTTAATGCATTTAATTTATGTTTAGATTACCCGTTCGTACAGCTGTATGCAACTCCTGAGGTTGTTGGCGACATAGTAAAAAGTCAAACGCATTCATGAGAGCCGAAAACGTTTAAATTCTTTCAAAAAGCATCGCCAAGAAATATAGTTATGAGCGGGGCGAGGTAAAATAATACTACAGGGAAACAGATTGGTAAATGCAGGCATACAGAAATTCGATTGTATCAGAAGTCGGACAAATTGAACTTGAACATATTTGGAAGTTCCTGTATCTCCCGAAGCACTGACGAACGACAATTGAAGACTGTCTCGCACTTCCGTGATTAGTGTAGACAACCTTACAACCACACCAATTATTGTAAAATGTTCATTCCCGCAAAATTGGTTCAGATAAAAGTGTTCACGTGATCCACGAGCTTGATCGTCGAAATAATTCACAGTTTGGCAATAATTTGGCCACAACGTCTCTCCACTTACGTCCTCTGCGAACTCCAAATGTATCAAACTGTACGATAGTAATTGAATCCGGCGTTGGTTTGCAGATAGATTCTATCGATCAAACTACTGTAAACCTCACAAGATGACATGTGTTCACTGTAGGCAAAACTTGAGCACGACTCTTTGGCGAGACACTTGTGCGCGCAGGAGATCACGCTCACAACGCTGTTGTACGTCCACATGTGCACATTTGGGGCGTTCTTGTCCTCCGCTTCCAAGGAAAAGAGGGCGAATTTGAACTTTCCTGCCTTGAGAGTAGAATCTAATTCATATAAAAACGAAATATTTACAAAATAATAGTGATTAACACATCTCTTTTCATCGCACATAGCTACAATACACTACCGTCGTATAATTATATGCAATGTATCTTAAACATGGAGACACAAGACAGATTATCGTGATAACCCGTCCTTGTCCTTCGTATGTTTTTAAGAGATCCTTCGAAAGTACAATTTACGGCGACGAATATTTACTTATTTTTCAAGCTTTTGTTCCTAACAAGCGTATGTGCGTGAACACTTTGTAGAAATATTTCTTCTGAATCGATGAGGACAAATTTACACATAGAAATACTTTGAAATCGGAATTTACTTAATTCAAAAAACTCTCGTTAAGGTAGTTTATGTTCGGTAACTTGGCTATCTATTAATGCTATCACAAGTCGTTTGTCTCAATGAAATTAGTCATCAAATCGCTGCAATTTGTGGATTTTTTCGGAAAACAGGGTTGACCGTGGTGAAAAATTAAATAACAGCGATAAATGAAAAGAATATGTAACTACAGACTGCAGAGACAATCTGGGTAATGTGACAATAACAGAAATTCACGCACCTGTTTTTGCCGTTGATGACGTTTCTGTTTGCGATGGTGTTGATGAGATGGTTCCACTTGTCTTGGTTGCCATGGCCGTCTTTGATGGAGCTGTTAGCGTTGCTGTCTCACTCGGTTTGGTTACCATGGTTGTTTTCGAAAGTGTCGACGGCTTAGATTCGTCACTGAGAGTTGTAATCAAGCTTGTTTCGACCGGTGTAGTAACTGTAAAAGTTGTGCTTTCAGGTTGTGTCGTTGACATGGTTTTCTCTAGTGGTGTCGTTACAGTGGTTGTTTCATGTTGTGTAGTAGAAATTGTTGTTTCTTGTCGCGTCGTTGCCATGGTTGTCTCTAGTGGTGTCGTTACGGTGGTGGTGTCACGTTGTGTCGTTGCCATGGTTGTCTCTGGTGGTGTCGTTACAGTTGTTTCACGTTGTGTCGTTGCCATGGTTGTCTCTGGTGGTGTCTTTACAGTGGTTGTTTCACGTTGTGTCGTTGCTATGGTTGTCTCTAGTGGTGTCGTTACAGTGGTGGTGTCACGCCGTGTCGTTGCCATGGTTGTCTCTGGTGGTGTCGTTACAGTGGTTGTTTCACGTTGTGTCGTTGCCATGGTTGTCTCTGGTGGTGTCGTTACAGTGGTTGTTTCACGTTGTGTAGTTGCTATGGTTGTCTCTAGTGGTGTCGTTACAGTGGTGGTGTCACGCCGTGTCGTTGCCATGGTTGTCTCTGGCGGTGTCGTTACAGTGGTTGTTTCACGTTGTGTAGTTGCTATGGTTGTCTCTACTGGTATCGTTACAGTGGTGGTGTCACGCCGTGTCGTTGCCATGGTTGTCTCTGGCGGTGTCGTTACAGTGGTTGTTTCATGTTGTGTAGTAGAAATTGTTGTTTCTTGTCTCGTCGTTACTATGGTTGTGTCACGTTGAGTGGTTTCCACGGTTGTCTTCAGTGTGGTTGAGGGCAACACAGTAGTTGGATCTGGAAATATCACCAAAATTACGATGAATTAAACTGTATGCAGGCACTTGAAGAATATTTCGGATACACGAACTACTTCCTGTGGGGCACTCGATCAATTAAATACATATATACGGTACATATCACAAACAATATCATTTTTAATTGCATCCTGAGCCAGTTTACTTTTAAAAGGTTCATTAGCCGTAATCTTTCATGTACATTTTTGTGATTGTTGCAATAATACAGTTTCTTCTATACTTCCAAAATACAAACGTTGATAACCAAATTTCAGCCCGGACTGGATACATTTGCCAGCGACTGTATCACATATTGTACACAATCCGTTCTGTTGACCTAGCTGATGCTCGGTACTTCGTCATAATTTAGTAAGGCAAATAAAAAAGGACACAAACTTGTTTTACGGAACGAACTTTACAGGCGTATAAACTTACGAACGAATCCCTAAAAGTTACAGCCGTTATTGTTCCCTGAAGCTGTGATGAATTGTACTGAATTCAATTTCGCATACGTCGTCTAAAATTCTATGGTACCGTATAAAAATGACAGCGAGGTGAAAAGTTAATGCAACGAAGTTTTTAACCTTTACATGGATATTCGTTTTTGAAACATAAAGTCAGGATTCACGTAAGTTTTATCTGAACTTCTATGTTTTAAGAGAAAGAACGTTAACAACCGTTTCAAGTGATAGTCATAGTCTGCTTCGTTGATGCTGGTATCAAATTGTAATGGAAAAGTCCATGTTGTTCTGACAGGATCAAGGGGACTGAATTCAATTTCGCATACGTCGTCTAAAAATCTATGGTACCGTATAAAATGACAGCGAGGTGAAAAGTTAATGCAACAGGTAAATCGTGAGAATTCAAACCCAAGTGGCGAAATGTTGAAATTTGGCGAATCACTAGAATGAAGATTTACAGTAACCGGTACAAATTATAGAAACATGACACTGGAATGGTGTCTGATTTAGAGCTTGAAGCACATAAGAGATATCTGATTTTTTTTAATTCTTATTTTTGTTTAGGGATGTTAAACAAAGACTCGAAGCTGTGCGTTGACTTCATTGAAGGGGCAAATCTTTAGCGACGTCCCCATTTCTTTGGGCGTGAGTAACCTGTCTCCCTTGTACCTTGCACGTCTCTGTCCTCGGTCAAATTTTGCCTCCTCGAACAATTTTCTTTTTGTTTTACTTGTTCAGGATACATCTTTCAAGCAAGATAATGCTCTAACTTGAAGTCCAACAAAAGTTTCCACAACAATACGATCATGTGCGTACCAAATTTTAATTGATGAATAGAATGAGACGAGGATCGAAATAAACGTGACATGCATTTTGATCCTTTGAAACGCAAGAATATCACGATGGTATGCATTTTCGGATAGCTGCAACTTTCCTAAGTAAGGTAGTTTGGTAGATAAATTCGAACGGGTGACTAAACTTGGAACGAATTGAATTTTTTTTTTAATATCATTCTAGCAATTATTGCAATCTTTCCTCTAAGTATAAAACCCTGAAATTGCTGACAATTAAGTCGGTGAATCGTGATTTACACTGAGCAGAAATTTTGAACCCAACACAGACTTAGGGTCTTGTTCATAACAGGCTCAGTCTTACCCTCTGACAGACTGCGTGGTTTTGTCGCTGATAATTTTCATGGTAAATATGGTTGTTGCTTTAGTTTTAGCGGTTTAAGCGAATCAAACACCAAAACAATAGTGTATTTCTTTTCTCGGCAAGAATTATAAATATGCAATTCATTACAAGGGAACACGCCTGTAACACGTGACATGATTTACGTCAGGGTGGTTCTGATTGGTCAGATGTCTCATAACAGTCACTTGTATTTCATAATCGTATGGTCATCAATTTCACAAAGATTGATTACATAATCGTTAACAGTCAGGATTAATGTTATGTCGTTTTGACATTGATTGATTAGTCTGTGTCAGTGAGACTAATTGCAAAATTATGTTACCTTTTTAATTAATTAAATGGATATTACGATGCCAGCGAAGGTAACGAAACTGAAGCTCAGTTAATAATTTATTGTTTGATTACAGCATCTGATATTTTTATACATTTTATTCCCATTTCAGCGAGTAAAACGAATGCGATAACCATTTGCGTAATCACATACAAGATTGATGACCTCAAAAGTTTGTATACTTCTTCTGTCAGTAAAGTATCAATTGCATGTTTTATACTCGTCCTGGGAACTGTTACCATGGTGACAGCATGACTGTTTACTAAAAGCAGAAATACTACACTGTCATTAGTGTATTTTTTCCATAGTTGTATATTAACATTTCGGGGAATCTGCATTTTATGCTCTAATGTATTTTGATTCTTTTACTTTAAATTTTATCACCGTAATGGCGTATTCGCTATATATTGACGGTCGTAAATAATGGTAAGTCAACTCAAGAAACTAAATCACGTTAAGATTAAAACATTTTCTCGAATTAAACATTAAGGATAAATGCAAGGTAAAATAACAGTTTATTATTACACATTGTTTATTCGATGACAAGATCCTAGCAATCGGGGTACATCAACACGTCTGCATGTCTGTATGTCAGACTGTAGTAGTTGTTTGTTCGAAGAAATGCCATGGTCTAGTATCGTCTTCACCAGTTTGTTTTATGTTAGATGTTTAATGTGTTGTTCTGGCAATAGAAATGGAATGTGTTGATAAACCCTGTTCTTTAGGCTCTGGTAAGAATTTTGTGTAGGTTTTCAAATCAATTGTCCATTAATCCGGAACAGGGTGGGAGACCCTTTCAACAGGACATGCCAAAATAATACCAAAACAAGAGCTCACGTGGACTAGGAACGAAAATTGAAATATATACTGTCAAAATCTAGCACGTTTTCCGTTTTGACTGTTATTCATGATAGGCAATGGAAGTACTTTCCAATTTTCAACCAACTTTCCTCGAACGCCTCAAAACTGAAAGCTACAGATATTTGCTAACCTTTGCTGGATAGTCCATTTCAAACAGCTGAAAATATGGAGAGGAGGTTGTCATGGAGATTAGAAATGACAGCGTCCGATGGCCGTAGATTTTAGAGTTTGAATTCTAAGTTGCCAAAATTTTGTTGTGTTGACGCTAGTAGAGAACTTTAGAGATAGCGGTGGGCACACTTGTAAGGGATAGTGACGGCTGTAACAGTTGTTAGGCCTAATATGATTTTTTGTGTTCTTTGAAACAGGTACATGTATACAGTTTTTTTTCAATACGTGGAGGTATATTGAAGTACAAAGATTGGCCATGCGAACACGACGTTTTAAGCACAAAGTGCTGTGTCGTTCTTTAGAAATGAACTCCTCTCTGACCTAAATTTCACTTGTCAATCATAACGTTTGGCATTACGTATTCACAGGCTGACTAGTACTACACCAAGGGTTTAGAAACGAATTTGAGAGTAGAACAAAGCTAAAGACTATGTGTTTTAAGTGTTGAACAAAATGCTTGGAAATTAATCAAATAAAAAAGTCACCGCTAATGGATTTGCAACTTTTAAATAACTCCTTACAATTATAGAATAGCAAATGATGGCAAGATATTTGAGATCTGTATATTATTGTGGAAATGTGTTTCTTCAGATCATTCTCGCTTGATATAAAGCGCTAATGTACATTTTTCGCCTGAGAGTCCACGGAAAGAGAGGTAGGTACTTGAAATTCCGGTACTCTGGAATGCGGCCCTACAGAACTAAATCGAGCGCAGTAACCTTATAGCCGGAGATCCAACACTGTTGCAGTCACTGAAAGTTTTGATATAATAAACACAGGGAAGACTCATTTCGATGGGTCGAGAATCTTCTTTTTAAAACTGGAGTTTGGTGACAGGTTAAAACAAACCAAGTTCTTCAGAGAATACTGATCCATTGACAAAACGGATTCTGGTGTCCATGTCAACTGAGCACAGAATGCATTGTGATCCGGTAGAAGCAATTTTTAATGAAGGTATTATGTTTCTTCCCAGTCCCACCCATACTTAGGAATTTTCTGACTGAATTTCTTAAGGGGAATGAAAAGAAATCGTTTGGAAAGCATTTTATTTTTTAACGTTGATACATTGAAGTCAGAGCCAGCTTAATGGCAAACTCGTCCACGAAAGAACCGAACGAACGGCGGAAAATGCAACCTGTTACGTATCAATTCTTGCGTGAAATGCGAGATCGTTGAGAAAGGTTGTCTTTGTGTGCGGTGATTTGCCTTGAAAACCTGAGAAATTGCAAGTGTTTGAATTGTCTGGCTGTTTGAACAAACTCTGCTTTTCCTCAATCACGCTTGGGTATTTCCAAATACATTAGGACTGCACTAACAAGGACTGCATTGTGAGTCTCTATGTTTTTTTCTCAGAGTATACATGTGTTGCGATATCAATAAAACTCGACAACTCTGTCTGCGAGTGGAATTTACATCTGCACTGTGTCAGCTGTTAATGCATATTCAAATGAGTTTTCTTTGTCGATGGCGCTGCCATGGAGATCTTCGTGTGAAACCAACACTCCTTGAACTCAAGATGTGTCCATGTAGCGTCGTTCAACTGACGACAAGACAATGAAAAATTGTATCAGTCGTACAATTCAATGACAGTGCGTTCACTTCAAGCTGATCAAAGGCTCTGTCACGTTTTGAAAGTTAGTACAATAGTCACAATCAGCCCTCATTAAATGCATACAATGGGTCGCCAATATTTTTTTTACATTTCAATACAGACTAACTTTTAAAAAGGCATGGCTTTAATTTTCTGCACTTCCATTTATTGAAGGAGTTTCTGACTTAAAAGTGGCGAGAAGATCGAAGAGATTCGCGTTGAGTTTGAATTTCAGAACATGTTTCTTAAATTATCGACAGATTGATATTTCTTCCGATTTCTTGACGTCGCGCCAAAGTCCATAGGGTATTTTCATGAGAACGCCACCATTAATGACATAACCCTAGCTTCAATAGCTTTTCTGGTAAGATTCATGTCACAGTTTGGTTTGACAGCTATGAAGGAAATTGCGATCTTATTCTGAAAATAACACGTAACAAAGTATTGGTATTGTTGACGCGTCATAATTTTGCATTTGCATACTTGCATTCTAAGACATATAATAATAAGAAAAGGGTTAGGATTCATCTCAAAGTTACTTTGAAATTAAACCGATGCTAAACATTCGCCTCTATGACGATTATAAATGTTTGCAATCAATACGTCCACTCAATTCATTGACCTGCCGAACATGCCCATATTTTCAAACTACCCAGGCCATAACATATAAGTGCATAGACCCACGCTGTAAAGTATCTGTAAGCCGTTATTTACCTGTTGGTATTTCAGGAAAATTACATAGGTCGTAATCACAGCAGAAGTAGCAGTGATACTTGATGGCGGACGGGTTACACATGGTTGCACTCGCTGCCGTTGAGTAACAGGTGGTACTGTCTTGGCAGGTCTTTTTCACATAGTGACTTGACGAATGTGTTATTTCATTCTGACATACCTAACGGTTATACGGAAGAAATTTACTCAAAATGGATAGATCAGTGGCAAATATGGTGTCGGTAAAATAAAAATAATTGATAACGTTTGCTCTGGTAGAACGGCATACTGGACAATGCAAACCAATTAAGTTATATACATGCAACAAAAGCATAAAAACGGGTATCGCAAGATAGAAATAGTTACGAATACATGGGTTAACTAGTTTAACGACAGAACACAGGCATGCTTGTAATGAACACAGCGTAGCAAGATAGCAGACCAGCAGATGACAGTATATATATATATATATATATATATATATATATATATATATATATATATATATATATATATATATATATATATTATATATATATAATATATATATATATATATATATAGGATAAAGCCCGAGTACGAGGGCTCTTCTGGTATATAAAGTCCAACCCAACGATAAATGTCGAGGCCGCAGGCCGAGACATTTTATAGTAGGGTTGGACTTTATATACCAGAAGAGCCCGAGTACGAGGGTTTTATCCGACTTAAAAACTATCGCCCCTAACTGATATATTTTCGTTTTCAATGTGTTTACGTCGACCGTCCCCTTTGTCATGTAACATGTTTAGGATATGAATTAAAACTTTTATTTGTGAAATAGCCTTCCAATGTAATGGAACATCCTATAAATGCCCTAGGGCACATTATATA